>NC_138893.1:26764631-27259078 GCF_965194825.1 Balaenoptera physalus | reverse complement strand
CTCTTCTTTGTAGGGAGAAAGAGCTTCTGATTGAAAAGAGGAGAATGAAAATTTGCCAGAGGGAACTGAAAGTCAAGATGGGAATAGACATTATTTTTAAAAAGAGAACACTAAAGTACTCTAAAAGATGCCAAATCTCCTACCCAGACCATTTACATACTAGGATGTTGGGTGGAGGGAAGTTACTGAGCAATCATTATACTTCTTACTTTTGCCTCTGGGGCTCCTCCATCCTTCCCCATGATGTGGATCACTGCTAGGAACCTGCCAGGTGCTCTCACCTGTACACCCTGCAAGTGTGGGCAGTTAACACTCAAGGGGGACAGAATGCTTCTGTGTTTTGACCTCAGGTGGATGGTCATGAAACATCTTTCATAGGGCTCCTCAGAAAGTCCCAGTAGAATGCAACACAGGTCATCCACAGTGGCCAAATCAATAAAGCATCCTTATTCCCTCCCTCTCCCCTGTCCCTTACTCCTACTTCATAGGATCACTTCCCCAAAAAGCTACCTGAAGACACCGAGGCTTAGAGAGGTTCACCTGTTGGCCCAGGATCTGCATAGGTAGTAGGTAAGAGAGTGAAGATTCTTGGCTAAGGCCATAGTCCATCCTCTTTCCTGCGATCCAGTGTTTCTCAAAGGATGACTTGTCTGTGACTTGCAACAAAATCTTCAGGGAGTCTAGTCTAAAATGCAGGTTCCTGGGCTACCTCCCAGGCATACTGAATTTTAATAAGGAATGAGGAATACGAGGAAAAAGAGACTGGCCACAGACTTGTCTAAGCAGCCTCTCCTCACCCCACATCCAGGACTTCTGCTTACACACTGAAGTTCATGGACTACAATATGCCACCATGTTGCCTTAGCTCAACCACCTTCAGGTGGGGACTCAGGTCTCTGGGCTTTTCAAGGGATACGCAACCAACCATTGTTTTAAAGGAATCTCCATCCCATATGTACTTTTTCCTAAAAATGACCCTGAGAATGCAGGTTCTCCTTTCTTTCCTTTTCTATCACAATCACCTTCTCCCTTTAACAGAAAAAAAAGACGTATATCTTACTTTGGCGTATTGCTCTGGGGTATGAAGCCCAGCCTTGCACAAAGGGTAATTGGAAATATATCCAGGTCATTCTGAGAATGTGAATTACTCTAATGAATAGTTACCAACTCCTTTTTCAATTCAGGTATTTCCCAAACCTTTGCTTTTAGCAAAACTAAAGGAGGAATTAATAGAGCTGGCAGCTGACAGATAATTAATTTCTTGAAATTTTAGGTCACTAAGATTTTTGACATATAACTCGAAAGTATTTCAGAGAATTTCTATCATTAAACTCCTTTTACCTATTCGTTGATGTCGACAAGTCCTCTCAGCATTTACATCTTTTTTAAAATAGATGCAGACTCTGCCACATTTCCAACAATGTCATATTCAGCCATATTCATTATGCATTTCAAATCAACTATAAAGATTTCCATCCATTCTACCAAAAGATGTATTTCCAATAACATTTGATATGTTTAATACTTATTAAAATTTATACTATATGCTATGCTGAGTTGATCAACTGCATATTAATAGTACTTTTAATAGCAGCCTCAGCCAGAATAAATTTTTTAACATAGCCTTATGATCACAATAAATTTTTAAAAATTTTAGATTTAAGTATGTATCATTTTTTTTTTTTTTACAAAGAAGCATTTAAAGCTGATCAACAGAAGACATTCAGTCATAAAATATACTAGACTCAGAGAAAATTCTGTTCCAGAAGTGGAATGAAAATGCAAGTTCAAATAGAAAAAAAAAAAAAAAAATATATATATATATATATATATATATATATATATATATATATATATATATATAATTTCTAACTGTTAAAGGATATTTTGTGTATTTCTTAAATGGATGATAGCGGATATTGAATCACTATGGTATCAGATTCCTTTAGATCATTAAAAAGAACGACAGACTATTTTATTTTTAAATGTAAATACTTATGATATTCTGGAAATGATGCCTGTTTGCATATTTCACTCATACGTTGAAAGCATTTGGATGTAAAATTTAAAATATTTAAGAGGGTAGGCCGTTTCTCCAAGTTCTTCTTTTGGGGTGAATAAACCAAATCAATTGGTGACCACTGCCTTAGAGTACTAAGCATTCACAGCTTGTGGAACTCAAATTGCTGAAATAACAATGAATACCTAGGGATGGAGTACGGGAAATAAAAGTGGGAGATGTGAAATGTACCCAGGAGACCTGAAGGCAGGTCTTTCTGTCTTGAGAAGATGGATTTACCCTGGAGTCCAGGTCTCTGAATTCAGCTGGATGATGAATTCAGGAAAGATGAAAAATGATTTTAGAAAAATGAAAGTTTGAAGTTCCTAACTTGGAGAGCAGTGATATAAATCGAGTTATATCAAATATAAAATTTTAAAGTTAGAAATATTCCAACAGAATTTATAATAGTATTTAAAGGAGGATGAAGAAAAAGGCATATCTAGACCTTACATCTAAGAAAAGAGAATTAAAATAACAAAGTATCATATTTATCAAAATTAAGCACACACATACAGAGTTTCCTCATGTTGTAGAAAAGGACATCAAAAAATGTCTAAATTCTCCAACCTATTGAAACACAAGGGTGTATTTCTATCCACTTACTTTTTTCTAACCATTTTCAGTTTATCACATACATCAGAATGCCAAGGTCCAACACCCAGGAAATGAATTTTCTTGATTAGAAGAATTTCAGCCAGAATTCCAAACTTTCAGTGATTCAGTTTTAGCCTGAATAACTACTTAGAATGCTGGCAAAGCTATTTTATGACCTATATATAAATTGAAAGTTCTCCTATTCCAGAAAAGTAAACTTAATGCATATCAAGAAGCATATATATCTTTCGTGTGATGAACATATTGCACAGAAAGAAGACGCACTTCTGCACCGGAATTATCCTCACTTTTAGATCAGGGGAAAAACAGGATTTTCATACTTACAGACTGAGATCAAAATATTGTTTAAAAACACCCTGGAGAGGCCCCAATTTAAAATATTAATTATAGCTGCCATTATAACACAGCAAGCAAGAATGTGACCTAACATATTTGGCCCTGAATTTTCAAATACCAAATTGCTATCCCCCCAAAATGCATAAAGTGGATTCTAATAAGTCAAGGGTTATATCGTGTGTCAAATAACAGTCTGAGATATATTCCTATGCGTAAGCTATGAATCTAGAAATTGGGTCTTAACGTCCAGCGCACAGCTTCTAGTACTGTGCAAAAGGAATCACACCATATAACTTCACCTCCCTGAATACTTTCTCTGAAATACTGACTTTACATCCCAAATTATCGTGTAAATCAATATAAAAATGCGATGAGTAATACTGATTCTATCTTATGCTGAGAATCCTCATTAACTTGTGTGTGTGTGTGTGCCTGTGTGTGTGTGTGCTTTCAAACACTGGGTTTCAGACCACAGGACCAGATATTTCAGCACTGACCTTTCTTAAAGAAGTCTGAGTAAGGATTTGAAACTCCTCAAGTTCTTATTACGACCCTTCCTTTACAGGAATCATATCTGACTCTTCCATGGGTGAAAATAATGTGTGTATTACATATGACAAAAAAATAATATGACTTTCTGTGTGCACTATTTTGATGTGGAAAAATAGGCTTCACCCCTGTCTTAAGGATGGATTTTCCATAGTGGGAAAAGAAAAGAAATGATTTAGATGAATGTGTCAGAAAGTGTGAGCATTGGGTTCATATTGATCTGATCAAGACTTATGAGCAGAGGTGAAATTTGGCCCAGAAAACAGTTTGGAAGGAAATTCACCCAAAGACTTCAGACTTCGAAGGCTTCATCAGAAATTGCGGTCCCTCTACTGACTGAAAAATGGTTAGGCTGCATGGTTTTAGAGGCCCAGTGTATCAAGGGCTTTTGCTTCCTTGATGGAGTATCCAAGTCAACAGAAAAAGGGGCCACTAACGTGCCATTCTGAGTTTGATGAGGATCAAATATCTCATCCATAATTGAGTGACCAATAACAGCTTTCATTCCTCCACTCCCTGTTTCCCTCTCTACATCCATTCTCCAAACCTCTCTATGAAGTAGAAACAATTCAGGAGCCGAGTCAATAAAGATGCCTTGGTTGTGAGTAAAGCTTTAGTGCTGGCTTCCAAAGTACAGTCTAACTAGAGAATATTGGATCAATTTGCAAGCAATTAAGCTGAAGGATATAGTTGAGAGAACACTGAATGAGGAGACAGAAGACTTCTGCCCAAATCCCAGTTATCTTAGTCTGGCCAAGTGATTTTAGCAACTTACTGTAGCTGTCGTTTCCCCATGGATCCAATGGGGGATGACAATACCTATTCTACACAATCCACAGGTTTTAGGTGGCTCATTTAGTTCAAGGGCACATAAATGCACTTTAAAGAATTTAAAGCATCACAGAATGTTTTTGCAATTAAACATTCTCTTTCCATCCTCATCCCCCTTTGTTATACATACTCTGACTATTTCAGAAACAGGTGTGATTTAATATAAGGTGAACTGCTCCTGTAGTCAACGCTTGGTTATTCATGCTTAGAGAATAAATGTTACACATAGATAGGGACTTTTAGTCAATAAGTTTAACCTTTTTCCTCAGGTGACATTAAATTAATTTGGATCATGTCTCTCACAAGGAATTACGAAGGGCCATAAGGAAGATTCATTTAATCAGGATTCCTCTGTGGTTTTGAAAGAAACACCTCAGAAACCTTTGGGCTGCCAGATGCTTTTCAAAATCACTTTAACCTGAATTCCTCAAATTCAAAGACTCACACAAAAAATATCACTCCAACTTCTAGTCATATATTTTCCTCTGAGTTCAAATATTCCTAATTCACACATTTTAGGATAAAGCTAGAAAATAGTCCATTATGTTCTTAGGGAGATATGTCTGTTATCTCTTCTGTATTTCAGTGGTACTACTACTCACTATCAATGTTAGTGATTATACTCACAAGGTGCCTGTTTGTGAACGTCTGTGTGTATATAAATGTGTGCGTGTTTAATAGTAATGTTACCTCTGGGAAGAAGTCAAGGAAGATTAATAGGATATAAAATTTCTAATAACAACAGGATATTAGAAGAAAATAAGAGAATGATTACTTGAGTATATAAACAATATGGTTCAAACTTATTATTTTGCATTTGTTGAATCCATAATTTATATCTTTAATAAACTTCAGCATTTTCTCCAAAGTACATCCCAGTTGTCTTTATAATCTGCATAACAGGAAGACTCATTATACAATACAATTATAATGTATAAACAAACTTCTAATCACTGTTAAGAAATTATTTATTAACAGGTAACACTAAGAAATTTTCAACAAGGTTAACTCCTCTGGATTGTACAGTTTAATCCTATTTAATTATCTTTGTTTCCATTGCTGTTACCCATCTCTAGATAGCATGATGAATATTATATTTAAGAAGCTTGTGTTGAGACATAGTTAAGCTATCAGTACTTCATAGAGGATTCATACATGGTCCAGAATTTCAAATGTCATGAAATACAGAAATTTTAAATAAATTAAATGTGTTATTATGAGTTTTTCAATAGGATACACAATATTGACTGATATTCCAATTGTATTAACAATTGAATTTATATTGTATGTCAATGAAAGTTTACCAAACAAATGTGTCTTACTATCAAGTATTTAATTGTTTTACACAAAATAAATTTTAAAGAAAAGTATTTCCACTTATTCTGTGTCTTTTTTCCCTTCTATAATGGCGTGCATAAAGAATAAATTAAATTATTTAGGAAGGTCTAAATAACATTTCTCCAAAGAAGACATACAGATGGCCAACACAAGAAAAGATGCTCAACATCACTAATTCTTAGAGAAATATAAATCAAAACTACAATGAGGGACTTCCATGGTGGAACAGTGGTTAAGAATCTGCCTGCCAATGCAGGGGACATAGGTTCGAGCCCTGGTCCAGGAAGATCCCACATGCCATGGAGAAACTGGGCCCGTGAGCCACAACTGCTGAGTCTGCACTCTAGAGCCCGCGAACCACAACTACCGAGCACGTGCACCACAAGTACTGAAGCCCGCATGCCTAGAGCCCGTGCTCTGAAACTGGAGACGCTACTGCAATGAGAAGCCCACACGCCGCAACGAAGAGTAGCCCCCACTCGCTGCAACTAGAGAAAGCCCGTGCAGCAACAAACACCCAACATAGCCAAAAATAAATAAATTAATTAGTTTATTTATTTATTAAAAAAAAAAAACTACAATGAGGTATCACCTCACCCTGGTCAGAATGGCCATCATCAAAAAATCTACAAACAATAAATGCTGGAGAGGGTGTGGAGAAAAGAGAACCCTCCTACACTGTTGGTGGGAATGTAAATTGGTACAGCCACTATGGAGAACAGATGGAGGTTCCTTAAAAAACTAAAAATAGAACTACCATATGGCCCAGCAATCCCACTCCTGGGCAAATACCCAGAGAAAACCATAATTCAAAAAGATACATGCACCCCAATGTTCATTGAGGCATTACTTACAACAGCTAGGACATGGAAGCAACTTAAATGTCCATCAACAGAGGAATGGATAAAGAAGATGTGGTAGATATATATAATGGAATATTACTCAGCCATAAAAAAGAATGAAATTGTGCTATTTGCAAAGACATGGATGGACTTAGAAACTGTCATACAGAGTGAATTAAGTCAGAAGGAGAAAAACAAATATTATATAATATTGCTTATCTAGAAAAATGGGATAGATGAACTTATTTGCAAAGCAGAAATAGAGACCCATATGTAGAGAACAAAAGTATGGATACCAAGGGGGAAAGGGGGTGTGGGATGAATTGGGAGATTGGGATTGATATATATACACTACTATGTATAAAATAGACAACTAATGAGAACCTACTCCATAGCACAGGATACTTTACTCAGTGCTCTGTGGTGACCTAAATGGGAAGGAAATCCAAAAAAGAGGGGATATATGTATATGTATAGCTGATTCACTTTGCTGTACAGCAGAAACTAACACATCGTAAAGCAACTATACCAATAAAAATTAATTTAAAAAAAAAAAACTGCATCAAGGGGATTTCCTGGTAGCCAAAGCAATGGAGACTACACACTTCAATACAAATATCTCCACATATCTACCACAAACTTTACCAATCAACAAGCAGAACAAATAAAACCAGGTAAATCCCAAGCTTTCTGCAAAAATAAAAAAACAGAGAACACTAAATATTGCTAATTAATGTAAAAAACAAACATCAAGATCCAGCGGAACTTCTTTTCAAACATCTACCACGAACCTTTGCTAGGAGAACTGGCAGAGGTTCTGAAAAGGCTACACAGGAAAGGACAAAAGGGGCTGAGATAAACTACCTTCAGAAATAGACATTTCACTGTAAGTGTGAAAATACTGAGAAAGAGTCCATTGTGGAGGAAACGTTGTGTTCCAGGACAGCGGCTAGTCTGCCCTCTGCCATCAAAGAGGGAACCAGGTGGTAGCTGGAGTGACATTAAACAGTCATGCTTGGGGGGGAAATCCTCACCTCCAGTGGGTGGAAGTTCCCAGACAAGCTGAGAAAGCTGAGTGCTGGGCCAGCATGAGCAGTGGCCCCAGCAGGGGCGAACCTCCCAAGGCAGGATCTTGTCCCCAGAAGACAACCAACAGAAAGAACAGTCAGCCCATAACACACCCTTAATTAAACACAAGCAGAGCCTGTTGAAGTCGGAGAGTTGGGCATTATGTATCCATAAGGGGCAGAGAAGAGGATTATGATAGCCTGTCCAGTTTCAAGACTCTTTCGAAGTGAAAAAGAATTATCTTTCCAGTTGGAGACATGATTTTAAACTGGCTAATTGTGGTTTCAGGAACGCTGGGGTCCTTCAGGTCCATTGAGGTTCCCGTTCACTTCACTTTTGAAATTTTAGTTGCAGCTGAAATGACTCTGATGGCTCCAGCAAAATACCTCTACACACGACTTTATTTTACAATGCTGTTACTGATTTTCCCAGGTATTTCACTTTGAAGGAGTGGTCAGGACTTCAGGGATTCTGAAATGATTCGTGGGGTAAAGATGGCAGATGCCTGGCATAAGGGAAACGGGTGGGACTTGCCAGTGCCTAGGCATGTGTCCAACAGTGGCTCTGACCCAAAGGGGCATGATGGCCTTGGGTAAAACCATTAACCCCTCGCATATCAATTTCCTTTTTGTAAAGGGGGACCTTAATACTTGCCCAACCTATATGATGGATTGATGTGTGGAGAGCCTTCAAAATTGGATAGCGATGTGGCTATGCTTTCTAGTATTTAAAAGACTCTAATAATATGAGGTTACTGTTGTTCTTAATCATTCCCATGATGATCCAAACTGTACAGGTCAATATATTAATATATTTCATTATACCTGTTCACTGAAATAATCTTAAACTAGAGCAAAACCCAAAGCTGGTTAAAAGATGCCCCAGGTTTGGCCCTTGTACTATTAGCTTCTTTTAAAAGAATCATCCAGAGACTTGGGAAATCTTATTCGTTGACTTGCTAAATGACAAGTCTGAGGATTATAAATAGCAGAAGACTTGACTGGGTGTGAATGACGCCTGTATATGAATATGGTACTCCTCTTCCTGCACTCAAGTGGGTCCACTTGTAATCCATAGCTAAGCAAGGCAGAAATCAAACCTTTCTTATAACTGATAGAGTTTGACTTTTAGGACTGTCCCACTTACCTAAGAATAGACCTAATCTATCAGAAAATAGGGCTGCTATAGCTCTCCTTTCAAAACTGACATACAGGACACCAAGAGTAACACATTCATTGAAAATCAAAGAGAATCCATTGTTGCCCCAGTAGTTGAGACACACATGTCCTAAAGCGGCCACTCCCTTTGAAACTTTCAATACGGCTTACCCAAGACATGGGCTTTTTAGAATCTAGCTGAATGCTGGAAATGCTTTTGTCATTTTATTGCCTGGTGATCAGAATACAAATCATATTCTGGCTTGATCTACAAGGAACACTCCTCTGTAAAGAGCTTCATTTGTGCTTCTTTAAACAAAACCCACTCTGAAGTCTGTCCTCTCTCCTTCACAGAGGACCCGTAAGGCAGTATTGTGAATGTATATCAGAATGAGGGGGCATTCCATCACGGAGTGAACTGCACCTCCCAGGGTGCAATTATGCCATCCATCACCAAAGCAAGTTGTTGGCCTAATGATATATTAGTGTAATAATCTGCACAGGACACACCGATGATGTATTACTCAAAAGATGGCCCTACTTATGGAAGTGAGGCTCCAGGAAGAGCCTGGGTACCCTGGAAGGCAATTGGAAGGCTTCCATCCAGTCTGCAACTACTCAGCAAGCATCACACAATGGAAGGCACTTTCCAAGGAGCAGAGAGAAATACTCTTTTTAAATTAAATGTCCTGTCGTCTTTGTAATAAGTCTGCAGCCCGATTTGACCTTGGTGTCTTTGGCTAATTCTAATTTGCAGGCACCATCTTGGTCCGTGGTGAGGAATGTGGAATTTTGCTCTGGGGAGTTTCAGAATCAGAAGATAGCCAAGCTCTCTGCTGCACGTCTCTTCCTTACGGCGGCTGTGGTGCAGAATACCTTAGAGATTTTTCAATTAGTTTGGAATAATTGAAATCACCTATAATGATAATCTTATTGAACACAGACTTGGCCTTCTCATATGGCGTTTCATTGCTTCTTCTGCTCTATAAAAATAGATTTATTTTCCTCCTGGCTTCTCTTCCCTCAAAATGTTTCATGTTATTAAAAACAGAAGATTGCTTGTCAAATGTTTTATTTGCCACGTGTCTGGGGCCATCAATCAACTTTCCCCCGCCCTGTGTGCGCATGCGCACTTCATTAGCTTGACTCCGCTCATCTTGCTCATGGAAAAAATGCTGCTAATTGGATTAACAGATGTATAAAAACTAATTAAAACATAGCATTTACATCATAATAACTGCACTTGGTAAAAGAATAATAGAAGCGTCACAGTAAGGGAAAAAGTCCACCCTACTAAAAAAAAAAAAAAGGCCATCCTACTAACTGTGCGCTATGGGCATAATTGCTTTTGTGGCAGAGGTGAGTTCGTTAGGCTACATTTACAACGGTGGAGGCGCTCATCTCCTTCTGGCATTGAATTAGGCATGTAACTGTCATAAAGGGAACACAGCACAAAAGGTCAGGCAGCAGAGGAGAGCAGTCTGGCAATCTGGTGGGTCTCAGAATGCGTCCACACATGGGGCTGGTCTCACTGTTTCTCTTCAAGCCTCAGTCTCTGCTTCCCAAGTGCACATGAAACAAGTGCCCTTGACCGCACTTGAGTCCAGAGGAACCCTAAGCTGTGTGCTGGGATCTAAGGAAAACAAGCCAGAATGTCTGACCTATGGGATGGTGCTTTAGCTTGGTGACCACAAAGAATGGTCTACATGAGTTGACTTAAGTAACCATGGGTCTATCCTTTCATGCTTCAGTGTGTCTGCGAGGGGCTCCCTAGCTGAACAGAACGGTGGTATCAGGCAAATGGTGCTCCCGGATCATTGGCAGAACCTACTCCTTCCCATCCAGCCTCCTTTTCGCTTGCTGCCTCAGCTTCCACTTCCTCTCTTCTCAGCTCCCAACTGACCTCACTCCAGTTTTGTGCGTGGCTGGTCCTGCTCCACACTCCTTGCCACATCTAGTGTCTGAATAAAGCAGAAACTGAAAAAGGAGGGAACAGATACATGAAGGTCACTGCATCCATGGATTTAGGACTTCCCTGGCAACCTACCATAGGACACTGGGTGAGCCCCAGCTTTTCTGCTAACATGATAGTGGTGTTGATGGTGATGGTGATAGTCATGGTGATCACGGAAAAAATAATGACAAAGGAAATGAATCACAGTATAACTCTAACAAAGGAAATTGAGTCATGCATTCAGAGAGTAATTCATCTTGATGAAGCAAGATTTACCCCAGGAAGTCAAGGATGGCTCAAAGCACAGACCACAGATAGATTGTAAAATGTAATAGGAAATGATCTACTCGTGCAATGCTAGTTTGTGGCTTTGGTACAGTCCTTTTCAAGAGCAATTTAGCAGCACATACTAAGAGGCATAAAAATATGCATGGGCATTTCAAGAATTTCACCTAAGGGACTCATTCAAAGGCAGACACTGTGCTCTCTCCCCTCTTTTCAGAGTCCCCCACTTGGTGCGTTTGTCCACAGTTTCAGCTTCAGCTTCATCTCAAAGGTGCCGGCTCCATAATAGACATCTCCAGCTTTGCCTTCATGGCCAGTTCCAAACTTATAACCGACTACTGAGCACTTTCCATATGGATGGTTTTTTTCACAAGACCAATATCTCCAAAATGAATCCCTGAAACCATTCCTCCTTGCTCTGAACAGGCTGCAATCTCAGCGCCTGGTTTACCACCTCCCCTGCAGTACCTTCAAAGTCCATCAGCAACAAGGCCTCCTGTCCCACAGCCTTGCCTCTGCCAGGCTCTTCTCCTCCTGCCTGGACCACAGGAGAGCTCTCGGAGCTCCTGGCCTCCCATCCCAACTATGGCAGTCAGGTCTCCATGTGCTGTTTTCCTGAAGCACAAGGTATGTGCTTCCCTTTTCTACCCCAAAACTGTCACTGTCACTTCCCCTTTCACGTAATTGCTATACAAAATATCCAAATTCCTTGATATGGCCCCAAACTGCCTTTTTCAACCACTCTTCCTACAATATCCTTCCTGTGTTAGTTTGTTAGGGCTGCTGTAACAAAGATCACAACTGGGGAGCTTAAACAATAGAAATTTATGGTCTTAAAGTTCTGGAGTCCGGAGGCTCAAGATCAAAGTCCAAAGGGCTGGTTCCTTCTGAGACTGTGAAAGAGGACCAGTCCCATCTCCTCAGCTAGTAGGTGTTTGTCTTCATGCTCACATGGTATTCTCTCTGTATATGAGCTTGTGCCTAAATTTCCCTCTTTTATAAAGACATTAGTCGTGTTGAGTTAGGGATGCACCCTACTCCAGTATGACCTTATGTTAACTAATTACAACTACAGTGACCTTATTTTCAAATAAGGTCATATTCTGAGACACAGGGAGTTGTTAGGACTTCAACATATGAATTTTTGTGGGGAACAATTTAACTCATAACACCTTCTCAAACAATCTTTATTTTAAAATTCTATTGAACAAGACTACGCAATGGGGAAAGGATAGTATCTTCAACATGTGATGTTGAAAAAACTGGATATCCACATGCAAAAGAATGTCGGGTTCTTTTCTATATAAAGAACTCCTACAACTCAACAACAACAAAAGTAACCTGATTTTAAAATGGGCAAAGGACTTAAATAGACAGTTCTTCAAGGAAGACATACAAATGGCCAACAGATATATGAAAAGATGCTTGACGTTACTAATTATCTGGTAAGTGCAAATCAAAACTATGAGATAACACCTCTCACCAGTTCGAATGGTTATTATAAAAAAAAAATGGAAAATAACAGGTGCTGTTAAGGATATGGAGAAATTGGAACCCTTGTGTACTGATGGTGGGAACATAAAATGGTACAGCTGCTATGGAAAACAGTATGGGAGTTCCTCAAAAACTTAAACATAGAATTACCCTATGATCAGTAATATCACTTCTTGGTATATATGCAAACGAATTAAAAACAGGGTTTCGAAGGGACATTTGCACCTATGTTCATTGAAGCATTATTCACAATAGCCAAGAGGTGGAAGCAACCTAATTGATCACTGGTAAATGAGTGGATTAAGAAAATGTGGCATATACATACAATGGCATATTATTCATCCTTAAAAAATAGGGAAATCCTGTCATACACTACAACATGGATGAACACTGAAGACATGCTAAATGAAGTAAGCCAGTCACAAAAAGACAGATATTGAATGATTCCACTTATATGAGGCCCCTAGTGTAGTTAAACTCACAGAAACAGAAAGTAGAATGTGGCTACCAGGGGCTGGGTCCAGGAAGAAGTGAAGAGTTGTTCAGTGGATATAGAGTTTGTTTTGCAAGAGGAAAAAGTTCTAGAGATTTGTTACACATCAATGTGAATATAGTTAACACTACTGTAGCGTGTACTTAAAAATTGTTAAAATGGTAAATTTTATGTAATGTGTTTTCCACCACAATTTAAAAACAAAACAAACAACCCTACTGAATCAAGCACCTCCACAAGTACACTGGATTACTTGGCACTAGATGTTTTCTCGTGGGTTCCAGCTGCTAAGTCCCACTGGCTATGTCAAGTCCCTAACAAATATCCCTTCCTCTGTTGATGACTAATGGGGGTAACATACCGCATCATTTCATTGGAAGAATATTCAAATTGATGACTTATGTGGTATCTACTCTGCACGAGTGAGAATCCAGCAATGTCCCACCCAAGGCCAATGTTAGAGAGATAAGCGTTCACAAAGATTCCATGAGTTCTCTCAGCTTCCTCCAAATCCAGTACTTTCCTTTTCTGCACCTTGCAGTCTCCATATCACAAAGAGAGAGAAAGAACGTTTTCTGACCTGAGATTATGTAGTGGTCTTATCTCACTCTTTAAGAGTCCAATGTTTGACATCAGGGGCAAATTCTACACAATGCTTTGATGATCCCAAGTCACCTAAGTTGTTCACATCGGTGGGACCAGATCCTATCAGAAGGAATTGGTACATATGGTGGTATTCCAAAGACATGAGTTGGGGCAACAGAGAGAAGAAAAATTCATCAGCAAATGTCTCCTGATACCACTCTGCTTTAATGCCATATAAAGAAGGGGGAGGCAGCCCAGACAAACAAATTTTAAAATCGTCCGAGCTCACCTCTAAATATTTCTTAGTATCATATATAATTAATAATAATCCTATACAAAGTCCTTCTCTGTCTTTCTAATTGGAGAATTGCTACTTCCTCTGTACATCCTTGAGAAATTATTTGACTAGCTTTGTATTGTAGGTTGAATCATACCCAGAGCTCGGACATGGAACCCATGGCCCTGGCTCTCATTCAAGACACTTGGGGAGGCAGAAAGAAGGTCAAGTCACCGTTCTTGCACAGTGCTTTTGGGGAGGCTGCTAGAGAGAAAGATGTTTCCATGGAACTTCACAAATGTATTCTGCCTCATGTAAAAATATTTTTCTGGCAAGTAACGTCCTTGACTTCTTTCCCTTCCAAAAATGCCCAGGAGTACAATACCTCTTGCAGCTTGCTACCAGTTATGTAGCACGTGGCAAAATATGAGCTAAAAGGTGGATTTCCAAAGTGCACAGAATAGATCTCCTTTCATTGGAATGGATTTATTTGGTCATTGCCCAGCTCAAGTCTGTTTTAAATGACTCTGTAATACATGGTTCTGACAAGGAATGGAAAATGATTCAAGCCAAAAATGCTTCCAATTAAATGTGGCATCAAATGAGAACATGTTTATTTTCAGCAGTAAAAAAAAAAAAGTCTAATGAGAAGAGTGGAAATCTAGCTTTTGAATTTCTATATACCTAGTGTTGTATTTTACAGTGATGATCACTATAATATACAGAAAAAACAAAAACAAAAACAAAACAAAAACTGTGTTCTGTATCCAAGAATTACTCTAAGTAAAAGTAGGTGAGGCAATTGTTATCAAGTACAGAAAATTAAAAGTTTCTAAATACTGACTTCAACTCATGGAATATATTAGATCAACATTTTTCCTGGAGTTATTTTTTTCTGGAAAAAAAAATGTATAAACTACTTTGTGACTCCCTTGCAAATAAAAATGCTTGCAGTATAAATGTTATCTACTGAAGTTATCAGTAACATTTGAGCTAAAAATGTTTCATTCCTTTTGTGCCTCTTCAGATCTGCTTGCTTGGGCTTCTCTTTGTATATCTGCCTTCAACAAATGGCTGGATGGTCAGGATAAGGGATGCACGGTTGCTTCTGGAAAAAAACTGCCTCCAAAAACAGTACAAAAATCTAGCCTGACACTTGAGTCACATCATAAAAGAATAACTATCCCAGGGTCCTTTGGCTTTAAGGGAAAGCCAAACTGAACACAGGCCAGGAGCTAACTGAAATTGAATCCAAGAAATTCTCTCCTGTTTTGCCAATTTTATTCCACTGTTACTTGGTAAAAATTAGGATCATCTCTCAGCAGAAGAGCTCTGAGTTAAAGAGACGATCAGGTGTGCAAGTGGGAAATGATCCCACTTGGCTCTTCGTCAGTGAAATGAACATATCGGGTGAAATTATCTCCAATGTCAATTCAGGCTTGGAGGTTCCTTGACTCTGCCTATTTCCCTAATGTCCTCACAATCTGAAAAAGAGTTCATCTGCCTTCCCCGATACTGAAATTCGTTTCCTGAGCATTTCACTAATTGTCCCATCACCAATATTGGTGCTTCTCTAAATTAAGAAATCTTATTAATATACTTGATGTTCACATTTCTTCCCTTTTAAGCCATGACCTATTTTGTCTGAGGTTTCATGGTTTCCCATAGGAGTAGATTATAAAACTATAGAAATCTAGAAGAAGAATTGTATTACATTTTTAATTTAACCACTTTGTGAAGAGTCGTGAAGATGAAAACGATTGCTTACCCTGTTGGGCCAGAAGTGAGAGTCTTGTGTGTGAATCTCCTGGGAAAACGTGGCGGTCTCTATGATGGGAAATGTCAGGGTGGTCCAGACTCTTCTTCGGTAACCCACACTGTGAACTGTGATTAAAGAAAGGTCATGGACATGGCCTTGCTGAGCCTTCTTAAGATCATGCCCGGATTTTTTTATGGATTTTCATAGAGTCAGGGAATAGAATTCCCCCTCAAGTCCAGCAAGTAAGATTGCTTTTGAGAAGGTGGGTCCTGGAATATGCTTGACCAGCCAGCTTAGCCACTGATTCTCCGGGTGCCCTGGAGCAAGTTATCTCACGCCACTCGGCTTGTTCCTTCACCCACAAAATGGCCACGACAGTACCCCTTACCTCCTGCTGGGTTCCTGTACAGATGCAGTGAGGAATCACATGTAAACTGCTTGGCATGGTGCTCTGCACGTGGTGAGCAGAATTTCAGAATTGATCACTAACTAACCGTGCAGGAGCAAGGTCTCAGAAACCCCCTTTAAATCCGATCCTGAAAGAAAGTCTAGGGAGAGCTCCCGGCCTCGTCCACCTAATGTCAACAGCACCTTGAGGATCTTTACATATAATGTAAGAGGCCTTTTAAGAGGGCTGTTCGTTAGTCACATCTTAAGTCTAATAATAACATTAATAATTATTCATGGTGGATAAAGGTAATCAGGAGACAAACTGATTGCTAGCGCTCTCAGAAAGGACACATCAAGGCCGTGACATGAATTGTGTTACCTTGCTTGGAATCAAGCACCAGAAAGCACTAAACTGATAAGAGAATGGGGCTGAATGTTTGGAATCCACAGGGAGAGTGATGCCAAGAGACCCGCTTCTGTCTACACTCAAACTACCCTTTTGTGACACTGAGTCTTGGTCCATTCTTAAAACCTAGATGTCTTGGTTTTCAATTTTTCTAAGAGGTCTACCTCTGCCTCGTGCATTCATTCATCCATTTGTTCATTCATTCATCCATTTGTTCTTCATTCATTCATTTGTTCATTCATTCATTTGTTCATTCACTCGGTACTTACCAGGCCTCTAACCACGTGCCAGGGCCTATACTAAGTGCTGGGAATACAAGGAAAATCAGAGCATACCTGACCCCTGTCCTAGTGGTGAGCTCACTCCTTCAGAAGACTGACATTACAAATAATAATCACACAAATAAAAACATAGTTACCAATTGCAATAAAGATTATCAAGAAAAAGCACAAAGTACTATGAGGATTGCAGCTGGACTGTTTTCTGAAGGGGATCGGGGAAGGCTGCTCTGAAACTGAGACCTGAAGAAAGAGTAGGACGGGGCAAGTAAATCCTGGAGGAAGAACATTCTAGACAGAAGAACTTCACAGGCAGAGAACCTGATGGGGTTTCTTCAAGGAGCTGGAAGATTGCCAATATGTCTGGGGCTTGGCAAGGGAGCAAAAGAGTATCTGGAGACAACCAGGTAGGGCCTTTAGCGTATGACATGGGTTTGTGGCTTTACCTTAAGTGTAAATAGAAATGAAAACATATGTCCACACAAAAACCTGTACATGAATGTTGATAGCCACATTATTCAGAAGAGCTGAAAGATGGAAACAAACCTAAGGTTCATCAACTGACGAACGGATAGAAAATGCACTATATTCATACAATGAACTATTATCTGGCGATAAAAAGGAATGACTCACGCTGTGGCATAGGTGGACCTTGAAAATAGTATGCTAAGTATAAGAAGCCAGTCACAAAAGGCCATATATTTTATGGTTTCATTTATATTGTGTCCAGAATAGGCAAACATAGAGAGATACAAAGTAGGCTGGTGCCTATGTCGCTCAGGGCGTGGAGCTGGGGGTTTGAGGGATGATAGCGAGAGGGGATGGGGTTTCTTTTTGGAATGATAAAAATGTTCTAAAATTGATTGTGGCAATGATTGCAAAACTCTGCATTTTTAGTAAACAGTTGAGTTGTTTACTTTAAATGAGTGAATTACATGTGAATAATATCTCAATAAAGCTGCTACTTTTTAAAAAAGGACATGAAGGCCTAAATGCCTCCAGGCATTTTCATTTGAAGATAAAAACAACAGGAAACTCAGTAATGATTTATCAGCAAAAGTCATGTTTAGACTTTCTCTTCTCTTATTAAGAAGGAGCCTTTAAATATTTTGCTCTAAATCTCATATCTACCAAGCGACGGGGGTGGGTGAGGGGGACTCAAAACTCAGAGCTGTCCAAGACCAAAGCTAGAACCCTTGGCCAGAGTCAAGCCCATCTCCCAGGGTTTTATGGCTTCCTCCAGGGGCTATGCATACAGTTGGGCAGTTTGTACAGGGGATGGCTTTGCCCAACCAAGGGGTCAAGTGAAGGCTAAGTCCCTGCCCAAACTCTGCTTACCAAGTCCTGATGTGCCTGGCAGAGAAAGGGCTTTCTTCCCTTGTTTCAGTCCTTATTTACTCACAATGCAGTAAATCTGTGGATTTCTGTTTTATTTTTTAGTTACCACACTCCGAGAAGACTGGTGAATGCCTTCAAGCAAAAGGCTGCATAAATGCAAATCTCACGCAATGCTTTCCTTCATGTCAACATTCAACCCTTTCCATTTCCTACATTTTTGGGGTCACTTTCTAGTACATTCAAATAATTATTTTAAAATATTTTATAATTGTTTTATGTGGATTAGCCTAAAGTAAGCTACTCCATCATTATTGTAAGAAACCTTGGTTCATATTTTCTTCAATTTTAAAATATTAGAACAAAGCCCTCTAAAAATTGTTGTCATAATATATATTCTGACTGACAGTAACTGGGGTTTCAGGTTTCACACTTAAGCTAGCACTGGGTACTGTCAAATTTTTAACCATCAGATAGATTTTAAAATGCTATGTCAGGGGCTTCCCTGGTGGCGCAGTGGTTAAGAATCCGCCTGCCAATGCCGGGGACACGGGTTTGATCCCTGGTCCGGGAAGATGCCACATGCCGCAGAGCAACTAAGCCCGTGCGCCACAGCTACTGAGCTTGTGCTCTAGAGCCCGCAAGCCACAACTAGTGAGCCCGTGTGCTACAACTACTGAGCCCGCGTGCCACAACTGCTGAAGCCCGCATGCCACAACTGCCGAAGCCCGCATGCCACAACTGCCGAAGCCCGCGTGCCTAGAGCCGGGGCTCCACAACAAGAGAAGCCATCACAGTAAGAAGCCCATGCACCGCAACAAAAAGTAGCTCCCACTCGACACAACTAGAGAAAAGCCTGCGCACAGCAGCAAAGTCCCAAAGCAGCCAAAGATAAAATAAATAAATCTTTTTTAAAAATGCTATGTCATGTTTATTTAATTATGCATAAGATTTTCTTAGGTTAATTAGTCAGAGACTTTCTTTGTGGTGAACTTCATGTTTACTACCTTCATTTTCTATTGGGTTGTCTTACTTTCATCTATTTTATGAGCTTTTTGTAAATTAAGGAAATTAGCCCTTAATTTGCCATATGTGTCACAAATATTTCTAGTTTGTCATTTGTCTTTTGACTCTACTTAAGACATTTTATCCATACTGAAATTTTAATTTTATAAGTAAAGAAACCTCAGTTTTCTTTTATGGCTTTGAGTTCCATGCCCCGCTTAAAAAGGATTTCTACATTGTAAGATTATATATAAATTCATGTGTAAGTTTTTTTTTTGTCTTTTATGGCTTTATCTTATTTCATTTTATTTTATTTGTGCTTTACTCTTTAATCTGTTTAGAACTGATTATAAGAAGTAAATAGAAATCTCTCTCTTTCTAAATGCCAGTCTATAGTTTGGTTATTTTTTTTTTTAACTTTTTTTTTTTGGCTGTGTTGGGTCTTTGCCTCTGTGCCAGGGCCCTCTCCAGTTGTGGCGAGCGGGGGCCACCCCTCATCGCGGCACGCGGGTCCCCCACTATCGCGGCCCCTCCCGTCGCGGAGCACAGGCTCCAGACGCGCAGGCCCAGCAATTGTGGCCCACAGGCCCAGCCGCTCCACGGCACGTGGGACCCTCCCAGACCAGGGCTCGAACCTGCGTCCCCTGCATTGGCAGGCGGACCCTCAACGACTGCACCACCAGGGAAGCCCTTGGTTATATTTTTAATAAATCATCTTTCTTTTCCCCGTTTATTTGAAGTGCTTACCTATATTATATGATAAATTACCTTTTGGGTTTGATTCTCTTGTTAATCTGCTGCTCTCTTCCGCTGCATTGTCCATCTTTTTTCAGGGCCAAACTAGATTCATTAATGGGACTTCATTTAACATGTTAACATCTATTAGGACTAGTCTTAAGGGCAATTGCTTTAAATGTATTCTTTTTTTATTAATTAATTAATTAATTTACTTTATTTTTGGCTGCATTGGGTCTTCGTTGCTGCGGCGAGCGGGGTCTACTCTTCGTTGCGGTGCGCTGGCTTCAGTAGCCGTGGCTCGTGGACTTTAGAGCGCAGGCTCAGTAGTTGTGGCACACGGGCTTAAGTTGCTCTGCCGCATGTGGGATCTTCCCGGACCAGGGCTCGAACCCCTGTGCCCTGCGTTGGCAGGCGGATTCTCAACCACTGCGCCACCAGGGAAGCCCCTAAGTACTGTTTCGAGAAAACTTTTCTAGGTGCACATATAACATACACATGTCCTGGGTCCCGAAGAATCGTCTATTCTATGGCGGGTCACTTTGAGGAAGTCTGAGAGCCCCACCCTGCCTACCGCTCTGCTGGTTCCCTCCGGCTAGGGTTTCAGCCAGTTACCTGGAGCGGAGCGCGACATCTCGGCTCGTCAGCGGCTGGTCCCGGTCTCCTCCACGTGCTGCTTGCGCCCGCGGGTACCACCGGACGCGCACGTAGCGGCGGCGCGGCGGGCGGCCCGGCCCTCCTCGTGGCCCGCGCCCCGCCTAGGGGCAGCCCGGGCGCCCGCGGCTTCCTCCTCGCCCTCGCCGTGGACGAGGCGCCCCCGCCGACGATGCACCGAGCCGCGGTGAGGGCCCGACCCCAGGTCGGGAGAGAACCGCGACCGCTGCGAGCCGGCTTCGGGCCCGGAGGCCGAGGCCGAGTCCGGGGCGAGTACGGGACGTGGACGGGAGCCGGGACTGCGGGCGCGGGCGCTGCGGGATCCGCCCCGACTGCTCTGCGCGAGTCTCGGGCGGCGGCGGCGGCGGCGGCAGCGAAAGAGGCGCGGGGAGGCCTAAATGTCCTGTTTTAATAGTCCACTTCTGTGAACGTTTCTCCATGTACCTACTTTAATTATGGCCATGACGGTGTTTCTGGTTGCAGCATGTGCCAGCCCCCTGCTGACAACGCTCGTGTGGCAGCTCCGTTTGCCCCATCCTCTCTCAGGCCGTGGGCTGCAGACATTCCTCTCGGAGCTTTCTGCCCGGTGAACGAGGAAGGCCGTTTTAGAGAGAAGAGCGCTGTTTTGGCGTATTCGGGCAATTGCCTTTCCCTATAAATAACATCAATTACATCTCCCAAGTCCATTTTTTAAAGTATATCAAAATAAATTCATATATTATAAAAATACGATCTATGAGATATATTTCAGTTGTAATAAGTGATCCTTATCAAAGTTCAATTGAAAATAATTTAATGTTAACAATAATAAATTCATTCACTGAGTAAATGAATATGCAGATGCTCTACAAACCTATAAACCAAACTAAAATGGGCTGAAAATTGGAATCATAGAGTGAAAAACATTTTTTAAAGATTAGAGACTTAAAAACAATACTGAGTTTTGTATACACTTAGGAGCCTTTATTTCATTTCAACACAAGATGTTTATTTGCTGACATTTATTCAGATGCAAAAGCATTCCTGCTACAGAGTACAACTGAGAGGGTGGGAAAGACACAGCTCAATTAGTTATAAACAAGAATTTTATTTTTATATGAAATCTACTTCTTGGTGGGGTGAGTGAAAACATGAAAGTTAAAGGGAACTAGAGATTAAACAAAATAATAATTAAAATAAATAAAAGCACATATTGAAATCTGCGGAGGATGAGTTATTTTTCCTGTTGATATTTAATATTTTTCATTTACACTCCGACCCAGCCCCAAGAGAAAATGAGTCAGGGTTTCAATAGCAGCAAATAAAATGTAGTAAACCCATAGGAGGATATTAAGAAACCAATCCAGGCGTACAAAGGGATAGATAACTGAGACGCTATGAAATTAAGGAACTAAAATGCCAAGCAATACACATAATTTTTTAAAAACTATATGTGCACACATACATTTATGTATATGCAAATGTGTTTCTATGCATATGTCTGTGTTTATATACACATATGTGTGTTTATAAAGAGATGTGTTTGTGCATATATTTTTAGTTTTACCTACAATTACTTTTAAGAACAGCATTCACACTTTATTTTTTCACTAAAAGTTATATTACCTAGCTTCCCAAAATACCACTTACCATAATTTTATCAGCATGCTGATGCTACCAGAATACAACTTAAAGACACAGAAAATATTAACACTGGTAGATAATGCTTAGGTATAGGTTTTCTTTACTTTTTTAAAAAAGCTTACCTCAAGAATGGAATTCAAATTATTGACTCATCAACTTTGAAATACTAATATGTGTAGAAAATGCTTTGAGTACTTTTCTAAAACCATAGGCCACAAATCTTCCATAAATAGTCATTTAGACAAGTGTCTGTACAAGTTCACAAAAGGAAGTCAACGTCCCTGAAAGGTGTCCGGTAGCAGCGTCAGCCTGCTCACCCGCATAAAATATGATGCTGAAGATGCTGAGAATTACCAGTGGAGGAAACAGTAGATGAAGCTCTTGGATTGTATGCTAAAAAGAATATGTCGCACAAGAGGGGCCCCATCACAAGGACAGCTACGTGTGCGCACCACTCGGAGGGAAGAAGAAAGAATAGGAAAAGAAAAAGAGAAAATGAGTGTTAGCTGACAGGGAGAGGTGACTTGGGAGCCTCCTGGATGCCAGAAATGATCCCATCAAGAAATAATCGCTTCCATTGGCTGATTTTGGAAAGTGGGAGCAGAGAGAGCCGTTCGCACCACAGGAGCTCGGAATTCTGAACCTGGCAATGTGCATCAGCTCCCTGTATATTTTTCAGTTCTGGCCTTTGAAGCAAGACTCCCTTCCCCCTGAATTTCCTCCAAAGTCAGGGTGCTTGGCTGTGCACCATTGCTTCCTTCTTTCCACATATTATAGGATTATTCATAAAGCATGAAGAAAAACTGGCACCCCACAGAGTGATATGCGTGCCACTGCTAGGGGGCCACGTATGTAATAAAGTATTCTCATTCTTTCCAGGGTTCTCTATGACGAAGCTGAGTAGCAATGAGACATCAACACTGTAGAACTTGAAGGGACATATAGAGTGTCCACTCCTACACCTCTTCTATGTTCAAAGGTCATAAAGAAATGCCACTACTTGGCCCTGAACTTGGGGCCAGGGCAGAGCATCCTGCTGGACCGCTGTCTCTGAAGCATCCAGCATCCTTTCTGTTCTGCTCCTGTGTGGGTGGCTTAGTCTTCCTGCCTGGTGAGTTCAAACCCGATTGCAGAGAATTCCAGCAGAGATATAAGTTAGTGCTAATGTGAAGTTTTCACAGGACAAGGGCCAGCTGGGTGGAGTGGGGTGGGAGCAGTGAGGGGGAAGATGTGTCAGATGAAGCCTGAAGTCATTTCACGGAAGCCACGTGATGACAATGGCCAGGCCCCTTAGCAACCCAGCTGGACCTGCTTTGGGTCTGCTTAGCGTCCACATTTCAGAAGCACCTCCTCCGCCATGACATGCCTTGGCTGTATATTTTAATCCCTGTCTTTGACTAAACATTGATCATAATGCATCACTTCATGATGTTTCATGAAATGAGAGTTCTGCAGTTACCTCTGAAAAACTTTATGATCATCCTTTGCAGAGGAATTGATCATACGGTGGTTTACTAGCCCAGAAGATGGATGACTTACAGTGGCGCCGTATCCCGAGCATCAAGAGCTCAAAGAGAGCCCATGATTTAATGAAAGCGCTTCTGGACGGCAGCCAGCCATGCGGTGTCCTGCTCCACCCAGAAGATAAAGCATGGAGCTCACCTGGCTAAGTGCTTTCTACCTTCATGCTCTACACGACTGTAGAATCCTGAGGTTCATTCAGTTCCTAGGAGAAATACATTTTGGATTCTTATGTCCTCCACTTGCACTGAGGTCAAACTATAATATTCAACTAGTATGAAGTACATGACCAATTTTGACTTGGGCATAAGAGGACTGGGAGAAGTTCAAGTTTAAAAGGCTCTGTTACAGCGTTTTTAAAAGACCCATCTTATCCCCCTGTAAGACTTGTGAAGGAGGATGCTAATGGTTTCATTTATGTATCAACCTTCGTTTTCCCAGTGCCGAGGGGGCAGTGGGTAGACACCCCACTCGCAGACAAGTCGAGGCATTTCTGTGTAGAGCATATCTGTGGCTCTTCAGATTTGACATTTACACATAAGCATGTCATTCATATGGATTTGTACATTATAGATGGTTTCTGGTTTCCATTTTTAATAGAACCATAGATTTCTGGATTCAGAGTGTAATGAACAAATTACAAATCATTGCACCTCTCAAGCAATTTTAGCCCTGATGTGACTTCTAAATTGTGAGTTCATATCTGTGCAAATCCAAAGGATTAAAAAGGAGCTGCCAAGATTGATAGGCCTAAAATTAGGCTTGTCTGTTCATTTTGAATGTACACACTCATGTAGATGTCTCACCTTCCTATTTTTCCTTGAACCTTCAGTGAAGAGAATAAAGTGTATATTAACAGTTTGGGACATTTTATTTCTTAAAAAAAAAATTTTTTTTTTCCAGAAGGAATCATTAACAGCACTTAAATCAATCAACAATGAAAAGCCACTCCACTTTAGAAAGTTTACAGGACCCTTTTTAAAACACAGTTTTAGGAACAAGTAAATTTCTACCAACTCAATTTAAATTCCCCTCCAATGACCTTAGTCTAAGAAAAAATAGCAACAATCTCTTACACGAAAGATATGACTAATCCATGATAAAATGTATCTTAACACTTGTCTTTAAACCCATAAAATGCATTCTGACATCATCCTTCACAGTAATTTCACGTACATTTACTCACCAGGAAAATTACTATAAGATACACTTTTTAAATCTTCTTTTCTGTTTAAAAAATGTCGGTATTTAAAGGAATTATACAATATTTATGAACCCCTCTTTGAAATGCAGTGTGCAGAAATAACACTCAGTAAATAAATAAAGAGCTTTTTAAAAAGTCACTTTGTTTTGCCACGTCTCCTACAAGGCAGGGGGAACAGGAAGGACCAGTCCTGGTCTCCAAAGGCAGGGACACTACCCAGAGCTTCAGGGCTGCTATACTAACCCCGTCAACATATGTGCTTTTCAGTTATGCCTCAGATAAAATCAGAACCAGAAGGATCCAGTCTGGTATTTGACAGCTATTTAATCAGTTACTGTACAGGACACATGATATGGCTCTTGATTTTTTCCAGAAAACAGCAGTTTTGTAAAGAGCTGAATAATGCACATCCACCTTGCTTAAGCAAAGACTAAGCCCGTGACCTTCTCTTTTAGAAAGACCCTGTTATCCACTAAAGCATTGTCAGTGCTTGTTTCGGAGCTGGAGAACCCTTTGGGAGGTTCAATCTGCTGTAGCTCCTGGCAAAATTACCCTCATGCACAGGATAGGAAGTTCATGCTGCAAAGGTCCAAAGGTGATTTGGGTTGTCAATTCCAAATTGCAACTGTCCTTTGCAATCAGTAATCTGATCACCTCTGCTCTTAAAGGAAGGTACTTGGAAAAATAAAACCATGATTCCTTCAAGGCAGATTCTAGACCCCAGGTAACTTCTTGAAAGAATTTGTGTATCCATCCTGCTTTGACATGATGGGAGTTTTGATTATTTTCCCCCTTGAGTGATTAATTGTTGCCAAGAGGAGTCCTGCCGCCTGGGACATTGGCTCACCAGCCAAGAGTGATTCTTATTATGAGCAATTAAACTGTGTTCCTGGTCAAGCCTCCCATTCTCAGGTCTTCTGTGTCATCAGTGAAGGTGTCGTGAGGATTAAGTTACGAGCTGAGGCTGGCTCACCTTTGCTGAGGGGGCTCCCATTAGGGACAAATGCTGTAATGACTCCCCAAAAGTATCCAGCTGGGCTATTAAGTGCTTGGGAGTCGGTGTCAGCTGCTCCCTTGAAACAAGAGGGTGTTGTCTCACCTACACCCCTGCTATTCCCTGTATAGAATCAGATGAAGAATCCTTCCCTAAAGCACCAGGGGGGATTCTCTTTCTATTCATTTCCTCCTCTGTGACACTCAATGTCTGGGAATTACACCTCCCCCAATAGAAGGTTACAGACACTCAGCTCAATACACTTCTGGTTCCCACACAAAATTATTCTCCTGTTACTTGACATGGTAAAATAATCTTTAAGTCTTAACTCAGGAAGGTCTCAGTCTAATGCCTAGAAACCAGCTATTTTACAGAAATAGGTCAGAAGCTCTGGTTTCAACAATTGCTTTAGAAATTCTGTAACTTCTCAAAGGTTTTGAAGTTTAGATAAACAGAGATAGAGGGGTTGGTGATTAAGGCAGGGATGGGGATGCAGGAAATGCTGAGAATAGGGTCCCCAAATGCTAATCCTTAGAAAACGTCAGATTCAACACGTAGGTGGGAGCAAGCTAATACATGTTAAGAACAGAAAAAGGCAGGGATGGGTAAACGACTAAACACAAAGGGATGGTTTGTTGAAAGTCCATATAAGAGAGCAATTAGACCCCCATCCAATGTTTGTGAGTACCCTATACCCATAAAAGAAACAACACTAGTATTTGCATTTAAAGACTTAATTAAATAAATGTAATTTAAGGTAAAAAAAGGAGAAAAAAAAGAAAGAACACTAAACCAGATGGTCTCAGACTTAAGAGCACCAAGCACAGAGGAAAATGGGAGTAAAATATCTTACTCACGCTGAGGAGGTTAAGTAGGAGTCTAGAAAATGAACAGTGAGACAGGAGTCTTCTTCCCCTTCCCAGCTCCACAACATATTTTTTTCTGAGCTGACATTCAGGGTTCAACTCAAAAGATGCCCTGATTTCTGTGTGCACACACACACACACACACACACACGCAGCTACCAACGAACTTTTTTATTGCCTCACTCCTAAATATGATTGGTCAGCCAAGCATCACTAGACTTTTAATGACAGGCTCCAATATGAAAGATACAGATGGAAATGAATAAAATATTAAAAAGTTTAAATGAACTCAAAGGAAGCAGAGGCAACACAGGATGAAGAAGACACTTTCAAAACAATTATAGTTAATATCTTAAAAGAGGTAAGAGAGAGCTTTGCATCCATGAAACAAGAACAAGAAGCTGTGAAAAGGAACAGTCAAAAAATAAGAAAGTGCTCTGGTTAAAAAGAAATTATTCATGAAAGAAAGTATCCATGAAAATTTTTAAAAAATAATAAAAGAATTGGAACATAAAGTCAAGGGATTCTCCCAGGAAGTAGAACAATAATAAGAAAAGGGAGAATTAATAGGACAGAAATGGGGCTTCCCTGGTGGTGCAGTGGTTGAGAGTCCGCCTGCCAATGCAGGGGACACGGGTTCGAGCCCTGGTCTGGGAAGATCCCACATGCCGCGGAGCAACTGGGCCTGTGAGCCACAACTACTGAGCCTGCGCGTCTGGAGCCTGTGCTCGGCAACAAGAGAGGCCGCGATAGTGAGAGGCCCGCGCGCCGCGATGAAGAGTGGCTCCTGCTTGCCGCAACTGGAGAAAGCCCTTGCACAGAAACGAAGATCCAACACAGCCAAAAATAAATAAATTAAATTAATTAATTTAAAAAAAAAATAGGACAGAAATGAAAAGAAAATAGTTGATCAATCTAGGGTGTCTAACACCTGGCTAATAGACATTACAAAAAGAGAGAGGAGAGAAGAATGGGGTAAAATGATCTAAAAACAATGTCAATATTAATATTTTTATAATCAAAGGACATGAGCCTCTGGATAGAAAGTGTGTTCAGAATAATCAGAGAAATAGAAGCCCGTAATCATGAATCTTCAGAATCCCAAGAACAAAGGGAAAACCTTGAACATTTTCAAGGGGAAAAATACACCACAACCCAAGGATCAAGAATTTTAAATAACTGTGTACTTCTCAGAAGTTTTTGAAGCTGGACTATAATGGAAAAACATCTTCAAAACTCTATGTAAAAATAATTTCCAACATATAAATCTATACTCAGATAGACTACTAATCAAAATGAAGGTAGAAATTTCAAAGTATGAAATCTGAAGAACAAATACTTCTCAAGTACCCTTTCTTGAGAAGCAACAAGAAGTGCCCTCCATTAAAAGAACTGAATAATCCAAGAAAGAGAAAGATATGAGACCCAGAAAGCAGGAGATTCAAGAAGGAAAGAGGAAAAAGAAATCCCCTGGATAATGGTGGAGAAAAGTCCCCATGAAAATAGTAGGCAGCCTGGTTTAGAGAAATTAAAAGAAGGACTCCAGAAAGACTACTTCTTAGACACATACACAAAACTAGGTAATTTATTATCTCACCAGTTAGGCTATGTGAAGAATTGTACTGATAAGCCTTGGAGAGAGTATTAGAGGTATAGAAAGACTCAGTCAACTGTTCAAGAGAAACAATGTAAATTTTAAAAACTGAAGCAATTGTTAACCCTTGGAAAAATAAAAATTTACATAAAAGAAAATGTAATCGTATTTGGATTGGTCAGCAGTGAATGATATTTACATAATTATAATAGCTAAAACACTGAAAATGTATTTAAATTAAAATTATGATACTAAACTGGGACAATGAGTTGGAGGATTAGGTATAAGGGAACCAAAATTTCATCTCCCTTAAAGTAAAGCCAATAGGTGAAGCTAAAAATTAATGATCAGGCAATAACAGTATCTGCATATTATTTGAAATGTGGAGGTAAATCTTTTAAAAATCAAGTAAAAGAGCTTAAAAGTTATTATTTCTATGGAGCAGAATGGGGTACGTGCGAGGGAAAGAAAATAAGTTTTTGCTATGATTTTCTATTACTTTGATTAAAAAGTTTATTAAAAAAAGAAAACAGGTACAAGCATGTAATTTAAAGTTAGAGAGGAAACTTCAAAATATCTAACACGGAAAGAATTAAAAGTGGTTACCTCTGGGAATAGGGTTGATGATGGGGAAGGAGACTTTAATATTTCACTTTAAAACTTTAGCATTATGTACATATTACTTTAATAACAAATAAAAACAAAATCACTACAGGATTAAAAATGAACATATTTAAGTTTATTATAGCAATTTACAAAATAGATATCAAAATATCTAGCAACCCACCAAAAGGAAAATGTTCTAGCTAACAAATATTGAGTGTTTACTGAATGCCAGTTACTGAACTAAATGCTCTAACGTGAGCTACCATGTTTGGTGTTTAAATAAAATGCTATGGGATGGTCACTGCTGATTTATCCCCAAGTTAACTCATAAGGAAATTAAAGTTTAGGTTAGGTAACTTGGTTAGTTACAAGTCATGGTGGAGGAGGATTCAACACTAAGTAGTCCCAAGCTCAAAACGTATGCCTTTTTTCACTCTACTGCATTACTCCCCTGCAGGTAGACAGCTGTAAAAAAAAGACTCACGGTCTTTCTTTGTCAAAATGGCAGTAGCAATGAATTATGTTCTGAAGACATTTGTGACTAGATTTTCAAGTCTTACATTTCACTTTTGCTAAAGTTCTTGTTCACATCAAAAGCACGTATGCTGAAAAAAATATTCCCCCAGAACCTGGATTTGGTGTCTATGTCAGAGTATTTAGCTATGTTAGGGTATAACAAGAAGCTCTCATTTCAGAAATATGAGCTCTCAGGGAAGAAAATGTCAGAGGTTTGAAAATTCAATGACATGATCCAGCGAAACATAGCCCACTGCCAATCTAACTACTAGGGCTCAGGGCAAGATACTGCATTTATGGACCTTAACCATTACAAATCCTGAAGACAAAACCCTACATTTACCATCCACCCAAATGGTATTGAGTCAATATGATGAAAAGTCGGACATATCAAAAGTTGGTGAGGACCAGGGCAATTAGAAATTTCAGACAGGCGGGGCTGGTGTGTAAATTTGTACAACCACTTCAGAAAGTTGTCAATATCTAATAAATCTGAGCGTATACATACCTCATTGAGTATGTAATTCTACTCTAGAAATTCATACATATCTTCACCAAAAGATTTGTATAAGATGTTTATTGGAACACTATATCTAGTAGCCAGCATACTGGAAACAAAACAAATATCCACCAGCAGGAGAGATGGGTAAATGAATTTTGATATGGTCACACAATGGAATATATTACAGAACAACAACAGCAACAAAGAATCAACTGTAAGTACTTGCAACAATATGGCTGAATTTCACCAAAAAAAGTTGAATGAAGGAACTAGACAAAACAGCACATACTAATGTGAGCATATATATAAAGTTCAAAACCAGGTACAACTCATCCAGTCAGCACAGTCAGCACAGAGGTTACTCCTCAAGAGGGGCAGCCATGACTGGGAGCAGGAGGGCCTTCTAGAATTCTCTAAAGTGCTGTAAACTTCCGGGTGCTGGTGGCAGAGATGAATCGACTCTGTGAAAGTTTGCCAAGCTGTACACCTGATTTGTAGACTTATCTGTAGAAATAGCAATAATATTTACAAAAAAAACATGAATTGAACCAGGGAAGAAGTCTTGATATATTCTTGGGCGTGTTCACCTCCAGCTCAACTTAAGCACCTTATAAAATTCCTGGCTTCGAGAAGAAAATAGTGCATATATATCTTATCATAACAAGCTTAGCTATCCTCGCCTGCTCCAAATTTTTGTCCCAGGTTTTTCTCCCTTAGTGCCTTTGCCCTTTCCATCCCCTCTTCCACGTTCTTGACCTCCTGATTCTGATAACATCACGCCTCCACCGTGAACCAATATGTGCCCTTGCATTGCCTGGTCCTTTGCTGCCCTGCACTGCAGTTAGAAACTTGTCTCAGACCTTCTTCACTGGCTTGCTGGCTTCTAAACAGTGTCATGCCTTCCAGGACTTAACACAGATCTTGGCCTATAGTAGGTGTTGAGTAAATTCTTGTTGATTGAGAATTAACACATGTCCTTGTGGTAATTCATGAGAACTAGGATGTGTGGACAAGGAAATAAAAATCACAGAAACTGGCATAACCTTGCAGGTTTCATGCAGGTGCCACCTTGTTAAAGTGATGACCATGAACAAGCCTTGAGGAAAAAGAAATCATCCAGAGGTTATTGTGCAATCAAGGTGGAGGAGACATGTGAAGTTTAAAGTGGAGAAGTCACCTTCTCCTCCTGGGAGTGCGTTCTGGTGAGTACACATGCTGGGTACCACACATCAGCCTCTGACAGGTGAACTAAACCTGAAGCAGGAGGTTTACAGTTAAGAAACTTTACTGAACCACCCCTGGTTTCTGTTTCCTTGCCTGTATAAAGGTGATAATAGCGATCTACTTTTCTTGTCTCGTGGACTACCAGAAAATCTCAAATGAGACAACATCTCTAAGGGTGTTTTGTGTATTCCAAAGCACATGTACATGTGAAGAGTTATCATTTTTGCTGGTAGCACTGATTCAGAATCAAACCACCAAAAGTAACACTGCAACAGCAAAATAATTCAACAACAACCACCAAATTAACTCTCCAAGTATCAGTGTCTAATTAGGAAACAGACACTACTCCAGGTATTACAAACAGAGAGGATTTAACACAGGGAATTAAGTGATAAACTAATTGCATAAAGGTAGCGTTACAATGACATCAGGAGCTGCAGAAAGCTGTCACATCGCTGCTGCAGCCAGGGCTCACCTGAGCCCACGGCCCACTGTCTCTGCTCCCCTGAGCAAGATTCCAGGAGTCATGTTCTACAGGTCCCCAGCTCCATGGGAAGAAGTCAGCCCACCTCCCACTGCCACAGGTGCTGCTACCAGAGCTTGCAGCTGCCCCTTGACTCGTGGCCCTGCCTTGGCTGGTGGCACCACCCGAAACAGAGTAGCTCATGCCTTCCCCTGCCTTTTCAACTTCCCATTGGCAGAAGCTAATGGACACCCTGCTTCTGATGGGAAAGTTGCTTCTGAAGGCTTCTATGCTGGAAGAACAAAAGAACATACAGAAAAACCCTAGAAAGGCAGAAGTACAAATGAGTGCTACAGACAATATCTGGCACTAAATTCATTATTTGTTATTTTGTAAAAGTAACCAGCCCTGATCACTGTAACCACATTGATATCTAAGGAGAAACTTAGACCCATCAGGCTGAAGTTAGTTTTAAATTTTCTTCTTTTAAAAATAAGTGGGGAGAAGTGTAGACCTTTAAAATGTTCTGGTTTTGTAAAAGTTTCATTGAATATCATTTCTTTTGAAAAGGTGTGCGTATTTACTTCTCAACGAAGTGTCTTCTTTTGTGGAGAAAAATACCCCAATCTTGTACAGCACGAGTGCTTTTACAACATGTTTTTTTTTTGTCCTTTGCAAAACCCCTCTGAGATATGGCATGTTTTACAGATAGAGAAACTGAGGCTCAAGGAAGTTTAAGGGATGCGCCCAAGGGCACGGGGTGGTCAGTGGCCTAACTGGGAGCTGGGAGCACCTCACCCTCTGCCCTGGCCAGGCTCTCTGTCCCTCAGGAGTATCTCTAAAGTAGGGAAAGTGCCAGTAAACTGGAAAAGCCAGGCTGGGTGGGAAATGACGCTGGACCACCAGCCCTGTTCCTCATAACCTATGTGGGGCGGTTGGGTCCCCCCTGCCCCCATGATGCCTCAGGACCAACATTGAACCGATGCCCGCCCTCCCCCCTCCACTGCGCCTGGAGAGACACACAGCTAATTATCATCTTGTAATTAGATTGGTTTCCTTTTCTTAATGCAATTCTCTATAGATGTGCCACCAAACTGGACAGATGTCTGCAGAGCTGCCATTGTGTGAATAGCTATCTAAAGGTAACTAGAGACGCAGGGGAATTTCTAAAATACCAAGGAAAATGACTTGTTTCCCACCAGCCCCTGGGAGAATCTGATGGAAAGAGAGCAATGCTTGGCCATTGGCCGGGGAGGAAGCAGTGCCTGGCACAGTACAGGGTTCTGGATGGAAGTCCTTTAGACACAGAGCATTTTAGTTCAATTCCAGATCATCGTAGATAATGCTTGAGCTGATGTGGGCACAGGGGACCTTCAGATGAAATCCGTGAGGTCAGTGGGTATGAGCTGAGGGTACCAATCCATTCCAGAGAGCATCTCCACAGCTTACACACAAAATTGACAAAATTGCAGAAATCCAAAGGTGTAAAAGATACTGAGCAAGCAAACTCCAGGGGGGGAACCCCTGAAAAATGCTCTAATTTTGGAAAGGACAGCAAGAGGAAGGAGAACCAGACTGATCTAATTGACTTGTGGAAACGGCAGAAGCTAAGAACCAAATTATATGGAATCATTATGTGGAAATAGGAACGTCATTTCCTCCAGCCGGGTCTCCCAGAAAACCAATTCAATAAATAAATCATCAAAAAAAATAAATTTTCACCTATTAGTATTATACCATATAACAAATATTTAATTCAATATTTTAATCTAATTTAATATATTACTAAATAATATAGTATAATATAAATTATGTACATAATATATAATAATTATATTGTACACCATATAACAAAGTATAGGATAAAATATAAAATGTAATTACTATATTATTAAATTAATATATTTGATTTAATATATATTAGTGACTCTTGAATTACAATGTGTTAAGCACTAACTAGGTGCTTAGCGTGCGTTACCCGATTTATCCTCCCTTGACCCAGTGGAGCAGGTATTATTATTATATGCATGTCACACACAAGGATAATGAGACTCAGAGAGATTCAGTATCTTAGGCAAAGGCACAGAGCAACGACACGGATTCAAAGCCAGGACTGCCTAACTCCAGAGCCCAGGCTCTTAAGTGCTAATTTCACTGCCACTTAGGCAGGACGTGAGCTCTTGTGTCCTGTTGATTCCTGGCACAAGCATTCTGGGCTCATGCTCTGTGTCAGGGCAGGAGAGCAGTGAGAAGCAGTCGGAGCCTCGGCCAGATCTGGAAGACCACTCAGACCTTCCTCATTTCCGGAGGGGCAGCAGTCTTCAGAAATGAGAGCTGTACCTTCTCTTCGTGGCCCCTAAACAGACCAGGTGCCGACGATGGAGAAACGACACCATTCCTTTCAGTGTTTCACATCGTCTCCATCTGCATCTCTGGCGAGAAGCAGCCAGGACCCCAGCCCCTTCTGTCCTCCTGCGTTTGCTGGCCTGATTCGCTCCTGAACCAGAGTGGTCAGGAATCAGGGGACATTGATTAAGTTGAAGAAACAAAATGATAAGAAATTGAAAAGAAAACGATTTTCTGACCTTTAGTCATTACAAGATGTAGTCAGAGTTACATCTGGGCAGGAGCAAGGAAAGAGGAGAAATGCCCCAACCACTAGTCAGGAGTATCTTAGTCTCCATCCTGATCTATCCTACTTATATGGCCATGTACATTTCACAGGAAAAATCGGACTTAGATGTTCATACAATCGGTAAGTAGCAGTCGTAAAGAGAAGGCCTCACTTTTACAAACCAGTAGTTAAGGATTCAAGGATCTACAGGATGGAAGATGAGGACTTCCCTGGTGGCGCAGTGGTTGAGAATCTGTCTGCTAATGCAGGGGACACGGGTTCGAGCCCTGGTCTGGGACGATCCCACATGCGGCGGAGCAACTAGGCCCGTGAGCCACAACTGCTGAGCCTGCGCGTCTGGAGCCTGTGCTCTGCAGCAAGAGAGGCCGCGATAGTGAGTGGCCCGCGCACCGCGATGAAGAGTGGCCCCCGCTTGCCACAACTAGAGAAAGCCCTCCCACAGAAACGAAGACCCAACACAGCCAAAAATAAATAAATAAATTAAAGTTAATGGGTTATTTAAAAAAAAAAAAAAGATGGAAGATGAGAGACCTTCTCATCCAACCTTATCATTTACAGATGAAGCTCAGGTGGGGACTCTCCCCACAAAGGTCACCCAGGATGGGAAAGGCACAGCCCAGACGAGAATGCCGGTTCCCTGCTTCCCAGGCAATGCCGCCGCCGCCGCTAACTGGATGGGCTCAGCTTCACCATCGGTGCAACTTTATTTTCATTCCAAATACATTATTATTTTTTTTAAATCAAAGGAATATTCATGGTACTTAACTGCAATAGGTCTTTCTTTTAAATAAAATGCCTTTCTCTTAAATGTTAAAAAGTCCTGTCTATTTATTACGTTAAAAAATATTCAATAGAATGATCATGAAAATTGGCATTAGAATTTTTAATACAGACATAAGAAATATAAAAGAAACCTTTATAATGAAAGAAGCCTACCCTCTCTGTAGGTAGGTTATATCCTAAATGTTTTTCATTCAAAAATATCTTTATTGAAGACTATGGATTCTGAATATTTCTTTTCTCTTGTCTATTTCATTACCTTTATACCGAGGAAGCAATGGAACTTAAGCTACCTATTTTGTAACATCAATGTGGGATTTTTCTTTATGAAATGGGACTGCTTGAGGAAATAGACTCTATAACTTTCCACAAGATGGCAGTACAGTCACATAATTACAGAGGGAAGAGGCAGGATGAATAAACAAAGTCATCACGTGACTGTAAAGAGGATAAAATCATTGTCTCACCCCCAGCTTATTGGAGTTTACTGTTTATTTGCTACAATGATGGCAAGGCAAGCTCATTATTTAAAAAAAAAAAAAAATTTTTTTCTGAAAAAATAAAGCAGACAAGAGAGAAAATGCACTATTCTTTGCCACCCTAATAACACTCACTGCCATGTATTTTATGCCAGGAAACGTGCACAGTGCCCTATATGCATGATATCATTCTGCCCCAGTGGGGAGGGGAGGACCTGGGAGACAGTTACTACAGTTATTACTCTATCAGTGATGAGGAAAGTGAGGGTCCGAGTTAACTCATCCAGGATCACATAGTTAGTAATTGGCAGGACCAGGCTTCAAATCGGAGTCCATCTGACAGTTCCTCATTGTCAAAGCCAACCCCTGTTAGCATGGTCCCACCCAGTCCCTGAAAGTGTCTGCCTGATACAAGATACTAAATGTTACCACGACACTTAGAACATCCTTAGATGATCCCAATGGTCGCCATAACTTTTAATACTCAAGTAACCCTATATGAAGTCTATCACATTTATTTACTACATACATACAGGAAAGGAAATAAATATTGTACAGTTAAATGACCAAGTGTGCTTTCCAACTTCTTACTGCTCAGCAAATTCCAGGCTTTAAACATACATGGAATAAAATGAAATGAGCCCAACTATCTGCCAAAACAGCAACAGACCACACAGAGAAAAGAAAAATTTCAAGGGACTTTATAACATATTGCTTTGACTATACTTCTTTAGTGGGATGTATTTTAAGGATAAAAAAAAGAACTGCAAAGAAGTCTTAATTCTCATTCAATAGTTTTTCTGTTAATAATGATACTGGCATGGTTATTGGAGGTAGGCTGTGAGATAAAGCAAGAAGTAATTATGCTAAAGTTACTAGGAATCAGATTTCCAGTGTAAGAGAAAGAAGACACAGGTATAAAGTTTTTTTAAACAAACCTTGTAAGTGTTAAATTTTAATAAGTATATTAACTCATGATTTTTTACAAATATATTTCCTAGCTCTGTCCATTGAAAGGTCTGAAAGCAATGTTACCCCTTTCACAAGGAAAATATCCTACTCCTTATATTTTAGTCTCTTAATACTATTCCTTCTAAAAAGGAGCCAGGGCCCATTGGAGAAATAGTTGATTCAAGATCTGGGTCAGGGAAAGTACAAAATAAGCCCAGGACTGCTTGTGTGAAACAGCAAAGAAACGTCCAATGCCTATTGGGACCATGTCAAAAAGATACGGTGGCCAGCTCAAAGGGACCACCAATGCCTCAGTTTTGGACAATATATGCATCACAAAAATAAGTATAATTTATTAAAACATTAAATATATAAACATTTATGAGTCCATAATGATACTCAGAGAAATCCAACAAAACAAAACTAGAACTTACTGTTTCCAATTAAGATGACTGTTTCACCAACTCCTTACTCTTAAAAGTGATCCATAAAGGGAAATAAGTGTGTAATTTTCTGGTCTTTTTAATATAAATTATAGTTCAGGGAAACCCAATAAATCCAGTTGATGACAGCTCTGTTTTACAGAAAAATGACAGTTAATGAATGTTAAAGAATGACAGAGTTAGAAAATTTTTAATTTGCAACTCCCAGTAGAGTAATTGATTTAGGGAGCAATCATTAATAGAAAATAAAATCAATAGCAATTCTTACCTGGAGAGGATACCTTTACGTGGGGAGTTGGATTTTTTTTTTTTTTGGCCGTGCTGGGCGGCTTGCGGGATCTTAGTTCCCTGACCAGGGCTTGAACCCAGGCCACGGCAGTGAAAGCGCTGAGTCCTAACCACTGGACCACCAGAGAACTTTTATTGTATCTAAGCATCATCCCATGGATTAGTTCCTAATTGTCTTTTCAATGTCACTCCTTTAGCCCAGTGATCAAACTCAGAGTCAGTGAGAGAGGCATAACCTGGCATCATGTGTCTCCTGATATGATGGGGGTAAACCACGTAACCTGAATCTGCACCAACCTTGAGAGCTAACTTCCAGTATAAAGGAAATGCAGGGAATATGGTAATAAGTTAAACATCACCAGAAAACAATCAGACACATCTCGATGGTGGGACTTCTCTTTTCAAAGAGTCAATGCCTTTAAATATTCAATTTGAGAGGGAGGTAGGGGCTGTTCTAGAATAAAAGAAACGGAAGGCACCTGACAAATACAAGATAGCTCTCGTGGGCACATTGGATTCTGATTTGAAAAGAAAAAGGCTAAAAAGTTATTTAGGGAAAATTGGAGAAATTTTAAGTATGAAGTGTATATTAGATAATATTGAAGAATCACCGCTAATTTGTTAGTTGTGGTTATAATATTGTGGTTACACAGGAGAATGTCTTTTTTTTAAAGATTGATGCATGTTTAAGGGTAAACATAATTATAAATCAAAAGATTTATAATTTGCATTTAAAGGCTTCAGCAACAAAATACATACCTACACAGAGGTGAAGCAAATACAGCAACAATTTACAAACTTGAATTCAATGTATGATCATTTTTAGAATAAAAGTTAAAATATATAATATTTAAAACAGTTTTAAAATCAATAAGATGAGGTCTGTTTAAACATAGTTCAGCACAGCCAGGATTTTCCCTAGTAAAGGAAGCTAGAGTGTATTTGGAGAAAACATATTAAAATAAAGCCTTTCCTCAGTTTCATGTCAAGAATGTGGATAACATATTTAGGTATGAAAGTGTATTTAACGTGTAGGGAGACAAACTGTGAACTCAGGATCAGGTCTGGATTCTCCAGACCAATGGATGATTGAATGAGAGAGAGAAAAAATACCGTTACATACTATTGGTAAGTACTTAATGCTTATGTGTGTTTGGCATGCATGATCTTATTTAGTCTTCATAATAACTTATGAGCTGGGCACTACTAGCTCCACTTTGCAGAAGGAGAAACTGAGACTTGGAGAGGTTAAGCAGCCTAGCCATTCAGGTGATTGGGACCAGAGCCAAGGTTTGAATCCAAGTCTGTCTGTAGCTAAAGCTCTCACCTTCTACATTTGCAGCTGAAAAAAGGTTTGGCAGTTGGCACAGTCTGAATATTGCCTCAATTTTTTTCTCAGTGGTAAGAGTTTGAAGTAATTTTCAGTTATGAACTACCATGGTGTGGTAAGGAAACAGGATATGCATTAACTGAGAAACCTAATACATCAAAGCACTTCACAGGTGGGGGAGAATATGGAACTCAGAGGTGGAATCATTGACCTAAGTTCCACAGGGTTCAAGCCAAAGTCCGGTTGACACCTGGGCCTGAGCTCGTGGTCACAGTGACTCCTGACCTGACCCCTTCTAGAGTAAGAAACCAGAAATCCATAGCTAATTCCAGAACTTGGGACATTATTTGGCAGAGAAGAACTGCAAAAGTCAAGGCCAGTTTTTGTTGATGTTGTAACTGATCCATTCAAAGACCAAAAACCCCTTGAGTTCTCTCCAATTTTGAATGTTTGAAAAAGTTGACTAGACCCCACCAATCAGCCTTGACAAACAGTGGTTGTGCCTTACTTGGAGTTCCACACAGGGGATGGTGAGAAGTAAGGGCACAGGGGCAGGGACTTTCTCGGGGGAGGCACAACCCCCATGTGAAGTGGGAACCTCCTTATGACCACAAAGGTGGGGTTACTGAACTGGGGTGACATGGCCCTGTCTGGTTTGGTGGTTGTGTTTTTAAGTTTTCTATTGCTGTGTGACAAATCACCACAAACTTAGCAGCTTAAAACAAAACCCACTTATTAGCTCACATTCTGTAGGTCAGATATCCAGCAAGGCAGGGCTAGGTTCTCTGCTCAGGCTAAAGTCAAGGAGTTGGCTGCTGCATCTGGACCTTGGTCCTCTTCCAAGGTCATTCCTGCTATTGACAGAATTCAGTTCCTTGTGGTTGTAGGACTGAAGTTCCTGCTTCCTCGATGGCTGTGGGGGGTAGAGAATGCTCTCATCTGCTAGAGGCTGCTCTCAGTGCTCATGTGTGGAAGATAATGAATTCAGTACATGTTGAGTTGGAGAGGAAGACATCCAAATGGATGATAAAAATGACCAAATCATTAGTTAATGCAGAAGTTTTCAGTCAGGAGTGATTTGGCCCTGCAGGGAACGGTTGGCAATGTTTTAGACATCTTTGGTGTCACAGCAGAGGGGTACTGCCAGCATCTAGCAGGTAGAGGCCAGAGATACTGCTAAACGCTCTACAGTGCACAGGACAGCACAGAATTATCCAGCCCAATACGCCAATAGTGAAGAGGTTGAGAAACCCTGAGTTTATGGTCAGTAGTTAAAGCCACAGGACTGAGGAGAGGGCCTGGAACAGAGCTCTGAGTGGAGGGCAGGCCAAGCCAGAGCCTGAGAAGGAGCCAGAGAAGAGGAGGTAAACCAAAGGATGGAGTTCAAAAGCAGGTAGAAAAAGGGGTGTTGATTCTCAAATGTGTCAGGAGCTGCTGAGAGTCAAGAAAAAGGAGTGACAGTGACCATTGGACTTAGGGTGACAGAGGCCACTAGAGACTATGCCTGAGCAGGTTCAGTGGAGCCGTGGGGGTGGACGCCCGTCTGGGCTGCACAGGTGTGTTCTCCAGACAGAAGGACGCACCAACAGCCAACAGAGGCAACCCTTCCAGACACGGGGCTGCTGAAGAGAAGCAAAGAGAGAGACTGACGTGGTGAAGAAAGGACACCTCTCCCATGGTGACCAGAGGAAGGAAGACAGCTGTGGTGTGCTTGGAAGTTTGATGGAGGAAGGCTGGGGAGACCTACCCACAAAGTAGGCAGTGGGTCAGGTTTGAGAAGGAGAAGCAATGGGTCAGATGTTTGAGGGAGGGGACCAGTTCTGTTTAGGACTCCTGGGCAGGGCCAGGGACCCAGGGGAAGCTGGGGACTCTAAAGGCATAGCCTTTTCCCTCGTTATGTCTTCACCTGAGGTTTTTTGTTTGTTTGTTTGTTTTGGTGGGAGGGGGGGTGGTTTGTTTTTTCCTCTTGGAAAAGTCTCATCAGAGTTCCATCCAAGACTGACTCAAATGTTAAAACATTTTTCCCCCAAATGACTGTGCTGCATCGCTTGATACTCATTTTATGAGTCCAATCTGTTGAAAAATGAGGAAATTATTACAGTAGAGACGGAAGGTGCACACTGGGCTCGGAAAGCAAGGAAAGGTGATTAAAATATGGGCATTCCTGCACAGCACAAGTTGTAATGACTTCTGTAAGGTGAAACTGAGGGAAATTTCACGGAGGTTCATCTGATTTTCTTAGAAGTCCTGAAACTCACAAGTAGTAAAGAGTTACAATATTAACAGGAAGAAAGGCTGTTACAATTAAAAGGAATTTGGAAAGGACTATCATCTGTTTTTATTCTTTCACATTACAAGAGATGACCCAGGCTGTTCTTTAGAATTCAGTATCTTTGATTGTATTATGATGCAGTACAGATAACTGCAGACAAAATTGATTCTTCCTCCGTATCACTGTGTCACTCCTCCAAGACAAGTGTTTCCTACATTTGAAGCCTTGGGCACTCAAACCCCCCACAAGGAGCAGCAGGTTTCTTCCAGGGGCCTCTGCAGGTCACACAGCAGCTGCTGGAACAAAGGGACGGCGGGGCCTGGTCTTTGTGGATTCAGGCCTGGCTGGTAAGTCCGCCCACCCAGCTGTGTCTCCCATCACACTCTTTCTCCATCACCCCCATAGTTTGGGTTAAGGCAGAGCTGCGTGCCTTCTGTGATGTCCCATCCTCATGAAGGGTGGTTTCTGGAAAGCTGCCCCCTAACCAGCAGCCATTTCAAAGTGTCAGGTGTGGAAAACTGCTGACTCTCAGCAAACTATAAGTATGGCTACTGTGCAGGGAGGGGAGGGGGGTGGTGTGCGGGGCTGATACCCAGTTTGCTGGTAATGAACCCATCCAAGTCATGCCTGCAATCGTATTTGCTGATGGAAAGACACTGTCTTTAAGACGCAGTCACCAAAAAGCTTGTCGTATCTACAGAGATAGTGTGTGTTTAAAATTGTGAGGATGTACTGAAAACCTCTAAACTGACAGGCCAATGGTTCTGGCTGCTGTTGTTTTTTTTTTTTTAACATCTTTATTGGAGTATAATTGCTTTACAATGGTGTGTTACTTTCTGCTGTATAACAAAGTGAATCAGCTATACATACACCTACATCCCTATATCTCCTCCCTCTTGTGTCTCCCTCCCACCCTCCCTATCCCACCCCTCTAGGTGGACACAATGGCTGCTGTTTTTTGACAGAAGCAAGAAAAATCAGGGGCGTACTTCCCATCCCAAGTACTACTGTCCCCCTTCCCCCCAGAACTATCCCTGCAGTGATAGCAGGGAGTTCTGAAAGGTACTGGTATCCTCACAACCCACAAGCTTTTGACATCAATTGGAAATCTTTGGGAAGGGGGAGAGGGCAGGGCCTCTACAGGCCGGCTGAGAAGCTGACTTCGATGAACCAGTTCTGGCGGTTTCTTTCCTGACGTCGTCTGAGAGACCAGGGTCCCTGGTCTCTACCCTCTCAGAGCGCAAACAAACCCCCAGAACTGCCTATAGTTCGCAGACCACTTCCCAGGGGGCTGTTACTTCTAAGAGGAGAGGCCCACGTGGCAATAGAGGGACTCTCCCTTCTGCTACTTGTTAAATAGTTCCACAAATTGGTTGTTTTACATGAAATTCGAAATCACCACCTGAGAGGCCTAAGACCACACGGAGATTCACGGCTGACTCCAGCCGGGCCGCTTATTTCCAGAGCCCGGGTCTTGCACTCCGTCTAATCCTCAGCCCCGCCCACGCGCCTCCCCCTGCCCCCTCCCCACCTCCAGAAGTGCGGGGAGGGGGCGGCGTGGGACAGGTGGGTGGGAACGTTTGATTTCTAAATGAATTGGATGTATTGGCTTTGACCCTGCACAGCCCCGGGATGCTGGGAAGGTCCCAGGGCGAGACCGATTTCTACCGGAAGGGTGCTAACCCCGCGGGCGCTGAACGTCGGGGGCCCGTCTCCTCATCTCTGAACCTTGATCACCGCTTCTCCGCGCGAGAGCGAGGGGCCCCAGCTCGGAGTCCGGGAGGCGGCGCGGCTCTTCCCTGCTCCGCGCATGAGCCTCGGGCGCGGCCCGCAGCCGGGGGCGCCAGGGCCGCCAGGGCCCGCCGGGTGGTGGCGGGCGCACCGCGGGGACGTCCCTGTTTTCATGGCGTCCAGGGAAACCCAGCAGAGGGTTTTGCCACCCACCGCGCCTTGTGCCCGAGGCCACTGCGCGGACTGGGCAGGCGGGGTCTCGGGCTCCCTGGATGACTGGGGCGTCCCGAGTTTCCAGCGTCTCCGCCCTTACAGGGGTCCGGTCTGCCTTCGAGCTTATCGCGGGGGCTCCCGACGACTCCAGCGCCACCGTCCGCATCCGGCCAGGCCCCTCGCCTTCTCCGCCGCGCACACTGGCCCTTGCTGCTCACTCGGTGTCCCGAAAGACACAGCGAGTCCCCGGTGGACGAGCAAGGGGGCCTCGCGCTGGACGGGGATCCCGCTCCGAAATCTTGGGGGCCTGCGCGAGACGTGGTACCTGCCGCAGGGTGCAGGGCAGCCAGGGCTGCGGGGCCCTGAAGGCCTGACGAGGCCGGGATCGGCGAGATCCCCGGGGACCCAGGGTGACAGTGACAAAGATTCTGGCTCGAGATGGCGCAGACAGCACAGGGTCTGGGAATTACTGGAGCAGCTCGTCCAGAGCGCCTCGGGACCTGGGCGGGGCGGAAAGCTGACCCCTGGGCGGGGATGGAGACATCACTCCTCCAAAACTGTCGAGGAGGGGGCTAGCCGCCGACACTCACCTGGGGCTCGGGCCCCGACGGCATTTAAAGGGCGGAGGGCGGGGCCCGGCGGGCCGCACTGGGAGCTGCTGGCGGCCGCGCTGGATGGGGCGCCCATGAGCTTCGGCTCGGAGCCGCCCGCCCAGGCCCGGGAGCGGCTGGCCATGGCCGCGTACCGCGACGGCTCGGGGCCCTGCGCGGCCCCGCACGGCCATGCCCAGGCGGCCGCGCACCCCGCGGGCTACGCGCGTGGCGACCTGGGCGCGTCGGGCGGAGGTGGCCCGCGCCTGTGGCTGAACGCGCCCGCTCTCAGCTCCGCGCCCTACGCGCCGGGCCCCGCGCCCGCGTCCCCCTACGGGGCCCCTGGCCCGCTCCTCGGGGCCCCGGGCGGCCTGGCGGGCGCCGACCTCGCGTGGCTGAGCCTGTCCGGCCAACAGGAGCTGCTGAGGCTGGTGCGGCCGCCCTACTCGTACTCGGCGCTCATCGCCATGGCCATTGAGAGCGCGCCGCTGCGGAGACTGACGCTCAGCCAGATCTACCAGTACGTGGCCGGCAACTTCCCCTTCTACCAGCGCAGCAAGGCGGGCTGGCAGAACTCCATCCGCCACAACCTGTCGCTCAACGACTGCTTCCAGAAGGTACCCCGCGACGAGGACGACCCAGGTAACAGAAGCGCGCCGCCTCGCCCCGTCCAGGACTCCGCGGATTCCCGCAGCTGGCCTGCTGGCGCTCTAGGGACGGGGCGGCCTTGGACAGCCCGGTCCTCTTTGCACAGCTGAGGGTGCCGAGGCGGGAGGAGGGTGGGGAGGAGACACGTACTTGGCCGCAGACGGCTCGAGGACGCCAGCAGAGCCCGTGGCCCTGACTTGAGGTCTAGGGCAACAGGAGTCTCTAATTCTCGCGCGCTCCCGCTAAGGAAGAAGCAGGAGAGCTAGCCTGCCGGGGGACCTTTGGAGTGACTTCTCTGGGCCTGTGTCCTTTGCTGTAAAATGGGAAAGACGGTGGGCACCCGGAAGATTAAGACAAATCAGATGCCGCTTTGGGAAGCCTTGGAGCCTGCAGAGAGGCCTGCCATGGTGGGCTCCACTCCACTGGCAAAGCGAGTGCCAGAGGAGAGCCGGTTCGGCTCTGCACCTCATAGGTCTTCTCTCTGGCCTTGACCTTAGAGAGGCTCTGTATTTCCTGGGGGTCGCCCTTCCCTGGTCTTTCTGGGATGCCCATTCTGGGATGCCCACATTCTTCCCAGTCTGACTGTGGAGGCCTGATCCGGTACAAAGTGCCACCTCAAGGTTTGGGGTGGGCGTGAGGGCTCACGGAGGGGCCGGTGGGGGGATCTCCGTGAAGCTGACCTCCATTTCTCACGTTCTCACATCACCTCGGTCAAATCCTGGATTGTCTGATCTGGGCCCTTTTTTCTTCCGCAGGTAAAGGCAATTACTGGACCCTGGACCCAAACTGCGAGAAAATGTTCGACAACGGGAACTTCCGAAGGAAGAGGAAGAGGAGGGGGGAGGCGAGCGCGGCCGCACCCTCGGGTGCCCGGAGCCCAGGAGGAGCCAAGGCGCCCGAGCTGGAGCCCCTGGGCGCCGCCTCCCCGGACCTGCGGCTCTCGTCGTCCCCTCCCGCGCCCGAGGCGGCCGCCTGCTTCTCCAGTTTCGCCTCGGCCATGGGCGCCCTGGCTGGAGGCCTCGGCACCTTTCCCGGGGGCCTGGCGGGCGACTTTTCTTTCGGGAGATCCACGACGGTCGCTGCCCACGGTACCCAGGCCCCCGGCCCCGCGCTCGGCTTCGCCGCTGGCCATCAGACGGCGGCCACCGGCTTCCGCGTCGGTCACTTCGTCTACAGTCGGGAAGGGACCGAAGTTTGAAGGGAGGCCGGGGATTGTCCCGCGTGCGGTGTCCACAGGCGATGAGCTCAGCCCCACGTGTTCGCTCCGCAGGGGTCAGGGCAGCGCAGGGAGCACAGGGCGCGCAGGGCCCCGGGTCGGGATGCAGGGAACCGAGCCGGCCTGTCGTGCACCCCTCACCCAGGCGACCATCCAGGTGGGGCGAGCGGGCGCTCCCCACTCCCCTGTGCTTCCAGTTGACCTGGACCTCGAACCCACGCCCCCAGGGGGTTCCGCCTTAAAGGGGCCACAGGCTGGCGCTCACCCCAGCTTTTCTGAGGGAAACCTGGCGCACCCCAAAGAGCCGTCTTGTACGTGCTAGTGGGGACGCCCGGGCCCTTGTGGGGCGGGTTTTCTCCTCCGCCCCAGCCTGGCTCACCCGGCGCACAGGGCCTTTCATTGGCGCTCCAGGGAGGCCCGAGGGTTCCGGAGCAGCCCCGGGGGGCCGGGCGGCTTCCCCCCACCGTCGGGGGGAGTGTGCAGCCAGCGAGGGGCACCTGGGACGGTGGGGACCGGATGCGCATACGAGGGACTTCCTGAGGGCTGGATGCGAGGAGGGCTGCGGATGAGCGGCCCCGGGGACACCAGCTCCTTCCCTGCCACTCAGCGCCTGCCTCCCTGACCCTGTCGTAGCAGCAGGCGCCTCCGGGGGCCACCAGAGCCGCGCCGAGCGCGCTGGAGTCTCAGGGTGGGTTTAGGTTTGCCACCCAGCCACACTCACACGCCGGAGAAACCACTCTTGTTTTCGTCTCCCTTCGTACCCTTCATCCCCCAAGTTGGTCTCCAGAGTCCCCACTCCTGCGCGGAGCGGCTGCCTTCTGTGCAAATGTAAACCCCCCTCCCCAATTTGTATGATATTTACCCAGAAGGTTATCTTTGGAGCCAACAGCCATTGGGAGGAAAAATTCTGGCTTCGGGACCTCCCCGAGCTTCTGGCGGCCGGGGCCCGGGATCATTTGGTTACTCCTGGAGCGGCTGTCGCCCCGCACCAACCTTCCCTGCGCTGGGGGCGCGCAGGGAGGCGTCTTCCCCGGGGGAGAGCAGGGAGAGGACCCTGCGAACTTGGAGGAGGGCAGGGGATTTGGCGAGCCCAGCGGAGCAGGTGCCTCCAGGGCGCGAGTTTTAGAGGAAGCGGAAGGGCTTCGGGCAGGGCTAGAACAAGCCAAGAGGCGCGGTGAATTTGGAGCCTGGGTCGTGAGGCACAAAGTTGCAGGCCGGTCAGCATCGCCTCTCTCTGCTGCCAGGCTGTGGGAAGGCGAGCAGCGTCCTAGCTCTGTTGTGATACTATGTTGCCCAGCCAAACTTACAACCAACCCAAAATCTTTTTGGGGAAAACACTCCCCAAATGTAATACAATTTAAGAAAACCAGAAGAAGAAAATCATCACCTTACGAAAAGAAAGACTTTTCTCTCAGGCCCATTTAATAAACGACAAATGCTAAAAAATAAACACCAACATACTGTAACTTGAATCCACTTGCTGTTCTATACATGTGAAGAATCCACCACTATTTCCAACATTTTCAGTTTAGACTCTGCATCTGCAGGAAACTTGGAGTAAAGGAATTTTTAAAAATAAGTTTGACAACATTGGGAAAGTACAATGGACACTTTTACAATTAATAGAGCTTTCAGAAAATTGGCTGATAAATATGTATATAAACATTGTGTCTCATAGCTGCATGACTGCTAGAAATTGGTACGAAGCTGCTTTTTTTAATCTTCCAACAATGGTTTTTCTGACAAAATAGAGGGGGAAAAAGTTTCAAAAAGATCTTTCAACTTTTAGTTTGTTTGACTAAAAATCAATTTTTGATGTTTAAAAATGGTTCATCCGTTCATACTTTATATCATTAATTGGTAATGGTATAACCAAATAGATGGAATCTTCATGAGAAAAGTAGAGTTTAAAGTAATTCTGGCAGTGCAGGGTATTTGGAAATCAGAAACCATCCCTTCTCCGTGACAGTCATGTGTCTGGATATATTTTTATAATGGAGGGGCAGGGACGGGGAGAGACCAAAATGCAGTTTCTGGGCCCTGGGGCGGTCAGCTTCAGAACCACTTTGCATTATCCCAAAGATATATTTTCCCAGAGGAAAGAAACTGCTGAAATCAAAATAAGCAAAAAGAACAAAGAAGCCTGTTACCGGTTTATAATTAAATATCTTCTTTGGGCCAGGACTCAGTGAATCTGACCTTAGTTTCTAGAGCAGCCTGCACATGAGCAACTGAAGGACCAGCTCCTTTTGGTCAGATGGAGGAACTGCTGCCAGGAGGGCAGAAGAATCCTGTCCCCAAGGCTCAGGGTCCCATCTCCACCCCTCTGTTTTTTTGGTCTTTGAAGTAGCAAAATGTTGTGCTTTTGCATATCAAGGGTAGGTGCTGTAAGCTATGGCTTTTCTCTTGAGGAAAATTCCCAGTTGTTTTAAAACTAACTGCAAACCTTTACAAAAGGAGTGCCTTGGTAAGATGTTATAAGCACACGATGGAGTGTCACTGAAATACTCAACTCTTCATTTGAATCAACATTTCAGTGGCACTGAATAGTTTCAAGTATAGAAATGATGTGTTTCCAACTTCAGAGGAGAAAGACAGAATTGTCAGGATACCAGGTTTTTAGGAATTTTTTCCATTGCCAAATAATAGTGGAAATTTTCAGGTGACTGAAAAACCAAAGAGCATAAAAATAAAGTAAATTATGATATTACCTCCCCTGGAAACAGTCATGGGGTGAAGAGGTGCCCCAGGCAAAGAAGAACCATTTGTGATGAAATCCCAAATATTTGTTAAAAGTATTTTTTAAAGGGTAGTAACTAGAGTTTTAAAAAGTGAGCACTAGATTTCAAGGGAGGAATTCACATATGGATTCAACATTGAGTATGTCCACCTATGATGAACGCAAGTTTTGCATTTTGGCGATGCCGCCTTGGGCTATTCATGTTCAACTTTTAATCTTTAATTTCCTGAGTGTATCCATTGTAATCAAGTGGCATTTTTTTATTCAGGGAAATAACCTTACGGTAATTATTGTTAACTCTTCAGTGAAACAAGAGACTGAAGCTCATTGTGATTTTGCAGATAGAAAAGCTGAGTCAAAGGGTTAAGCGATCTCCAGAAGCTCATCTAATGAGAACTAAAAGGGCTCCTGATAGACACGCAACCTTGCTATGGCTCCCACTCAGAAATGCATCTTCACGTGTACATATCCGTTTGCTCGCGTGTGCGCACATGCAAACACACACCCACACACATCATTGAGCCATGTCTTGACCAGAATCCTCAAGAAAAAAGCCATAGATGACCGCACAAACCCATGATACTCAAAGGCACAGTATTTTCAAACAATACTGTGAGAATATCACATTTGCTGACTTCCCTGGTGGCACAGTGGTTAAGAATCTGCCTGCCAATGCAGGGGACACAGATTCCAGCCCTGGTCTGAGAAGATCCCACATGCCGCGGAGCAGCTAAGCCCGTGTGCCACAACTACTGAGCCTGCGCTCTAGAGCCCGCGAGCCACAACTACTGAAGCCCGCAGGCCACAACTACTGAAGTCCGTGCGCCTAGAGCCCATGCTCTGCAACAAAAGAAGCCACCGCAATGAGAAGCCCATGCACCGCAACGAAGAGTAGACCCTGCTCACTGCAACTAGAGAAAGCCCGCGCGCAGCAACAAAGACCCAAAGCAACCAAAAATAAAAGAGTATCACATTTGCATTCAGGATTTGACTTCAGATGGAGAGGAACATGTGCAGCCATCATAGAATGTAGTAGGGGTGGAGTCACACATCCTAATAAAATGCGATGTGTTCAGTAAATCTTTCGAGTGTCAACTCTGTACCTGGCTTTGTGTTAAGCCCGGCAGTGAATACCCTGGGCCGTTGCTGCCCTCCCAAAGCCTCCTTCCAGTGGGAGAGGCAGAGACCAAGGAGCAGTTACAGGCTGGACCGTGGCTATTTGGTTCCAAAACAATGACTTTATGATCAAGTCCGTAAGCCATCTCATTTGTAAACACACAATTACCCCATTGCTGTGTTTCCTACACTCCGAAAACTCGGAAGTGTTTGTTTGCTTTCTCAGCTCTGTAACTTCATTGTGATTTAGGCCAGGAGTTGAACACTGCCCTGGCCTGGAACAAGTGTGATCTGCTCGCTTCTCCACAGCGTCATTTAGGAACTTTAACATAAAGCCTGTCCTCTTATTAGAAGATCTATTAACTGATGGTCACAAGAGATGGCGACTCATGGGACCAGAGCTGGCCTTTCCCCAAGGTTCCTGGGCATGCATTCCTTTGGTGCATCCCTGCATCCATTTGTTGAAGTTTCGGGAACTCTTTCTCTTTTTTTTTTTTTTTTATTTTATTTTTATTTATTTTTATACTTTCTATAATATAATATATTATTACATACAAATATTACATGTATTACATTTATATATTTGATATTTGTGTTTAGATATTTAAATACAGTTATATATTACACATACATAATTGATCATACGGGTCATGTGTGACATAATTTTATGCAGTGTTTCACAGAACTAACCCCCGAGGTTTTTTTTTTTTTAATAATTCTACAGCATTTCTATTGATTGATTGATTGATTGATTGATTGGCTGTGTTGGGTCTTCGTTGCTGCACGCGGGCTTTCTCTAGTTGGGGCGAGCGGGGGCCACTCTTCATCGCGTTGCGCGGGCCTTTCACTATTGCGGCCTCTCTTGTTGCGGAGCAGAGGCTCCAGACGCGCAGGCTCAGTAGTTGTGGCTCACGGGCCCAGCCGCTCCACGGCATGTGGGATCTTCCCAGACCAGGGCTCGAACCCGTGTCCCCTGCACCGGCAGGCAGGCTCTCAACCACTGCGCCACCAGGGAAGCCCTTTCTCTTTTAATCTAATGTAAAATTTGCTAAATAACGTTCCTCAAGGCTACTTGCCCAGCACCTGCAGTAAACTGACTACTCTCTTTGGTAAACTCCCATCAGGGACTGGACACAAAGAATGTGAAATAGTCTTAGTTTCATTCAGTTCGCAGAGGGTAAATGAATAGTATATTAAATTAGATTTCCACCAAAAAAAAAATCAGAGTTATATCCCTTCTTTAACATGGGGCTAATTGAACTGATAAGTCTTTGAGGTTCTCTCTACCCCCAAGAATCACCCATTCATTCATCCGACACTGATTGAACATCAAGGTGACAAGGACTCTGTTAAATGCTTAATGGACATCGTCTATTTAAGCCCTCACAACCAGCCAGGGAGGTAAACATTATTATCCCCATTTTACTGATGCAGAAACTGAGGCTCAGACAGATTAAGTGGCTTGTTTCCTGGAGGCCACAGAGAATTCAGAGCTGTGTCAGCAAGAACCTACCTACCACCCACCCCTGACTTCCTTGCCTCCCACTTCATTCTTCAGGTCTGAGGGAGATCTCACTTTTCAGGAATCCTTCCCCGGCATCCAAGTCCAAGTTAGGTGCCCCTCTGCTCTGCTCCTGCAGCTCCTGGATGGACTGCCTCATCAGCCTCCCCAAGAAGGCCCTGTCATCACCTCCATCCTCTCCTGGGGTCTATGTGGGGAGGAGTTGCCTGCTTTATTTCACAGGAACATCCCCAGTGCCAGGCATATTGTAGACACAATATTGTAGGGGTGGGGAGGGTAGCAGTTGAATGAATGAATGAATGAGAGTGTGAGTGGGCAGAGTTGTACCCTAAGCTTCCCATACACTCTCCCTCCCTTCATAGGCCCCCTAGTCTCCTATGACAGGCCTGATTCCTCCATGTATAGAGCCAGAGGTTCAGCTGGACTCTGCAGATACAAAAATGAATGAGACACAGCCTTGGAGACCACTGTCGGGCAGAGTGCCCTGTGCTGGAGTGCTGTGTGCTGAGGAGTGTGGAGCTACGTGTAGGAAAAGCCAGAGACGTGATGGGAGATGAGGCCAATAAGGAAGGTCGGGTTAGTTTCTCACTTTGAACATGAAAGTAGTCATAATAATCCCAACAACGTCACAGAGAATCCAGGCTGACACCTCCATGGCCACACCTTGATGAGAGGTTAGCTATGTATACACGTTTATCGGAGGGATGAGTCTTTATTTGCCAGTGATGCCTGGGCCTTTTCCAGAATACCTTACCCTGTCACCTCTGCTCTCCCCAGACCTACATCCTTGTCCAGAATGAGGCTCAGCTTCCAAGAAGGCAGGAAGAATTTAAGGACAAGATTTGGGTCATGCTTCGGTGTTCCTCCCACAGGACCTGGACTAAAAGATGGGGAGAGGCAGAGTGCGTGTACAATTGATAATTTTGACTGCATCTTCTAGAAGTGTTCAGGTGTCTGCCTGGCTCGGGGCCCCTGATCTGTCTCAGCAATCCATCACCTGTGGCCGCTCCTCACTCCTGCACGCACTGGCGGTTTGCCTCTGCCTAAGGGGAACATTAACTTCTGCACCTGAACCGAACGACGCCCTTTGACTGGACCTCGCTTTGCTGGGCTGGGAACACTTTAGTCCTAGAAGCCTAAGGGCAGATCGGTTTAGGGGAAGATGGACTTTCTTGAGTAAGTAGAATTAATACTTTAATGAAAGGTTTCTGTTTCAGGATTCTTGAAAAGCTGGAGCTTAATTCTTTATGCTCTTTTGGAATCCTGAGTGGAACAAGATGTCCTTGCTGCTTTATTTACTTTGGTTTGTTTGATTTATTATTTTAAAATTTCTGTTAAGAAGAATAAATCACATCATATATTTTAATTGAGGAAAATTAAAAGGAATTTGGCATATTACTTAAACCCTGCATGCTACTTACATGCAATGTAAGAAAGAAATTATAAGGGAAGGAAAGAAGAAAACTTTTAAAGACTCATTTGTAATGCAATTCTTAAGAGATATATTGCCCTTAAACTTTTTTTTCCATTCATTATCACTTTAATTTTTCTACAACACCCTAGTTAGGATATATAATACATAAAAGATATGTAAGAAACATAATATATATAAGAATCTACAATAATAATATTTCTTCATTAGCAAGAATTTTTTTCATCCCTGGCAGGAATGTTTCTTCATTTTCTGGGTTTGAATGTATAAGTCTGTTAGTACACATATCATATTAATGCATTCATTGCAGGCACAAAATTAAAATGAGATTTATAACAGGAAAAAGTCACATATTTTCAAGTAACTAGTAAGATGGATGTTTCTGAATTCTTCTGACCTCTCAGGAGGAACACCTCTCCGGCGGAACCCCTCTCCGGCTCAGATTTCGCCTGGGCTCATTCATACAGCAACCCCATGGCTCCCTTTGGGGCATCCACAGTAAAAAAAAGACTTTTAGCATAACTGGGTGTAGAATGACAAGAGCTGATGCTGAGACGCATGCCCTGTTCACCATCCACTGGAACAGGCTTTCATAAATCCAGACACGATGCTGTGGGCTTTGTGAAGTGGAGATGTTCAGTTTAGAGATAATCGAATCAACGTCTTCAAACATGCTACAGAGTAAGTGACAGTGTCAAGAGAGAGCAAAATTGCAGAGCTGGGTTTTGACTGCAGGAACACAGATCCCCGCAGTTGAAAGGAATCTCGCTAAGATGCACCGGGCAGGCCTGGGTCATCAAGGATGTTGCCCTGGTACTGAGAGCTCACTGTCTGCAGGGGCTTTAAAGACATGACTTCTACTAAAAGCTACTAGGCAAGGAAGGTGGTATTAACTTAGCTTTACAAACGAGAAAATTAGGCTCAAAGAGGTTAAGTGACTCACTCAAGGTGGGTAAGGCAGTGGGGACCAAGGATTAAAGCTAAACTAGTCTGACTCCAAAGTCACTGGTTTTCCTACTTTCCACACTGCCTTTCTTGTAGCTAATGGGGGGGGGTGGGTGGCGGGGAGCGGCAGAGAAACACCGCATTCTCTGTCCTCAAATTCTGCTCTAGAGATGTTAATCCATGGTGTCCCATTCCCAGGAAAGCTCAGACACAGGATGGAAACATCACTAACTTTGGACTTTATTATATAAAAAAACATAATTCAATGGGTATGATTTTAAAAAAGAGAAACACGACTGTTATTTATTATAAAATAGAATTTAGTACTATAATTTTAAAAATTAAGGGCAATCTTTAAATGAACAGAAATATAATCTATAGGCTCCAAACTGAAAAGAGGGCACAAAAAATTACAGCCAGGATATTCCAAATGATCATATCTGGCCCACCACCTGTTTCTGTATGACCCACGAACTAAGAGTGCTTTCACCTTGTTTAATGGTTTAAAGAGAACATAAGAGAAGAATATTTCGTGACATGTAAACATTACATGAAATTAAAATTTCAACGCCTGTAAATATAGATTTACTGAACACACCCTGCACATTCACTTCCGTGCTGTCCACAGCTGCTCTGGCGCTGCATCAGAGACCACAGCTGCATTAGAGACCAACGTGCTCTCATGGCTACACACACCGCAGATCCCAGTGCCAGACAGAGCCCTGCATCTTAAGGACCATGTATGTGGATGTTCCAAGACTTCTTTTATATTACCAATGCATACCCATTATATCAAAACAAGAAAAGAAAAAAAAAATGGGCTTCAAATGTTGCAATTTTAAGACACAGTAGAGGGTGGATTATTCTGTTATGGAGTTAGACGGCCAGGCACTGTGTTTATCAGGCAATGACACCATACATGTGCTAAAGAATACACTCTAATCACCATTACCAGACTAAGCCTTCCCTTTCCATTCAGTACACTGATGGTCAGAAAAATTAGAAAATAGCTGTCTATTTTCTAACCAAGCTATCTCACCACAGCAGAATTTCTCCACAAAAATTAGGAAATGAAAATGAAGTTGCAACCAGACAAAGTAAGGTTCTGGGTAAGAAAAACTGTTTATTCATGATGTGTTCATTAAATCAGGTTTGATAGCAGCAGTTGAAGAAATGTGCTCAGAAAATATCCAGAAAAAGTAAACTTGTTTAAGACTATTAGCTTTTGTCCTCAATTTTGTTCTGTTGTAATTATGTGTTATAAGTTGAATGTCATCAATAAAAATTTTGTGGAAATCTCTTTTTTCTCTCTTGTTATATAAGTATCACAAAATATCCTCAATTTTGACCCTTGGTCCACAAAGCTTAAAATGCTTACCATCTGCCCTTTACAGAAAAAAGTTGTCAACATTTATCAGAGGATAGAAAGGCGAGTGGGAAAAAATAGTTAAGAGTAAACACAAAATAAGATGGTAGAAATAAGCCCAAATGCACAATTAATCATAATAAATGTAAATGATGAAACTGCTCTAATAAAAACAGAGGACTGGATTTATGTATTTTTAATCTAACTATAAGCAGCTGATAAGAAATATACCTAGAATTAAACCTCAAGGAAAATTGAAAGTGAAGAGATATAAAAAGAAATAGCAGGCCCATTCTAACAAAAAGAAAGCTGGTATAGCAACACTAATAAAAGATAAAATTTAAGTGAACATACATGGATATGAATAAAGAAGAAAACTACACAATAATAAAAGAAATTGACCATCAAGAAGATATAAAGAATATATATAACCAACAGTATTTTCTCACGATTCAGTAAAGAAAAGCTGACAGAAAGACACACATTTAACAAATCCACAGAGTAGGGGATTTGAACCCACTTCTATCTACATCAAGCAGACAAAAAAAAAAAAAATCAGTAATGCTGTGGACTTGAATATCAAAATTGCCCAACTTGATATAACAGAGGTAGTTAGAACCATATGCTAAAATGATATTAATACATATTTCTTACAGTTTTTATTTTGTAAAGTAACCACAGACTAGGTCACAAAGGTAAATCTCAACAATGATGGAAGGACTTTGTCACATAGACCATGTTTTCTGACTACAGTGCAATAAAAGATCATTAAAAATGTCTGGATACCAAAATAAATTCTTAAAATTCTTAAATTCTTAAACATGTCATGGGGTAAAGAGAGAATTGAAATGAACAATTGTAAAAGTGCTTAAAAGGTGGCTGTTAGAGGGAAACATTTAGCATTACATATATTTAATCAATGTATTTAGGAAAAACAAAAGATATAAAAAATGAGTTTTGTGTTCAGTACAATAACTAGAAGAGATAAATGGTTTTTAAAAAAAGGAAGGAAATTGTAACTATAAAAATAGATGGAAGACAAAACAATATAGACAATCAAAATAATCAGGCGTTGTTTCTTCAAAAAATGAATAAAGCAGGCAAAATTTAGAAAGACAGATCAAGAAGAAAAGAAAAAGGAATCAGTAAGCCATTATCAGGAAAAATGGGCGTCTTCAGCCCCTACCACCCTCTTACCCCTGAAATGCTCCTTGTGACTGGAGGGAAGGAGGTAAGAAAGATTGCAGTTACCACATGGAGAGGAGGGGGAGATTCCATGTGAGGCTCTACTTTCTCTGGGAAGCAAAAGGTGAAGTTACCTGTTGAGAGGTAAAAGTTAAGTGAGGAGGGAGTGAAGGAGGAGTTAAGGAAAGAGAAAGGGAGTCTTAACAAGAGACAGTGCAGAAGAATATAGTGGTGAACAACAAAAGGAGAAGACTAAATGTTCCTAAAAGTTTTGAGGACCATCACCAAGGTTCCAGATGAAGGTAGGGACAGGTTCCTTACTCAGGTCTCAATTCTGATATCAAGCAGAGGGTCAGAAGCTCCGAGGCAACACCTAAAAAATAAAAACCTGTGATGAGTATCTTCAAATAATTATTTCCAACTAAAACCTTGAAGTTGTATTGGTTTAAAAAGTATTTTAAAATTCAAGCCTTTTAGAGCTAGAATGACCCTTTGAGATCATTATTCCAGGGATGACTAATAACATTGCACTTGTCTCTCCATTCCTTACTCTCAGGGCAGACATTAATAATCAATCACTGGATTCTTATCCACTCCATCTTCAGTTATCTTCAGAATCTTTCTCATTTTTGTCCTTCAGGAGGCCATTGCCTGTCTCTCAGAGTTCATACGTGGAATTAAATCTGCTTCCAGCCATGATAACATAAATGAAGATAGAAAGAGGTCAAATAATTTGTTCAAAGTAGGTCTTCCAGTTAATAGCAGAGTTATGCATAGATTCTGTTTCTCAACTCAGTCAACCATGCTAATGTACTGTGGAAAAGGTAGCAGACATCTCTATATTTCAATAATAACTTTATGGTGTTTTTTTTGCTTTGGTGTCTTTTAATATTATCTCTTTTTCTTTGTTTATTTTGAATAAGATATGTCTAGGTGGGAGATTTTTGGGTAATTATCCTAGTTGGTATCCTCTGAGCTTCCCAAATCTGTGGTTTGGTGTCTGTCATTAATTTGGAAAATTTTCGCCATTATTACTTCAAATATTTGTTCTGCTCTTTTCTATCTTTCTTCTCCTTTGGTATTTCAATTACTTGTTTGTTACGCATTTTGCAATTCTTGGATGTTCTGTTTTCTGTTTTATTTTGTTGTGTTTTAATTATTTTATCTCTGTGCATTTCAGTTTGGAAATTTTCTACTGATTTGTCTTTAAGTTCACTGAGTCTTTCCTTGGCCAGTCTACTGATGAGCCAATCAAAGACATTCTTCATTTCTGTTGTAGTGTTTTTGATTTCCAGCATTTCCTTTGAATTTTTTCTTGGTTTTCATCACTTTGCTTACATTACCCATCTTTTTTTTTTAAATTAATTTATTTTATTTTTGGCTGCGTTGGGTCTTCGTTGCTGCATGTGGGCTTTCTCTAGTTGTGGCAAGCGGGGGCTGCTCTTCATTGCGGTGCTTGGGCTTCTCATTGCAGTGGTTTCTCTTGTTGCAGAGCACGGGCTCTAGGCACGCAGGCTTCAGTAGTGTGGCACGCGGGCTCAGTAGTTGTGGCACATGGGCTTAGTTGCTCCACAGCATGTGGGATCTACCCGGACCAGAGTTCAAACCCGTTTTCCCCTGCATTAGCAGGTGGATTCTTAACCACTGTGGCACCAGGGAAGTCCTTACCCATCTGTTTTTGCATGTTGTCTATATTTTTCATTAAAGTCCTTCACATATTATTCATAACTATTTTAAATCACCTATCTGATAATTCCGACATCTGTGTCATATTGGAGACTTGTTCTGATGCTAGCTTTGTCTCCTCAGACTGTGTTTTTTCTTGCCTTTTAGCATGCATGGTCATTTTTTGCAGAAAGCTAAACATGATGGATTGGGTAAATTGGCCTTTGTTGTGAGGTTGTGTGTTAATCTGGCTAGAGGTTGGGCTGCATTTAATATTTGCAGTAGGTGCCAGAAGCTTCAAATTTCTCTGTTGTCCTTGTTTTTGTCTCTCCTGTTGGCTTTGGGCTTCCTGAAGTCCTCTTCCTTAGAAACCTGAAGCCTGTAGTTCTTTCATCTCTAATCCACTGTGTGGGGGAGGGGAAGCATTCTGTTACTTTGTGATTCCATCTCAGTCTCTGAGTGTGTCTGTGTCCTTGGGCTGTGACCTTCACAGGTGTTTCTTAGTGCCCCCTCACTTTTCTTGGGCAAGAATACCAGAGGGTGGTAGAGTCAGAGAAATGCTCTTCCCCAAGGGAGGCAAGACTTTGGTAAAATTCATTTTCCCTGTAAAGTAGGCTTTTGTTATGGAGAACACTCTGGGTGTATTTCCCAATGGTTATCCTTTCCCTTTTCCTGACTTTCAAGGGGTTTTCTTGGCTCCTTATCATGATAACTTAGAGGGATCCCTGGAAACAAAACCCAGGAAAGTCTAGGGGAACCCTAAGACTGTGATCCCCCTGAGGGCTTTTCACTCTCACTCTTGTCTGCATTCAGCCTCGAGCAATTTATCAAATTCCCCCCGTAAGTGTGTCTAACAGTTTATAGCTCCAGTGGCTTCTGCCCCAGGTAAGCAGATCTCGGCTGGGACTCTAGGTTTGCCTTTCTTTCTAGATCTTAGGGTGGCAGTTTTTTCTCTGATGGTTTCAAGAAAAGTCATTGGTCTTCAGTTGGTTCAGCTTTTTCGTGTTGTGAAGATGGAAGTGATGACTTATAAGCTCTTTACATGTCAGAGCTGAAATTAGAAGCCCTCTTCATACCTTTTTCAAAGATTATTGAATGCCTACTATGTGCCTGGTCATGAGGTGGTGAACACAAGAAACAAAAATCCCTGCTTTGTTGAGCTGACTGATGCCCAGATGGCTGTGGAGTCCTAAATCATTTCCAGCCTCACCTTCTCCCTTCAATCACAGACCCGCATCTCTAGCTATTAGGAGGATGTCACATCAGCCTTTCAAATTCCACATTGCCAACCTGGACCTCGGTGCCTCCCCACCAAGCCAACTGCTAGCCTTGTATTCACCATGGTCCATTGAGACACCAGACCACGCCCTCACCACATCCCTCTATTTCATCAATAAACCTCATTCTTAGATAACTCTTAACTCAGAGGCTTTCTCTCCATCCTTACTGCCACAACTTTGGCTTAGGTTTCTACCATCTCTGTTTAGGGTGTTCCAATGGTCTCCTGACTTCAATGGTCTCCAATCCTTTGCCTACGGTACCACCATACTTAAAATACCATGAGTGTCAGATAAAGTCCGAATTCCTTATCATTTGGACCTCATCGCAAGGTCCTTTACCATCTGGCCCTACATCATTTCCATTCTCTTCCACCATAACTCCTCTCACTCATCCCCACCGAGTATGCCAGGGCCAGTCCCTCCACCCTTCCAAGTGCCCTTTCTCTCTCCCCATCTCCCACCACATCCCGAATACTCCCTTAAAGATCTTACCTCAGTTCCCAGACAGAATGAATCAGCTCCCTATCCATGTTTACACCCCCCCCACACACACACATATACACACACACACACTTTCTGTGACATCCGACACTCTGTCTCAGTCCATTTCAGCTGCTATCACAAAATACCACACACAGGGTAGCTTATAAACAACAGAAATTTCTTTCTCAGAGTTCTGGAAGCTTGAAGTCCAAGAACAGGGTGCCAGCAGATTTAGTATCTGGTGAGTACCCATTTCCTGATAACCTTCCACGCAGGAGGGGCGGGCGAGGGGGCTCTGTGGGGTCTCTTATAAGAGAACCGGTCCCATTCATTGAGGGTTCTACCCTCAATGACCTAAGCACCTCCTAAAGGCCCCACCTCCTACTACCCTTGCTTTGGGCAGTAGGATTTCAACATATAAATAATGGGGGAGACACAGACATACAGACCATAGCATACCCTAAGGTGTGATTATTCATGTATTTTTTTTCCCCACTAAAAAAAATGTGACTTTTTTTTTTCGAAAACATGCATCCCTTATTTACCTCTTGCTGTCAGAAGTTGGCAGTATACCGCAAGCAAAAAATATGAGCTCCCGCACTAAGCACCAATATGAAAATTGAAATTTTTAATTGAAAATGGGATTTTATTGCACAGAAACAATACTTGCTATTATAAAATGGAAAGATCTGCACTTATCACTGACTTTTATCTTCATCCTGGCCTGGAGGTTACGTGGCTGATTTCTAGGTTTGCCTTTGCCCACTTGACACGCTTATTATCATGGCCTCAGAGAAATACACTGAGAAAACAGTTGATTGTTGTATTAACCAATAATACAACTTGGGAAAAATAAGCAGAATCCCATGCATCTTTAAACATTCATTTGTCTCATTTTGCATGTTTTTATTTCTTGAGTAAATTATCAGACTTAAATGTAGAAGACTCAACATGAAGGAAAGCTGTGTGTTCACTGAGAAAGGGAAAAGAAAGATAAACAAACTCTCCATTAATGTGTTTTAAAGTCTAGTCAGACTTGCCTCATAAAACAATAGAGAGCAGCTTCTGGTTAATTACGCTGGAGTCAAGCTCTTTTTTAAATAGTTGAGAGGGGGAAAATACCAGGCAGATTAATTACTTTGGGACTGAATTGATGTTATATTGGAGGGGCTTGAATAAAGTTTATCAAAATTATGAACAGATCTACGTATTTATTTTCTCAGCAAACTTTGAGTGCTTGGTATATACTTGGGACTCTACAAAAGCAGCCTGCAGGATCATCAGAAAAAGTAGTTAAGTAAATCAAGGAGGCCAGTGAAATTGGGAGAGAGGTTGTTGCCATCTCCACAGCAGCATGCGGCCCAGCAAAGACTTCATCAGGAGGGAGCCTCATCGTGAACCCTGGAAGGTGGAGTGGAGATTCGCCACGTGAGCAGAGTGGCAGGCACCCCTGGTAGCAGAAACTAGGTGAGCAAAGACTTAAGGGTCTTGAAACAGCAGTTAGATATGGGGGGAATGTGAGGGTAAACGTGTGACCCATATTCCTGAGGTTCCATCAGTTGAGTAGGGGACCATGGCTGTGAAATATGGGATGGCTCTAGCCACAGACCTGATATGGAAAAGAACTGGAAATCAAGTTCAATGGCACTGATGCTGGGAGAAGAATCCAGATTAACCTCTCAGGAGACCTTCCCAGGGAAAGGGCTTATGGAGCTAGAATTTTGTTCTTTGTGAGACTTGGTTCATGTGTCTTCGCTGACCCATCTCCGTATCTTCTCTGCCTCTGCCAAGCACCTGGGCTTCCCCAATATTGAGCATCTGGTCATTCCAGGCCCAGAACTAGGTGTTGCCACTGAAGAAGCCTGTTCCCAGCAACATGACAGCCTTTCTGGCAAAGAGGGTCTCCAACCACTATCATTTATATACATATATATATATATTTTTTTTTTACTATTTTATTTTTTAATTTATTTTTCCATCTCTTTTTATCATTAATATTTTTATTTTACTCCAGTTTCAACAGGTCTAGGCAATTTTCACAGGTGTGTTTATTCTGTCCAGAGACTGACACTCAAATTCTATATGACTGATGAGCCAGCAGTCAGACACTGGATAAATCTTGCTCTGTTTCCTTTTGCAAGGGATACATCTCACCATTCAGGCCATAGTGGGCATTACCATGACCCAGATTTAGCCAAGCTTAAGCAATGAATATCAGCAGAAGTAATTCAGAGCTGATGGTGCAACGCAGCTTCTAAAGGTGATACTTGATAGGCAAAATTTTTTCCTAAATGCCCCCTACTGGCTTCAGATATTTAACTGAAAATAATCATAATATTGTACGTAAAACTTCTACAAGTTTACAGTGAAAAAATCTGATCAGATTACATATATGATCTAGTTTTATTGTTCTCTTGAATCGGAAGGGATAAAATGTAATAAAAATGAAAAGATTTTTAAAAACTATTTCTCCCGATGTCATTTCTCTGAAGAATATCCTCCGTTTTAACTTACAGATAAATTGATAAACAGTGGAAATAAAAAAGTCTATAACTACGAAAACCTCTTTAAACTGAATTTAATGTGAAATACTTAAGGTAGCTCTATGCAGCTATGCTGGCTGATGCCAGCCTTCCTGATCCTTTTGCTTATCTCAGAAGTGGTGCAGGTACCCAGATGCCCAATCCAATGATGATGTCATGTGCTGCTGATAGGTTTAGAAGTGGAGTTGGGGGAGGGGGCCCTCAGGTTGGGGGAGGGGGCCCTCAGGTTGCAGCTTGCGTCTCTCTTCCCTCTAACCCAACTTTCCTCCATCAGACAAGCCTCCAAAAAAATTGTTCAGAATGTCTCTCCTTCATCTCTCTTCCCAACTGGAGGCTCTGTTGATCACAGGCTCACTGCTTCAACCTCACTGAAGTTTATAAGTAGGAGTAATTCCTTCTAACAGTGGAACTGAAAACAGTGTTATCTGTAAGAACTCAGGTCCACCACCTACAGGGACTACAGGGTGAAATTACAAGAGGGTCCCACTGCATCTGGTTATCCCCATTGGCCATAAAATTTGTCTCTCTAGTTAGGGTCTTTGTTTCTCCAGAAAGGCCACAAGTGGTCCTCTAATCAGTGTAGAATGTGAAAGGGTATTGAGTTTGTCCTTCTCCTATGACCCAGTTCAGCATCATATTGACAATCCCATAATTTGGGGGAAAATACATTTGTGAAAAGCATAATCAAAGGTTCAGCTGAATCATATGCACGTTTCTGCACATTTCATCGACAAATGTATAACTGAAGAAAAGTAGGATCCAGAAGTCTACACGTTTTTATCCATTGTAAATCTATCTGATTCTTTAAAAGTTTTACACAATAGAAACACAAAACTGGGACAAGTGTGTTAATGACCTCTTAGTATCTTTCTGACCTCATCAAAAACCAGTTTGGCACAAAGTTCCTTGTTTGAGAGAAAGGAAAATTTGTCATTATTCTCCCTTGAATCATTAGTATCGCTCACAAGTGAACGTGAGTCATTGTCATCAAGTAGCTCTTGTCTCCCTGGCTTGGGCTTGTTAGCGACTCCCTCCAGCACTCAGGACAGAGGCTGCTGCTGGCATGAGATGGTGCAAGAAAGGGAAGATTCATTCGCACAGTTGCCTTACTTACCAGGCGCAAACGGATGGGCAGGTAGCCAAGTTCATCAAGGTGACTAAGATGCCAACTGAAATTAGGTGGGTTCTCTGCCCCACCAATCGCTCCTCTTCCCAATGCGTGCTTCCAAGTGTGGCTGAGGTGGGTTTCCCCAAAAACAGACCTCCAGAAAACTGTGGAACATTCCATTAGGAGAGGCAGTAATAAATAAGCCTTTCCAGCTTCCAGCACCAGGGCCTTTGGGAAGCTGCCTTCCCATCAAACCATCATTCCATCTCCTCCTATAGCACTGTCTTCCTAAAACTAAGGATTAACCGCATCTTGTTCTTTCTTGTGTTGTGGTCACTTTGCCTATCTGTCTCCCTAACCGGACAGTCAACTCCCTGTAGACAGAGTAGTCTGATTACTCTTCAGGCCCCTAAGACCCAGGTTTGGGGCACATTGATGGAGTCTTAGTAAACACAGGACAAGGATTTGGGCACTTTTTTGTCTGTTAGCAGAACCTTGCTTTCCATCACTAAGGCAATAGGGGAGCGTGGAGGTTTGATTCGTCTCTGGAAGGTCCCACGGGCTGTAGGAAGGGTCCCAGGCTGATCTCAAAGCCCCTCTCTCCACTCTCCAAGCAATTGTCCTATAAGGAGAGGGTTTAGGCTCACCTCCTAGTCATTCTCTGTGGTCTCTAACTGGCTAAGAGGGGCTGGCAAGCTCCAAGGTCAGTCCAAGCTCCATCCTCTCTCTCCTGCATTCCTCCACCACCTCCCTCTGGACCACATTCCCTGGGGCTCCCTCCATCCACCCACTTCTGCAGCCCTAGGCTGATGACTCCTGGCCTCTTGGCTTCACACTTTTCAGTAGCTCCTTCTTCCTTTTAAACCCACACGGCTGAACACCCTACAAGGCTCCTTAGGCCACACTGACACCCTCAGGCTATTGAGTGCAGCCATACAGGGCCTTACTCTTTCCTTTTCTCTCCTGCCTCACCAACTTTGCACAAACAGCTTTTTCGGCCCCAGTCCTCCTCCCGGGTGTGCCCACTGCAGTCATCCTCGCAACCTCTATCCTCCCTGCACAGGTGGTGTCCCTCCTCCAGGAAGCCTCTCTGGGTTTGGCCTTTGAGTCTTTGTTTTCACAACCCTCTCACTTCCTCTCATAGATGACTCATCGCTCTCCATCACTCTTTGAGGGTGGGGCTGTGTTTGCATTTTTCATCACAATATCACCTTGAAATATCACCAGGAACCAAATCCAGTCCACTGCCTGTTTTTCTGTGGCCCTGAGCTAGGAATGGCTTTTAAGTTTCTAGAGCATCAGAAACAAAGCTAAACAAACAAACAAAACACAAAGAAGAATATGTGACAGAGACTGTGTGTGGCTTGCAAAGCCTGGAGCCCTGGCAGGAATGCAGCCTGGCACACAGTAGGTGGTCAGAAAACATTTGCTTGAGGGATGAGTATTCAGAGTTGAAGGCACGTGGGCTGTGCTGTCTGAGGGAGGTGCTCTTTATAACCCGTCAGCAGATGGGCACAGATAGAGCTTCACATTCTGGGAGTGACAGTTGGAAACTTCAGAAAACTGTTCTGACACAGTATTTAGGGGATGGAAGCAAGACAGCATTCTGGTACATTTGCATCAGAAACTTCCAGAGGCATTTTAAATACAGGTAGCTGGGGATGGGTGCATTTTTTCCTCGCCAGCAAGTTCCCAGGGTACAGTCCCATTTTCAGAGTAACAAAGGGAGAAGCGATAAAAGCCAAGTGTGTTTACTTCCAATGTAATCCAATAATCACAGGCATCTTTTATGAACTATTGCTATATACCCTGTTATCCTGGAACAAACACTTTAATGACTTCATACTGTTTTTCTAGAACACGTTTTACCAACTTCAGAGTTAACATAAGCCTTTGCTTGAAAGGTTATATTCCTAAGAAATTAAAACAGGCTCTGTAGTAAAATAATTTGACATTTCAGGGAGTCATTCCTTCCGTACGTTGAATGTCAAGGAACACAGAAGAGAATCTCTACTTAATGGTAAAGAACAAAGGACAGTCAAGTCTATTCTTACTTAAGTCCATGGCTTCAACCTGATTAGCCAGATAAACAGTTTTCTGCGTTTAGCCCACTGAGTAATAAATATTCTGTGTCCTTGTCTATTTTCTCTTACAGAGAGAGACAATTTTCAGCACAGCCACTAACAAACAAAAGAAATTTAGGTCCCTGAGGTTGTTTTGCAAGGCTTTTGCCTGTGTTTCACGGTGACATATACTTTTGTTTAAATAAAACACTGAACAAGAATATAAAAGTATTCTGGGCAGCCGGAAAAGCACAAAGACTTGGAAGCAAGAGAAGAAGAGATGTTTCAGGGACATGAAAGATCAACGTGGCTGGTGCCCAGCATTGGGGTGGCATAAGGAGAGGCTGGAGGGCTAAGCACGGGCTGAGTCCTCTGGGCAGTTAGGACTTGACCCCCAGGGCAAAGGGGTGGGTGCTTATGGTACCAAGAGGGGCTGGCCTGGTGAAGAGGGGGTTTTACAGAAGTGGTCGCTTCTGGAAAAAGTTATGGTTGAGTACGTAGAATCTGGGTATTGGCTTCATACACTGGCTCTACGTTAACCATCAGGATTATCTGGAGGGAAACCATCTAATTCATAAGCTCCCTGGGTCTCCCGTTCCCCCACGGTAAAAGACACCACCTCACGGCAATTCTTTGAGGATTGAATGAGGAAATACGCATAAAATACCTGGAATGTGCCTGGTACTTGGCAGGGACACAACACACGTTGTTTATTCTGCAGTTCCAGAACATTTCTAAAATTGTCTTTCTTTGTAATAATAATAGCTAACATACTATGTGCCAGACTTTATTCTAACTGGTTTTTAACCAATGAATTCATGTAACCTTTACAACCTAAGAAGTAGGACTTATTGCTATCTTTACTTTATACATGAGGCGACTAAAGCACAGAGAGGTTTGAATAACTTGCCCAAATGACACAGCAACTAAGTGTAGAGCTGGGATTTGAACCCAAATGGTGTGACTGAGTTCTCCCACAACCAAGAGACCAGTTTGCCTATTATACATAAATGATCCATCTGAGCCCCACAAACAAGCCTTAAGGTAGGTATGTTATTTTCTTTTTTTTTTTTAATTTAATTTTTATTTTATCTTGCGGTATAGTTGATTTACAATGTTGCGGTAGTTTCAGGTGTACAGCAAAGTGGTTCAGTTATACATATACATATATCCATTCTTTTTCAGAGTCTTTTCCCATATAGGTCATTACAGAGTATTGAGTAGAGTTCCCTGTGCTATACAGTAGTTCCTTGTTGATTATCTATTTTTATATCGTAGTGTGTATCTGTTCATCCCCAACTCCTAATTTAACGCACCCCCTCACCTGTCCCCTTTGGTAACCATAAGTTTGTTTTTGAAGTCTGTGAGTCTGTTTCTGTTTTGTAAATAAGTTCATTTGTATCATTTATTTATTATGTTTTTAATTTCTTTTTTTTGACCATGCTGCGCAGCTTGCGGGATCTTAGTTCCCCAACCGGGGTTTGAACCTGTGCCCTCAGCAATGAAAGTGCGGGGTCTAACCACTGGACTGCCGGGGAATTCCCAGCATCATTTCTTTAGATCTTTACATCATTTCGTCATGAGCTTCCATATGCAGAAGTCGAGGCTGACAGTCTAAGCGGCTGGTCCCTGACTGAGCAGTGAGCCTCAAAGAAGCCGCACAAGGACTCTGGCCTCAGCCACAAGACTTTGATTTCTGGGCCCTTTCCGCCACACCCCAAGGGAGGCCCACCTCCCAGAGATGGGGAAGAGCAGACTCCAGTTTAATTGCTGGAGTACACATCTGTTTGCAAGTCTGCTAAAATATCGCGTAACTGAAGGATATTCCAACAACATCTCTCTCCCCCCAAGCTTGGTGTCTGTATCACATTAAAACTATTTAAATAGTGCCTGTAACTGTAAGATCCTCACATTCTCCAACATTTGCATGTCACAGGAACTGAGATTTATACCTATGATTTATACATTTATTACTATTTATACATATTATTTTTTAAATTTATTTATTTTATTTTTATTTATTATTTTTGGCTGCATTGGGTCTTCATTGCTGCACACAGGCTTTCTCTAGTTGTGGCGAGTGGGGGCTACTCTTCATTGCGGTGCGTGGGCTTCTCATTGAGGTGGCTTCTCCTGTTGCGGAGCACAGGCTCTAAGCGTGCATGCTTCAGTAGTTGTGGCACGCGGGCTCAGTAGTTGTGGCTTGCGGGCTCTAGAGTGCAGGATCAGCAGTTGTGGCACACGGGCTCAGTTGCTCCGCGGCATGTGGGATCTTCCCGGACCAGAGCTCGAACCCATGTCCCTTGCATTGGCAGGTGGATTCTTAACCACTGCGCCACCAGGGAAGCCCTATACATATTATTTGATAACAATTATGGATCTCCAAATCAACTTGTATGTCAAAAGAAACAACACCGCAGTAAACCTTGATCTAAGAGCCAGAAAAGATAGAAGATAGATAAAATGTGTCTGTGTATACATGTATATGTGTATTCTAATCCTGAAAGTATGTCTTCTAAAAAGACAAAAATACAAACTGTGTGAGTTCTCTATAAAATGAGAAACTTAACCAGGATCCCACTAACACCTTTAATAAATTATAGCTGTGAAAAGCCAGACACGGGAACCCCTTGGAATCAAGAGAGCCTGTGTAGAGATTCCTCACCCGCCACGGGTGTCTGCCTGTCTCATTGCTACTGTATAACCTGACCCGTCTTCAGGCATTAGGGCTGGGCTTAGCATAGAGCCACACATCACCCGCTGGACAGTTACGGGAGACACTCTGAAAGCTACTAATACCAAAGAGAGACTCAATGACCATGATCATGCTGGGAAACAAAAGTCACAGCCCTGTCTTTTCCAGAAAGGATCCATTCCCAAACCATGCCCCAGCAGCTTCCTGCTGACTTTATTCCTTTTTATGGCCAAATAACTCCACTGTATGTATATGACACATTATTTATCCATTAATCAGTTGATGGACATTGTGTTATTTTCCCTTTTTGGCGATTACAATTAATGCTGCAATAAGCTTTCATGTACCAGTTAAAATGGATAAAAGGGACCAAGGGTGTGATGACAGATGGAAAGACAAGAAAGCTGTAAGGAACCTGAGCTAGTTCAGGCTTGTGAAATTTCTCACCCATTTGATCGTAAAAAGAGAACGTATTTGGAGAGTTTTGCTTTCATATCCAAAACTTGCATGCTGATTATTTACCAATCAAATGCACATGGAAGTGCAAGTGAAAATACAATCATTCTTAACTAACAAATGTCAGCTTAATTCAGTTGCCCCAAATCAAGACCTTTTGTAGATTTTGAGGCAAAAATTTCTCATGACTATTTTACTTTTTCAGTGCTTGTGAAAATGGATCAGAGATTTAAATATTTTTTAAAAACGAAAACTTTTAAGTACTAGATGAAAATATGAGTGAACTTGTCTATATAGGTTCAGTGGGGGAAACTCAAAATCCACAATCAGTAAGGAAAAAGATTGATAAATTTGATTTCACAAGAAAAAGTTTTGCACGGCAAAAAGAGTAAATTAATATCGCCATGATATAAAAGGTGTTCTTCTTTTCAGTAATAGTCCTTGACTTTTTTTTTTAATTTATTTATTTTTGGCTATGTTGTGTCTTCGTTGCTCCGCACCGGCTTTTCTCTAGTTGCGGCAAGCCGGGGCTACTCTTCATTGCGGTGCGCGGGCTTCTCATTGTGGTGGCTTCTCTTTTTGAAGAGCACGGGCTCTAGGCGCACAGGCTTCAGTAGTTGTGGCACGTAGGCTCAGTAGTTGTGGCACACGGGCTTAGTCGCTCCGCAGCATGTGGGATCTTCCCGGACCAGGGCTCAAACCCGTGTCCCCTGCATTGGCAGGCGGATTCTTAACCACTGCACCACCAGGGAAGCCCTCAAGACTATATTTATGCATATATTTCCCTAAAAACGTTCTCTTTCTCCTTCTAGCTGCTCCTGCTTTTCCTCTGGGGTCTCTGCAGCCTTCAGCAGAGGCTTTGGGACCTTGTGTTGGGTCTTGGATTTTTTCTTAAGGTTAACTTCATCTATGATGCATGACAAATGGGTCCTTGCTTTCTTGGACCCAAATCATGCTTCTTCAGTAGAGAATGTCCTGACCTTTTACCCTCCCTGGCTGCTGAGGTAGACTTCACACAGACTTCTGACTGACCATTGCCTTTCTTTTGGGGGGGGCAAAATTTCTGAGGATATTTGAATCTAAGATGAATACTCTGTGTGAGTTCTTTGGTTGACTCTGTAAATGTAACGTCAGGTCAAAATGTCCACTGGGAAATAACCCTCCAGACTCTTTGGGAAATTGTCCAAGCAAAGCCATGGCGGTATTGCAGAGAGGTGCAAGAGCATCTTGTTGCCACGGTAACAGCACAGAGCTTCTGACACAGCCTACAGCCTGGTAAACACCAACATGTTGTCTCATTTCCAGTGGAAAAACAAAACAACATTCCTAAATCCGTGTTTAGAACTTTATTATGACAAAGATGCAGATCAATATGGTTTCATTTCTTCGTCAGAGTGTTTCTCTGGAAACTAAAATTTAGGCTATGCAACAACGGAGGTTTCCTTTAATGACATTGGAGTTGGTGTTGGAGTTCCTACAGATTTCCTCTTTCCACCCCAATGCCAAGAGCTCCTGGGATGAAAATGAATTGACCACCCTGTCACTTATCTGGGTCATAATATTTGTAATCCAACAGAGAGCCTATTTCCTTTTCGACTGTGATTAGCAGATATGAAGCAACTCGAATGATTTACAGTAAGTATTATTTTTACGCTGGTGAGAATAACACCACCACACCTGCCTTCGCTGACATTCTAAACAACTGGGACAACTCCCTCCCTGTTGACTGTCAATAGTGGACAAAACACAGGGGTACCTCCCAAGGTCACCTCCAGTGGGCGTAGCTAGGACCTCAGCTTCCAAAGGCTGTGCTCAGACCACTGGGTTAGTCAGAAAGTCCAAATGAGGGTTTTTTCATTCTAGAAACTCCCATGACATTCCTTCCTGAAGATTTGGGGGAACAAAGCCAGAAGTAGACTGGGGCAGGAGGAGGGAGGGAAACAGTTAATGAGATGGGATCATAATTGCTGCTGCCCCGTGGCTTTTCTGAGAGAGGAAGGAGTTGGGAATCCACTTACTCTGGACGCCAGCAGATGGGAAGACGTGCAAAACAAACAGCCCAGTAAGAGTTCTGGTCCTGCATGAGACCTGTAGAGGGTCCATCCAGAGGCTCCCGGGAGGACTTCCTGACGTCTCTCTCTGTGATGACTTTGTTCATCGCTGGCCACGTGCCCCACCCCCTCCTTGGCCAGACTCGCCTTTCCCTCTGCAGACTCCCAAGCAGGGTCTTGGAACCTCACTCCTCTGAGCCTTTTTTGCCCCCAATCTCTACTTGTCTCCTGGCAACCGCAGAATGCTGGGTTTCCAGAACCATCCTGTCTGGGAGGACAGGTTCACAGTCAGAGCTCCCTTCTAGATGCTGCCCCCTGCATCACCCCACAATGCACTCCGTTATTTGAACAGTATCTATCGTTTGGACTTGTTGAAAATGTTGCTCTAGAAAAGCTTATTCTCCTACTGGGTAGAGATACTGTCTTCTCTGTGTATTTTAATCGTAAGCAATAATGCCGTATTCTGCCCTCAGGACAGAGGGCACTACTCTGATTTGGTCCTCTCCATTTGTATTTTTCAAATGCCACCTCCCTCATCTGCAGCACTCTTTTTTTGAGGCAGTGTTTGTGGGATTGTTCACCCTGTGTGTGCTTTTTAATGGAACCTAAGTTTTTAAATAAGATCCTTGTTTTTTAATTACAGCCATGAAACCTAAGCTTTAGGAATAGGGTGAATAAGCATTTTTTAAAAAAATGAGGTTTGTTCCTCACAGTGAGGTTTACTCTAAGGGATTCTAAGTGTGCCTTTGGTTTCCTTAAGAAGGGATTAGTGCATGGGGGCTTCTCTGCTGTGGTCTAATTGATTGTCTCCTCCCACAGAAGGTGCAATCGTAAAGGAAGAAGGCAGAGGCAGGGGGAGAGAGAAAACACCTTTCCATACCTCACTGTCTGTAGTCCAGACCACAGTCAGGAGCACGTGAAGGATTCCACTCCGAGGTCTGCCTGTCACATTTCCTGCAGCTTCACCCACACTCTGCTGCTGCCCCAAGATAAGTTCAAACAGCTCTACTGTTTCACAGAGAGAGATGGAAACTACCCAAGGCTGCCCTTTGCACTCATGTGAAATTACTGCAGTGACCCGCTCCTGTCTCAGGGCCGGCGAAGCTGCCAGCTCGCAATTAGCTCTGTCTGCCAATGACTCATCTGACGGTGATGTGGAGACCCGGGCACTAAGCTGAGCAGGCTTTGCAGCCACATAATTGGATCCGATTCCACGAGGGAGCCCATCCCATTATTATAATGATAATGATCACAGCAATTAAGAGAGCGCGGGCTGCCTGGCTGATGCAGGGAGGGGCTGGTGTGCAAAGACAGTCTTTGGAAAAGGGCTGAAGCTCACCGATTCCAGAACAGCTGCACGTCTGCTGCTCTGCTGTGGACACATGGAAGGCAGCGACCCTAGGAAGGAGTGGGTACATCCAGACATCCTTAGGAGCCCAGTGCAAATGGTAGGTTCATGATTCTGACTGGCATGCAGGTTGAGACAGTCTTCGCCTCTGGAGATGGGGGTCTGTGCTGGTAACGACTCCACCAACCAAAGAACAGAGGGACATGCAGACCCTTTCCCCAGGGCCCCGTCGGCTGTGGTCTCGGCGCCCACTGAACTATCCCATCCACACTTCAAACTCCAGTCACCCGGAATGACTCCTGGTTCCTGGACCCCATGCCTGTTCTTGCAGAATTCCGTGTCTTCATGCTGGCTGTTCCTGCTGCCCACAAAGTCTTTTCTCTCCTCTGTGGATGAGCTCCCACCCATCCCTCAAGACCCAGCTTGAATTTCACCTCCTCTAAAAAGCCTTCCCTGACCCCAAACCCAAGCAGGGCTTGTATCTCTCTCCTCTATCACCCTATAAGAATTTGTATCTTATCACGATTGTAACACTTACCAAACAGAACTATTTATTCACAGGTCTGCTTTCCCCCACTGGACCATGCAAGAGTTCCCTCACTGCAAGAGAGGAAGGACCGTGGTTTGTCTTGTTCTTCTTTGTAGCATCTGTGTGTGTGTTGAATTAACGGAGGATTGGACCAGTATGATATGTTAACTTTAATATCCCAGTAAATACTCTCATCTTATGAGCTTTTTGCCCAAGGAATGGATACATTCTTTTGACCCCTGAGTTGTCTGGATGGTTGAACAGAAGCATCGCTCTTATTTTGCTCAGAGCAATGACAGCCCCTGGGCTCCGTGGGCTGGCCTATAGAGCACTGATGACCTGCCACCCTGCAGAACATGCTTCCAGCAGAAGAATCCCGATTACTTTCACGTGTCAAATTCTGCACCTGCTCTTTTCCAAGCAGATGGAAAGAAGGCATTAACATTTGACATGCATTATAAAACTACAAAGAGAAGAGCCAGCCATTTTAGCGTCGTAACACATGGTAGCCACTGACACTTGTGCTGGTGTGTAGAGACAGCGGAAGTGTGCAGGGTCTTCGATGTGTAATTCACCTCCCACTTGAAGATCAACGCCAGTAGGAGTTTATATTACAAGTGCCCACGGGAGAATGCACTATACCTGCTCTGAAAGGTAAAGTGGGTTGCCAAGCAGCCCATGGAATTCAATTCCACAGAGAAGATGACCTGATAGTCCAATGTGGGGTTGCAGCCACTTCTGAGTCCAAGAAAATGGACGGTTGCGGGGTGACCCTGCTTGCCTTTTGGTTCCTGGCAATGATTAGAGGTTGCTCCATAAGCAACCTACAAAACCATGAAGGAGGGGGGCAGGTGGACTGAATTCTCAGGGAGAGGAAAGGTAATTAGACACAAGTGTCCATGTGTGAACCACAGTGTACAGAACCCAGGGCTGAGCAGAGACACAGCTGGTCAGTTAACATCTCAGGGGTTGGTGTCTCCACTAGTGGAATGAACGGGGTTGACAGTAGGGTTTGCAAGGTCACTTCCAACCCTAGCCTTTTATTGATTTTTAAACCCCAGGCTTCAACTGGTCCAATCCAAAAATTCGAGTGCCCCAGACTCCACCAAGAGAAGCCTTCACCTGCTGATGGGGCATCTATCATTGAAACTCACATGTCACCTCCTCAGGGATGCTCCCGTCTCTCCCGACCCCCTTCTCTGCTTAGTTGTCTCCGTAGCGCTTCCCACCACACTGTGTTTTGCCCACGTATGATGTTTATTTGCTTAGCTATAATATAGGACGATGGTGGCAAAGACCGGTTGTCTGCACCTAGCCTAGTTCCAGGCACATAGTAGGTTATTAATAAATATTTGTTGAATGAACGAAGGCTCCTCTGCTTTGAAAAACCTGTATTATCTCAGGAGAAAATGACGAGGAAAAAAATACTTTTTACTTCAATGATACCTGTTACCGGGGAAAAGCTTCAGGAACTGTTAACTTATGGAGTGAATGCTGCTGTATAGCAATTATTTCCTAAATAGCCTGGAAAATCTGGAATCGTCCATACAAAGGAGAAAAACAGGTGTAGAGTAAGTTAGTGTGTGATTGGACTATTACAAATAATTGAAACAGGAGACCTTTTCTGCTTTGGTCAATTTCTGAGAGAGTCAGTGGATAAAGCTGATTCAAACCCTTACAAGCACACTCTGATCTGTTTCCTGTGGTTTCCACTCTTCCTGGGGCTAGCTCTATCTGCTTGCACTTTAATTTCAGGCTTGCACAGATGAGAAAAGGATAAGAAAGGAGGTAAAAGTCAAGTTCTTGGTTCTCCCGAGATCCATGTAATGACTCTGGAAGCCCACAGCATAATTCCTTTAACATCTTCTGCATGATAAGCACCCCACTGTGGAAACCAAAAATCTCAGAATGCTATAGCAGTGACCTCCCGCTAGCAGTGCGACAGAAAAATGCAAGCTTAAACCCCAGGCTTCTCCTGTTTCACCTCCCGTGCCCCAGACCTCGGCTCTCAAATGTCTTAGCAGGGCCCCAGTACCACGGGATCTGAGCCCTAAGGGTGATGGTGATTTAACAGGAGCTGAAAATAACCAAGTGTCAACATTCCTGAGACTTCACTCCAGAGAAACTGAGCGGGAGGAGAGGAAATCAACAAATCATCCCTTAACCAAAAAATATTGGAGGTGTTGATCACAATGAAACAGGCAACACTAGAAGAGATGACAAACCGTCAAGTCAGAATGCAGTCTGACAGTTTGGGGCTGCTGTGGGTTTTTAGTGAAACTTCACAAATTTGATCAGGGACTCCAGGGCAAACAATTCTTCTCTGCAAAGTGGCCTGGCATCCCCAGTAGACAAACAACACAGAAGACTTAGCTTCCTCCAGCTGCTCCAAGTGAACCGTGGTCCTGGGTTGTTCCAGAAGAATGTTCTGTCCATGTCACAGGGATTTTAAAGAATAATTCCAAAGGGTCTGAGCACTTTGGATCTGATGCTTGGTTCACCAGATGCTCTCCACACAAGGAAATATTTTGGAGTCTCTATATTCGGGCTATTTGATGTTCCAGCCTTTTCTTCTACTCAACATTTCAGATTTTCTCTGGATTTCTTTATTAACTATAGAACCCATTTATACAGGATCTGTATACATAGGCTCTTTAATGTAGGATATATGTTAACTCTAGGATCCTCAGAGGTGGAACTAAAGTGTAATTTTTGTCCATTCATTCATTTAGCAAACGTTAATTGTGTCCACCGTGGGCAAGAGCTTTGTGAAGAGTTGATGTCCTGTGTCAATCACAAACTCCCTGTGCAATCTCCCTCTGATTTTTTTTTTTTTAATGGCTGTGTTGGGTCTTCGTTTCTGTGCGAGCGCTTTCTCTAGTTGTGGCAAGCGGGGGCCACTCCTCATCGCGGTGCGCGGGCCTCTCACTATCGCGGCCTCTCTTGTTGTGGAGCACAGGCTCCAGACACGCAGGCTCAGTAGTTGTGGTTCACGGGCCCAGCCGCTCCGCGGCATGTGGGATCTTCCCAGACCAGGGCTCGAACCCGTGTCCCCTGCATTAGCAGGCAGATTCTCAACCACTGCGCCACCAGGGAAGCCCCTCCCTCTGATCTTGATTGGCCAAGACCCTGATTTTCCAGCAAGCCTCCTTGCACGCTCCCTTCAACAGCTTTCCCCATCCGTGCTCCTTTCCCTAAGCCAGATAGCGAACTGAGCCATCAAATGTGTGCAAGGCATAAGAAAAGCTAGGTTAGCAACACCCATTCAGTTGTGTGCATAGAGTCTATCTGGATCCAGACACGCATGGCCCCATCAGGACAAACTCATGTTAGGAGAGAGGATTTTTTTGGGTTTTTTTGTTTGTTTGTTTGTTTCTGGTTTGCCCACTCTGGACACCAGAATCTAGACTTTTATGGTTATCTGGAGCTCCCTTAGGTAAAAATATAGAACTACGTCAAGGGGTTCTTATTTAAGGATCCCAAGATGAGACGAAAGCATTTATAGCCAGTGACTGGGGTCCAGGCAGTTCTTGATGGCAACTATGTGTGTTTCCTCCTTATGCAAGGCGCTGCGAAGGGTACATAGTAGGTCCCGAGGCGGAATTTTAGTTTCTTCTCCCCGAGGGACTGGTGATACCCTTTGCCAGATGTTGTGGGCACAGCTCTGCCTGGGTTTTCTTCTGTGTGCTCCACCTGTGCATCTTAGCCTTTGCATGACACGTCGCTAGGACGAGCCTTGAAGCACCATGCTCTATTCGCCACTTCCTCAGACAAACTTGGCCTCTCTTCCATGTGCTCTCCAGTGTGGACTCTGTCGTGAGCAGGGTTCCATGGGCTGTGGTGATAGGAGACAGATTGTGAAATCTCCTTAGAAATCTATATGGGGTCCAAGTGAAAAATAGGGCCTCTGTTGTGTAAGTTCATGGCACTTCCTATGTGACAGCATTAAACTCTCCTCCTGTCCCCAAAATTGACAGCCAAAGAACATTCCTACTTTGTAATCCATGTACCGTCAGTGCAATAGGTTCATAAATCCTGGCAGGAACTACTGTAGCTTATAAGAAATGAGGAAGTATAAACACCAGGGCATTGCCAGCCCTTACCCCTCTCTGGGGCCCTGGGACCTTCAGTTTGTAGACATGTGACATCAAATGTACATCAGCAGAGTACTCAAGGACTAAACTCCAGGAAACTTATATACAGCTCATTTTAAATTATTAAAGTTGGTAGGTAGGTGTGTGTCCATGTGTGTGAATTGTGTGTAAACTGAGTGTAAAGGAATTGAAGGGAGTTGAGTAGTATGGGGAGCTGACCACGTACTAAGATTGTCATAATTTAAACATATTAAACACCAGTTCCCCAGCCGTACTTATCAACCCAAGCGAAGTTGAGTGATTGTGCTGTGAGTTGAGGTATGATAAGAGGGCAGATTAGAATAATGGTTAAAACTCAGTCCCTCCAATCAGGCTACTGGGTCTGAATATAGGCTCTACTGCTTAGAAGCTGCACGATCTCAGGCAGACTACTTAACCTTGATTTTCCCAACTGTAGAACTCAAATGAGCTAAGGTACGGAAGGCACTTAGCTCAGAGGAGTGGATTTAAGAAGTGCTCAGTAAATCTCAGCTCTTAGCATTTAGTGCTAGAAACCAAACAGACTGTCACCCAGAAGAATGCCCCACGTGACTCCCCAAGCAAATTGCTCAGACTCTTCTTGAGTCATAATGTCTTTCCTCTTTCCCTCTGCCAGTCCAGTTTCAACAAGTCTCCTAAAGCCATGCTCTGTTCTCACCACCACCTCCATGAAGCCCTCTCTAACCTCATGAATGATGAATTCACAATCCAGCAAACCAGAAGCACCTGGACAGCTGCTGGTAAGTTCAGACCCTTCTGTAGGTCTCTGCTGAGACCCCACAGCAATAGTCCTAAGGAATTCATGGAACCCCTCCAGTCTGTGGACAAGGAAGTTTTTGATAAGGAGGCCCCAGTGATACTTACACCCCTAAAGGAAAGGCTAATGTCCAGGGGTCCCTATCACTAGTTCAACCAACACATCAAAGACGGGATAAACACAAATGGCAGCACAAAAGGCCAGTGCTGGACATCTGGACATGGTCAATATGGGTGTTATTATCTTTATCACGATGTATGATGCGTAGCTGATTGGTGGTCTTGTATCTCTGACACTATGTCCCATACCTCTCCAATGGCCTCATGTCACTGTGGAATCTCTCCAAATAGTGTGGAAATTTACAGCCCAGAACAAGCAGATAAGTTACTCTCTCAAATAAAAAATACCTTGCTTCATCTTAAAGGAAAGTGTGACCTCTGCTGGAAGATTCTTGGGACTGACCATGATTAGGAAGTTGAAGGAAGGAAGGAAGGAAGGGATAGAAGAAATGGACCGAGGGAAGGAGAGAGGGAAGTAAGGAATGAGGGAGAGAGGGAGGGAGGAAGGAAAAGGAGGATGGAAGGAAAGAAAGAGAGAGCGAGAGAAAATGTAACAGAGCCGGACCCTATGGGGCCTTCTCAGGACAGGACCCTCCCTCCCAGTGTCCTCCACCTGCCTCTTGTCTGTAGAAAAACTTTAGCCAAAGAATAAATTTAATCAGAGAAGTAATAAAATGCAGAAGCAAAGGAAAGCAGTCAAACCAGACAAAATGATAATAGTTTAGTCATTAAATAAAGTCAGGGACCTTTAGTTCCTCCTCAAGGGCTACAGATCATATTCTGAGCCATATCCTTTGAGCTGTTTGGCAGATACTGAAACCCCCACCAGGCGGAAGAAGTTAACTATATGATGACCAGACTGTAGCCATGACATAAGCTTCTCCATCTTGCACAATTCCAAGAACTGTCCTTAAGGAAATGGGCACAAACTGACCCTGGAGCTGAAGATTAACTGTACTTAAAACAATCAAGATGATGCTGGTCAGACCACCCCATGACCAATTTCAAAATGATTGCCAGAGCTGACTGTGATGTTCTGCACGTAGCCCCCCTTCCCTCTGCCTGTGCACCCCTGAAATTCTCCATTAAAACCCTTACTCCCTGATCGGCTGTTGGGAGTTGGCTTTTGGACATGAGTCCACCTTCTCCCCAGGTTGCTGACCTCCAGAATAAAGCAAACTTCCCTTCCTTACCAACACTTGTCTCTTGAGTAGTGGCTTTCAAGTGTCAAGCAGCCGAACCTGAGTTTGGTAACAAGATGAAGGCAGGCAGGCCCCTTGATGTCAACCCAGAGCCCATTCCTTCTGTGAAATGCCAGGCTGATAAAGCCGGTCTGATTGACCTTTTGGTTTCACTGCCTCCATGTTTCTTTCTTGATGCCCCCTGGTATGTGCACCTTTCAAGTGTGAAACCAGCCTTCAACCTCCCTTAGGACACAGAGCTTCTGTAAGCTAATCTTAACCATTCTCTACTGACCATTTTTAAACCTCTTTTCAAATAAGATTTTGGAGAAAATTGTTCTATTACTGCATTTTGGAGGTTTGGCATGTAGTTGGGGAAGGTAGCCCTTGTGTTCTGAAAATTGTGCCAACATCTTGAAGTTCCTTGTCACCAAATCTCCGGGGGTGGTGGGGCAGGGAGGAGGTTGGGGTTTCTTTGCTTTAGGAAATATCATCTTTTAAACATCCCTTCCCATGTGTTCCCACCTCATAGAATGGCCGGTTGATAAAAAGGCCACGTGCATTATAGAAAACCTAGATTCTTAGACACACATCTCACTTCCTTGATCAGCGATATGGCAGAATTTCTCAGGTATTCATCAGTCAGGAGCCCATGGAATCTTAGACTTAGTTCTTTTCCACCTTCCGCTGCAGAGATAATGGCACAGGAAGATGCCCGCAAGTATCTTTTAAGAACAAACTTGACCCTGTGGATCATCCACAGAGCTCAAGTGCGTTCTGGGTCTTTGGAGTCTGCACCATTGTCCCCTTCGTTTTCTAAATCACACGTGTCAAGTTTGGGGTTGTTTTATCACCTTATTTTGACAGAGAAAGTGGGCAAAGAAGAAAGAGGAAAATTGTCACTGTGGATCATTAAAATCACAATTTGAATAGCGACTGCCATGTAATTGTGGAAGCTACTTGACCATAAATACATTTACAAGTGAACTCTTAGTTTTGGAAGATAGACACTATTAGCAGATATTTAATTGCTAATATAAAAGGAGGAAAAAAGGGCCATTAACTGGGAGATGAAATGTTCCCCAATTTTCAGGCAGGTATTAACTAGAAAGTAGGAACCCATATGGCTGAAAAAATAATCTCTCTCCTGGCAAAACTTCTCAAAGTTTGGAGAGAATGATTTGAAAATGAGAAGATCTTCACCTTTAAACCCATCTCCTCTGGATTTCAGCAAATTTGTCCCCTGCGACTCCTCCTGTCATCTTCACTCTTACTCTTCCTGTTCCAGATGTTCCAGTCCTAGAGATGCCTGTCATTGCCTTCTCTGGCCCACAGTCTTCTGGGAGAATCTATCTCTCACCGTCCTGGGTTCTCTGTTTGTATTAAATGATGTATGGCTACAGCTAACTCCAGAGAAATGAAGTCATTGGCTGGTCTGAACCTATCTGATTTGTTCACTCTGAATAACTTGAAGATACCCAGACTGAGTTAGTCTGTGAAGAGCTCTTAACCGGAAGGCAATGTACAGCCAGGGCCAGAGTGGTTAGTTTTTACCCTTTGACACAAGATGGTGTTGCAGAGGCCCAGACAGAAGCAGAGACAAGAAACCATGTGCCTCCAGAGAGACAAAAAAAGGAGCCACATTAACGGAATACTCATGTCCCAAGTCTAGCCCCTTGTAAAATCTGACCCTGCTTTCTGCCATGTGATCCCAAAGATGCCATCACCACCTGTTTCCGTCATAGGCACCATCATCTTCACCAGCATCACCACCGTCATCTTCACCATCATCAGCATCCTCATTACCACCATCATCTGCATCACCACCATCGTCCCCAGCATTACTTTCACCATTATCACCACCGCTATCACCATCACCATCTGTACCATCATCACTATCACCAGTATCATCACCATCATCACCAAAACTGTATCCCCATCACCATGACCACCATCACCATCATCACCATCACCACCACTGTCACCACAATTGTCATCATAATAACCTCCATCTTCACCATCACAACCACCATCAACCACCATCATAACCTCCATCTTCACCATCACAACCGCCATTCCTGTCACCCTTACCATACTATAGCCACCATCTTCAGTATCACCATCATAAATTACCGCCAACACCATGAATACTATCAGCAGCAGCAAATCATCTCCTTTGGATTAACCTTATCTGAGTTTCTGCTCCTTGCAGCTAGGTGATCCTCAAGAAAAATGTCATGTGTGAGAAGGGCCTTAGATTAGAATTTCTACAAAGTTAAAATGGTGACAAAAATATTGGAGCCAGCCCAAAATACATGTGAGAAACTGATCATGCAAAACATTGGGTTTGGTAGGTTTTTGTAAGGGAAGTCAATAACATTTTGTAAGATTAAAAATTTTGTGATGGGGAAGATTACCTCAAAGAAAAGCAAACCTGTATGTTGTATTTTCCTTCTTAATACATTCTCAATTGTTGTGGAATAATAGTGGAAACTTGACTTGAAATCAGGAGAGCAGGGTTCTACCTCTGTCTTTATGCTTTTCTCTCCTTTATGCTTTTCTCCCCCACCCCTGCCAGTTCCCCTCCTCCCACTGCAATGCTGTTAAGTTAGACTGCATACTGTACTACTGGACACAGAGAAGTCCACGGCTGGTAGACATGGCCAGAAGGAGATCCCAGGAGACAAGATGTAGGAAAAGAGCTGGAGGAGAAGGGCCTGGAGTACAAAGTGTTCTACATTCAGGACTGTCCTGATTGATGGACAGAAGACCTTGGGTAGGTGCACATCCTTGGCTCTCAGCTCCCCATGCTGCTCAGGTGTGTCTTCCAGGTCTGATGGACTCCTCCCCAGAGGTGAGCGGAGTGAACATAACATTGAGAAGAGGTCCCTCCCACACCCTAACCTGTAACCCACAGGCCAGGGACTGTCACACTTGGACCACCCCATGCTCTCCTCTCCTTCATGCAGGTTATGTCCATACATGCCTGTCTTCTTTGCTTCCGCAACAAGGGAGTGAGAGCACCTTAAGAGCATGGGTCACATCTTATTTAGAAGGGAATTAGGCTTAAGAGCCTAGGAATCAGGCATACCAGGGTGAGTAACTTTGAGCCAGTAGCTGAGTCTCTCCCAGCCTCAGTTTCCTCTTCTGTGAAATGGGGACAATCACAATACCTACTTAATGGGTTTTGTATTAATGAGATAATAGTAATTGCTTTTATTAAATATTTATCATTTGCTGAATCTTGGGTTTGGCACTAAATAGATGCACATCATTTTTATTTTTATTTTGTTTTTATTAACTATTATATCTTTTGCAGAGTCTAACTCAGTTGTTTAATTAGTGTTAAAGATATTAATAAATGGACATTTAAATTTAGTTAGGGGTAAAACACAAGAGATAGGAAATGAAAGTCTACTCTAAACTGTATCTTGACATTCTGTGTTTGATACGGCCGCTTCTCCTGTTTCACTATAAGCTCCTTGAGCCCGGACACTAGGTCTTTACTCAGCTTTGTCTTCGCATCCCTGACATAGGAATACAGTCAATAGTAGATGCTCAGTAAAAGTTTGTGGAACTCAGTTATGTTTATCTGCTGCTGCCTTTTAGTGATGCTTTGGGCCTTTTGATTGATTTTAGAAACAAAAATAAAATGGCCCTTAAATAAGAACAGGTGGAGACGGATGGTTTGCTATAAAAGAGTGAGAAAGCGACACAGTGAAGACCCTGGCATCAGAGAGCTGCCCCCTCTGCAGGTGGGGAGCCTGTTTCCCTAATGTCGGTGCTGGTTTGATGTAGGGCTCTGGGAATCAGACAAGTAATTAAATTCCGCTTCCTGGGAGTGCAAAATTGATCACCAAAATAGCTTCAGCTCTTCATGGCATGCATCAAAAATGTTTGTATACAGACAGCTGAGGGGCTACTAATTACCTCCTGACACCCCGCCATGACACTCCTTCATTTCCCATGCCACCCGGACAGCTGTGTAGTGTGTGCCTGTCACCCTATGCAGCCAAGTAGCAATTTCCCCGGTTGGGGCTGCCAACCTGCTCTCCTGTGAGTGATGGAGACCAGGGCGTTTCTCACTCAGGCAGCCCGACCCTCACACAACCTCATCCACTCTGCAGAAATCCCTTCAACTAATAATGAACACTGTTCATCGGGCTGCAGGTTCCATGTAACTGCTGTGTGACTGTACATCACAGTACTTGGCAGCTCATTATGGGACCGAAAAAAAAAGGATTTAGGTGAGTCAAACATTGGCAACTCTTATTTTAATGGACACATTGAGCACTTCTGAGCCACACACTATTTTTCTCAATTTAAGATTATAATTCTCCACTTGGCCAATTTTTAACCTCATTGATTTTAACATCCTGCCCCCAATTTTAAAGTAGTTAATCTAAGAAAGTAATTGAGGTGGGAACGGGCCTTTGGAAATCCCTCCCATTTCTTAACTAAGAAAAGGACGTATGGAGAACTGTATAGGTTGAGTGCCCGCCATGAGCCAGGCGTTGAGGGCATATTAGGTGTCTTATCACAGCCTTCTCAACAGCAGAATATGGTAGGTGGGTACCTACATCCTTTTGAAATATTTCCCACTTTTACTCACATTTCACTGATTATTGTATAAAAACGTACCCTGGGCCAGTTCTTGGAGAATTTTAGACCTTGTTTAGAATTTTAGATGTTCTTGTAGACCTTACTCATATGCTCTCTTCTTCCATCAAAATTACTTAACAAGCATTTATTGAGCACCTATGTGACAGGTACTGTTTTTAGCTGTGAGACTCCCACAGGGAACCAGTCAGAGCCCTGCCCTCAGGGAGCTCACAGTTTAGGGCAGAGACAGGCAACCGGCAGCCAACAGGTCAACCTATAATGTCAGGAGGGAATCAGTGTCGTGAAGAAAATGGAGCATTTTGGAAGGACAGAAGGATGCGTGGCAATGGGGTGTGTTCTTAAACACTCTAACATACCAGGAGCATCAGTCAGCGTCCTGGAGAGAGCCATGCAGGGCACTCAAAAAGATTGATCTGAAAACCATTAAAGGAAGGGACCGCTGTGGAGGTGGGCTACATTAAGGGACAACCAAGGAGGCTGAGGCCCCAGCAACTAGCAACGGGGGGAAGATAGAACCTTCCTGGGCCTGAAGAGCCTGGGAGAGAGTGGAATTAGTCGGGCCCCGGAGAGCCTGGTGGTGAAAGAGGGAGCACAGAGGCCCCAGCAAGCACACAGAGGAAGGCATGCGTGCCACAAGTCTAAATATCTTCTAGTGATATATCCAGCTACCAAATTGTTAAATAAAACTTGTCTTATCCTCCTACCATGATAAATACATCTGCATAAAGACAAAATAGAAAAATATAAGTAAAGCTACAGTTGTATACGTCTAAAGCCAACAAAATACCAACAGTAACTAAATTTAATTATTATTACCCATTTCTGAGTATTCTGTTGATAGGCTAGCAATATATGGATGAATATCAAAATGCCTACATAATCCATACATTTTTATATTCTTAATCCACAAGATCTATTTTCCATGGCTTCATTTTAGGAAAATCACAGATTATGTTTCATATTCAAGAGTTTTACATTATTTCTATTCTGTTGACAGTAATGCCAAATGAGACAACATTTCTGGAGTTACTGTAGTTCTTAGTTATGTCTTTTCTTAAGTTCAATTTGGAGGCAGTTTGCCCTGCTGAGGCTGTAGCAGCTGGAATGGGCAATAAAATTTTAAGCAATGCTTAAATTCACAAATGAACCATAAAATTTACATACTGTATTCAAAAATTATAATGGGATCTCCTATGATAAATTATCCTTACTGAAAAAAATAACTCACAATATGTTAAGCTTAGGTAAATTATTCTCACTTATTAAGCAATTTCATGTATCTTAAACCAACATATAGATGTACGCAGTGTTAGTTTTTCCCTTCTCCTTCACATTTTTTTAAAAATTTTAATTTAATTTTTATTAGAGTTGATTTACAATGTGGTGTTAGTTTTAGGTGTACAGCAAAGTGATTCAGTTATGCATATACATATGTCCACTCTTTCAGATTCTTTTCCCATATAGGTTATTACAGACCCTTCTCCTCCACATTTTTAAATGCTGGAATTCTAAAAAAAAAAAAACTGAAATAGTAGTATGGAGCTCAGCTTGTTCAATTCTCTTTTTATTTGACATTATAGTTTTATTTACAGACTAAATAAATAATCATTTCAGGAATATTTTATAGAAATTTCTCCTTCATAATCATGCAAAATTTTTATTTTTTTGTTCTAATTTTCTGATATGCATTTTGGAATGTCACTTTAGTTTATATTTCACCTGCAGTTTCTTTCAATTTATTTTTTTCCTAAAAATTGTTAAAACATTTTTAATCCTTTAAAAAGTGAAAATAGCCAAACTATGATCTACTTGACCTTTTTTGGTGTAATTTTACTAACATGAGTAACAGCAAGCAACTGTTTATAACAAATAACTGTGAGCATCGCAAATTCAAAATTAATCTGATTTTTCACGACAGACCAGATTCTTTATTCAGGAATCTTCTGTTCTCATTCCGTAACTGTCCAGAGTGTCTCTTATCTCACCTAAATCAAACCTAAGTGCTTTAACAACACGTATTCGACATTCCATTGTGTGTCTAAAGTGGTTGCAAAGTCACATTTGACATGCATTTTATCAAAATGTTCCAGCATGGGCAGATGCAGAAGATACCACTTATGACCTTAGAATGGTGCCGAAGAATGGCGTGGCTTTGGCTAAGCTGAGGCCATGTCTCCTGGTGACGAATGTGTCAGTGGCTGCTGTGAGAGACCCACCAGAACCGAACGTCAGAACAGGAGGAGAAGTCAGGAAGTGGTCCCCCGGCACCACCGGCGGCCGATGCTGCATTGTGCAAGGGTCTCCACACTGCTGCCCCCGAGACGAAGGACTTGATGAGGAATTCTTCTGACTTTTCTCTGACTTTTCTTGGCCTTGGTACAGCCGCCAGATCCAGACGGTGGAGGACCGGCCTACCTTTCACCATGGGAACTCAGGGGAGAGTTGTAGAGATGTGTCTCCTGGGGCCTGAAGGACTCAGTCACCGGACAGATGCTGGTGGGTATGCAAGTAGGGCAGGAAAAATCTTTTCCCCTTACCCTCCTAGGCTGGGGCCCCAGAGTCAAGCTGATCAAAGATGTTAACAAGGAAAAAAAGAAGTTTTAAGGGAGATCACAATGAAGAATACGGCTCTTGGAGATGGCCAGAAGATTGAGGTTTACATACCATCTTAGGTTAAACAAAGAAAAAGGGGTTGGACTTCTCGATGCGGAGGGAAGCCCTGGGAAGGGGAGGAAATGGGTGCCATTATGGGCTGCCTTGTGCAGACGCGAGTTTCTTGGGTGATGGATTTGTCTCCAGGGGTAGCTCTCCTCCTGGTGGGAGAAGTCTTCATAAGTGGAAATTTCCTTTACAAAAGGGGAAGTTTAACTCTATTTTTAGGCAGCTAGGGAGAGGTAAAGAGCTTTTCCTGCATCTGCCTATTCTCAATTGCCCTTATCTCAAAATAATCGCCATGCCAAAGAGGCATATTTTGGGTGGCGTGTTCCAGTACACTTCTCAAGTGAGAGGCGATCATTTGTTCCTTAGTACGTTGATGTGTATGCAAGTTTGTGACATGTGCCCTTGTGTTTGTACAGGGCCCGTGTCAAAGGAGCAGAGTCCCAGAGGGACCCACCACCTCCAGGGAAGCATCTGGCAGCAAGGGGATAGAAATACCCTGTCCTCTCTCCCCCACAGAGGGGAGGTTGGCCTCCTGAGCACAGAGCAGGACAGAGAGAGTGGAAATAGATTGGGTGGTGGTGGGGTGACAAACAGGGAACAATGACCCCATAGTGCTCGTTGCTTGTTTCTGTTAGGGTCTTCTGACCTTCACATAATTACATTTTGTCTTTCTCAATTTAGGACAGCGTAAGAATGAATTTTTACATTCTTGTGGAATGAAGGAAAGTAAAGCAATTTCCTCAGACGGAGGATCCGACACCTGAGAGCAGTCCCAGCTCTGAAGTGAGGGCTCTGCGTTTTAGAACACCTGGGGCGGAGCGGGGTACCACCCAGAGGGTTGCCAGGGTAACAGCCCACAAGAGAAGAAGGAGGATTATTGCCGATAGAAGTTCATTGCCTTTGCAGCACCCTGGCACAGCCCCTAAGAGTTTTCACAGACTTCCTGTGGTGAACCGCTCAGAGTTCTACAAAAAAATCCCCCAAATTAGTCCCAGGACCTAACAGCACAAATGCAGAGGCGTGAGACAGTTTGGTTTTTCTCACAGAATATGCCTTGATGGAAAGGAAATTGAAGTCTTTTACTTTTGCATAATTTTGTAAATTATATGTACTTGCCAGTTTAGCCTAAATTAGTCTTTTCCTCACCCTGATCTCCATTTCATTTAAAAATAGTAATACTTGACGTGCAACTCTGGGATTTTCAGACTGCTTGAGGCAAACAGGCTCGACTCTGTTGCCTAAACGTCTGGCTTGTAGAGTCCACAAATGGTTGTATAATCAGAGAGCATTATTTGTGGGCTTAAGCGGAAAAGAAATACCCGCCGGACTCATTGCCTCACATGGCTTTCACAGGCCTTTACGCTGATCCGAGGGGGGATTGCCAGGCTGCATGTTCATTCAGGCTTTTCAGTGTCTGAGGGGGTCAGCTGGGGAGAAATGGTCACCAGAGTGCTCAGACCCCGAAAGGAGACCCCAAAGAGGCCCCAACCTCGTGGGGTCTGCAGTGGGGCTCCACACTGTGATGCCCCAGCGTTTGACCCTCCCCTGCTTTTTGGAGGTCTTGATTTTGTGTTCCCAGCAGAGCTGAGCACACGCCGGGACAAAGCAGGGATTCCCTGCCCGTCTGGGACCTGTCCTGCCACTCAGCCTGGCAGACACCCGCCCCTGTCAGCAAGTTGCTGTGGGTGACAAGGACTCTGCCGCCAGAGGGAATCCTATTCTCTGTAACCCCCAAGGGCTCTTAAGCTGTCCGCCTCCTCTCCGTGCAGCTCAGTTTCTATGGGTGTAAAATGAAGGGGCAGGACCACCATGACCTGCGTGGTCCAACGTGGTGGTCCCCAGCCACATGTGGCTATTTAAAGAAGTTAAAATTAAATAAGAGCAAAAACTCATCTCTTCAGTTGCCCTGGCCACGTTTCCAGTGCTCGACAGCCACGTGTGGTTGGTGGACACGTATTGGACGGTGCAGACAATAGAACATTTCCATCATCGGCAAGAGCTCTGTGACACAGCCCTGACCTAGAGGCCCCTGAGCGCGCCCCCCAGGGCTGGACCTCCACCCGCAGGCTGGGTGAGTTCCGCCCGCCTCCTGCTTCCTCCTCATGGGGTGTTGAGGTGTGCAGGGAACTCCTTAGCGCCCGTGGTTCAGAGTAAGTATGAGTACCAGTGACCATTAGCTTTGTTATTGTTTGGACTTCTCAGTGACGCTGCCCATGAACAAAAACCCTCAGGAGACCTAGAAGAGGACGTTTCACTGGACCAGAGAACGCCAGCCTGAGAGGGGAGACAGACACCCAGAAAAGCTACTGCCTGTGACCAGGAGAGCTAAGGGTTGGGGGGACCAGGGGAGACCACTGCTCACCAGCCTCGCGGGGGAAGAAGGGGGTGTGAGCAGATGCGGGGGGACAGAAGCAGGGGGGCAGTGATGCTCTTCAGACCTAGGGTCTTGTCCTCAGACGATGTTTGAGTGTGAAGTTACAACGGTTGTTGACCAATGAAAATTCTCTCACTTTCATGGGGCCATCCCAGCATCCATCAAGACAGCAGACCGCCTGGGTACCACAGACAGGCCCAGGCCCTGTGGTCCAGAAGAGGCCCTTGGGTTCCCAAAGCGAGCCCTAGTCTGGTGTCCATATGTGCTCGAAAAGCAGATCAGCCTCGTGAGCCAGACAACCTCACGTCCGCTGGAGGCAGAATCGCAGAGGCCCAGAGAGCTGAGCCTGGATCCGTCTCTGCCTTCCTCCACCGCAGCCTCTCCAGAACGTGACTCTCAGGCCCAGCCTCTGTTGTAATTTCTCGCTTTCTTTCCCTTTCTCTCAAGCCCTAGCTGGCCTCAAAATGTCCTTTCCCACACTCATCGTGGCCTCTTCAGTGTCTGGAAGGGAGGGGAGTCCGGGAGCCCAGGTGGCCCATCCTTCCCCATCAGTACTGCTGCCTTCTGCCCCGTTGGCGCCAAGAGGAGTGCCCTGGGGGCGAGGTCAGTTTACATGCCAGGTTCCCAGGGCACGGGTACAGGAGACGCCCCCCGGGCCAGGGCTTCCAGAGAGGCACCGTCTCTCAGTCCCCAAGCAGAGGCAGTGACCGCCACCTGGGAGCTGTAGATTTAGGAACCATGATTCAAACATTGCCTTCCTCCAGCTAAAGCCTGAAACCCCATCTGTTTGAGCTTTAGTTGTACAGCTTTAGAATGTGCTATCCTTGTGGTAGTTTTAAACTACGTCCACAGGTTTGCCAACACTATTCTCAACAGGTGGAGTCAAATCCCTTTCCCCTTGGGCACGGGCTAGACTTTGCCATTCGATTCTAATGAATAGAACATGGTGGATATGACTAGGTTATAAAAGACATCAAGGACTTTTAAAAAATTTTTATTTTATATTGGCGTATAGTTGATTAATAATGTTGTGTTCATTTCAGGTGTACAGCAGCACATCTACTAAAATTGAAACAATACAGAGAAGATTAGCATGGCCCCTGCCCAAGAACTTTCTTTGATTTCTGTTTTGGCTCCTTTGCTCGGGGGAAGGGCAGCTGCCATGTTGTGAGGATGCTCAAGCAGTCTTTTGGGGCGCTCCACGTGGTCAGGGGCTGAGGCCTCTTGCCAGTGGCCACGTGAGGGCCTCATCTTAGATGTGGCTCCTCCAGCTGCAGTCCAACCTGCAGACAGGTGACTACGGCCCCCTGCCAGTCCCTGAAATCCCTGTGAGTCCTTGTAAAGCCCCTGAATTCTTGACTGCAACCTGAAAAGAGGTCCCAGGGTAGAACCATCCAGCAAGCAATGGCCAAATTCCTGACCCACAGAAACAATGTGAGATAATAAATGCTTTTTGAGGTTTTAAGATGCTAAGTTGGAGGTCAGTAACTAACAGAGTGCTAAATTTAAAAAGAGAGCCTGATCAAAATCAGCCGAGAACATTCCTTTGAATATTTCTTAAGGGGGTGCCTCATTGGGAACTAACACGACATCCCTCTTCAGTAACTCGGCATGACCAGGGTCCCTCTCGAGACTGGGGCATCTGGTTGAAGTAGTCGCCTTGTGTTTCAAGGTGCCGCCGCATTGGATAACTTTGCATCCACATCTTTAGGTGATAGGATCCTACTTCCCTGCTTCCAGGAGAGGCCTGCGGGCTCTCGGGTTGGATCACTGCCCACACTCACTCTGGAGCATGCACTTGGGAAGAACCATGGCGAGGGGCATTAATCACAGGCTCTTTCTCTCTTAGAATGTTTTCTGACTGAACTCGTGTAAGTTGCATAAATTAAGGACTTGCTAGAGACTGCTCAAGTTTCATTTTAAAATGTATTTTTTAAAATAGATCTTTATTGGAGTATAACTGCTTCACAATACTGCGCTAGCCTCTGTCGCACAACAAAGCTAATCAGCCACATGCACTCATACATTTCCATATCCCCTCCCTCTTGAGCTTCTCTCCCACCCTCCCTATCCCACCCTTCTAGGTCATCACAAAGCACCGAGCTTGATCTCCCTGTGCTATGTGGCTGCTTCCCACTAGCTACCTATTTTACACTTGGTAGTGTATATATGTCCATGCCACTCTCACTTTGCCCCAGCTTCCCCTTCCCCCCGTGTCCTCAAGCCCATTCTCTACGTCTATATCTTTATTCCTGTTCTGTTCAACAATGTATTTTAAATTGCAGTGAATACTGGGCTTAGCAATTCGCATGCCTCACTTCATGTTGACAGGTAGTTTTTCTTCGAAAAGAGAGTTGTAGAATATTTTCAGTTTCCTTTTGGCAGTTCTTAATGTAGTTTTGGGGCGGGGAGAAAACACTTCATTTTGTCTAACCTACTGTTGTCCTAAAGAACATGATTTGGAAAATAACGGTGTTGGATCCATAAACCTGGCAGCTTCCTTGAAGGTTGTGCTTTTTTATCAACTTGTATAGGCTTTAATGTAATGGATGGTACACTTAAAAAGCAAAGGGAAATTAAATTATGGACCCATAATTTGAAGATGGCCTGGGTAAGCTTTTCTTGTCTGAAAGTGGAAGCTGAGACGTAAGATGAGCCACTCCAGGTCACTCGGTGGTGGCTAATGCGGGGCTGAGATGGACACCCACCTCCTGGGTGCCCCTGGGGTGAGACTGGGGGGCTTCCCTAGGAGTCAGCTGACCCATCATCCCTGATGCGGGTGCCAGATAAAGGCAGGATGCCAGGTTAAATGTGAATTTTTGATAAACAACCAACAATTTTAGTGAAAATATGTCCCATTTTTTATTTACCTAAAATTCAAATTTAATTTGGTTTCCTATACTTTTATTTGCTCAGCGGGGCAACTCTACTGCCCGGGCCTGGGTTATAGCCAAGGTCTCCAGGGGCAAAAGTCTCCCCAGTCGAGCTGCTTGGGTTGTCAGGTTTCCACCGTCCTCTGTCCCCTGAATGAGGCACAGACGAGATCCAGACATTGGTCCACAGGAAGCAGAGACAAGGACAACATCTTCATGAAAGTGTTTAAGGAGATTCATGCCCTCCGTCCTCACGCCCACTCCCTCTGGTCCTCAGCCTAGTAATTCTTTCTTTTTGAAAAAAAAATTTTATTGACATATAGTTGATTTACAGTGTTGTGTTAGTTTCAGGTAGACAGCAAAGTGATTCAGTTATACACTTATATACATCTATTCTTTTTTTGATTCTCTTCCATTATAGGTTATTATAAGATATTGAGTATAGTTCCCTGTGCTATACAGTAGGTCCCTGTTGTTTATCTATTTTACATGTAGTGGTGTGTATATTTTAATCCCAAAAGCCTAATTTATCCCTCCCTCCTTCCCGCTTTGGTAACCATAAGTTTGTTTTCTATGTCTGTGAATCCATTTCTGTTTTGTAAATAAGTTCATTTGTACCACATTTTTTTAGATTCCACATATAAGTGATATCATATGATATTTGTCTTTAAACAAAAGTGGTTGCTTAATTCTTTCTCTAAACAACACAGATCCCTCAGCAACACCCAAGCTTCTCTGCAGGAGGCCCCCCAGGGGGTGCAGAACAGGCGTGTCTCTGCCTACCGGGCTCAGAGCTCTGCGGAGCTCATCCTGGCAGGGACAGGGGGCTGACCTCTCAGAAATCGTGGCCCTGAGTCACCTTCCAGGGACTGGGTGAGGGACCTCCTTAGAGAGAGGAGGCAGGTGCCAGCTGCCTGCCCACCTCCAGGAGGGGCCCTACGTCTGGCCACAGCCACGCTGATGGCCCACTTGACCTTGAGCCCCTGGAGAGAAGGAGCCATCTCTTTTGTGTCTTTGGGTCCTAGCACCCGGCACAATGCTTGGCAGGCCAGGGGGTCTGTGATTTGTGGCTAGGTGGTGGATAGATCAATGAGAAAGTCTTTGGCGATAGATCTGGGTCTCTTACCCCCCTCCTCACCCCACCCTCATCTGCACACCATGAAGTTCCATCTTCAAGGCCAGAACTGGTGGTTCTTTCCCCTCTGAATCTCTGGGGTCTAGTCCTCAAAGTGAGGACGCATCCCAGAGGGAGGGTTGATGGAGCTGCTCTGTGTGGCCTTTCTTTGCCTGTACAAGGCACCCGTTTCTGGTTTTGTGGAGGCCAAGAGAGACTCAGAACAGGCCACCCAGTGTGGGAAGCCTGTCCACACTAGCTGTGTGATCCTGAGTGAATCCTGGACTCGGTTTCCCTCATCTTCCAGGGCGGCCTGTTTGGCGCTGACCTTTTACAGCTTTAGAGTCAACAGCAGCACCGCCAGCAGCCGGAGCACATGTGGCTCTCGGGGCCAGGTGGCTGCAAATAGGGCCGGGCTGCCACATCCCTGGGGATTGTGGGAGAGCCCACTGGCCTCCAAAGAATGTGAAGGGGGGAGCCGTGTCCCGAGGCAAGCTCTCCCTCATTGATCAGGAAAGTGGTGTCAGGGGCTACGGAAACAGGCCGGGTGGGCTAGACCCAGGGCTGAGGGCAGAGATGCGGGTCCTGGGAACCCAGCCAGGGGCTCCCTGAGCTCATGCATCTTCTGAAATCAACACTCCCTGTCACCACGTCCCAAAGAATCCCGAGGACCAGGTCGGGTGGAGGAGTGGGGGATGAGTCGGGGCAAAAGGCAGAGCCCCGAAGGCAAAGTCAGGGCAGCTTCTCCAAGAGGCATTTGATTAATCTTCCTAAAGACGCCAGCCGGCCACCTGCCCCTCAGGTAAACAGGACAAAAGACACCAGTGTCCCTTGAGACGTGTCAGATGGCTTGGAGTCAGCTCCATGGACGCCTGTCTGGGATACGTGGGGTCGTTTAACTTCCCATCACCAGTAACACACACACACACACACACGGGTCTCTACACCAGTGGACCTCACTCTGGTGGTCTCGCCCCCAGGGACATGCAGCCATGTGTAGACATGTCCTTGGTTGTCACAGCTTTTAGGATAAGGAGGTAGTGCTACTGGCACTGAGTAGCGGTCAGGAATGCTGCTAAGTATCCTAGAATGCACCGGACAGTCCCTGGACAGAGAATCATCAGGCCCAAAATGTCAGGCATGCTGGCGTTGAGAATCCCTGCTCTAAAATTATGAAGCTGCCTATAAACTTTTGCTGAAAAAGACTCTGGGGTTTCCAAGCAGCTTCCCTGGAAAGACCATGCCAAGTCTCTACAAATCATACATCTGCTATTAGCATCAGTTTATGTAGATACCCGTAGAAAGATATCTGTTTTTGATGAAGCTAGCCCTCTTTCTCAACCACTTTGTAAGTAAAGATTCTGTAGGGACACAGACACACACACACACAGACACACACACACAAACACACACACAGCTCGAGATGCACAGCTCATTTTTTTTCTCCCAGTGGAAACCTTTAAGTCCAGACCCTTTGGCAATGCCGAGAGCAATTGCAGAGGCACATTTAAAGCCCTTAAAAACTGCCAGTAATTAAGGAAGCTAGAAAAATGCTCAGGAGGCATTCTTGTGAGGATGTAATTCCTTTCACCCTCACGTGCAGAATGGAAATACGAATGTGGAGCCCATTTTCTGTTTGGCATTCAAAATCTTTTCTTTGGGTTGAAACACTTAAACTTTAAAAGACGGATGAAAATGTAAAGACAATTGAAATGTCATTTGACAGATGGCAACATTTGTCTTTTCACTAATTTAGACTAATTTTTCACTGCAATTACACTCCACTGTCATGGAGATTCTTGCTGGGGTCACCTCGCTTTTAGTACAAATGAAGGACTCCAAGCAATTTTTGCACAAAGGAAAACATTCCACCTTCCTGGTTTGGGGACTTTGCTCCCTCATTTTCGTCTGAAAGCCTGAAGAATAGCAAGATGAAGGGAGTGTACAATTTTCTCACCGCAGTGACAGTCATACTTTAAAATCATAAAAACCCATCATTTAATGTGGAAAAGTTTAAAGGAGAAATTCTTCTTCATTTCTGCAGGCAGGTGGTGTGAATTACAGGACAGAGCACGCTTGAACTGACTGGTGCTGGTTACAACTGGTTTTCTGCTTAAAGGGATATAACAAAAAGGAGCCTCCAAACACTCTCATTTTTCTTTTCTTTTCTTTCTTTCTTTTTTTTTTTTTTTTTTTTTTGTGCTAACAAGCTTTTCAAATTCTCAAGATAGCAGTCAAGAAGTCCTGATGAATCTGTCCTACTAAAATTATACAACAGATAGGTCCTTGGACGCCAGCCTAAAGTCGTTTTTTAAGGGAAGAAAGCTGCTCCTTCACTAGATGTTTTTCTTGGGGAACAGGCACTCAAAGCGGGCATCTGAGGAAAAGCTTCTTGTACGTTTTGTGACGGCAAGAGGTGACGTAGCCATAAGACTGGGGCAAGTGGGATGGTTGGGATCCAGATGGGGTATGAACAGCTTCAACTCAAAGGGAAAACTCCAGTCCCCAGAGGTGCGGCTCCGTGGGAGGGAGCTGTCTAGGTCTCAATTTAGGGAAATAGAGGACACAAGGAATCCACTGGTTTGCCAGAAGTTGACATTCAATAGGAAAAAAAAAAGTCAGCCCAGTTACACAAGCATCTGCAGGAGAGGATCACCTCCTATGGCTCCCTCTGGACCACTCCCAATGCCTGCTTCCCAGGCTGCCTTCCTTTGCGGGAGGATGCTGGCTTCTGCTTCAGTTTCAAAGCATCACTTATCCCACAGGTCCTTAGCTCCCAGGTATTTGTATTAATTTCATAATGCTGAAAACCCTACCTTGTTCTTAAAAAGAAGGCGGTCACTGTGCTTTACTAAATAGTTTTTTATTAATCACAATGTCTCAGCAAGATTTGTACTTTGGAGAGCATGCAATTTTCACTGTGTGCATCCTATAACTTCCTCCTAGGATATATAAGCTATGATATTCTTAAATATAAATTTAAATGTTTTTAAATTTCTCTAGCCTCTCAATTTGTAATAGGAATGGACATTCATTTCCTAAAGATTAAAACAAGAAGCAGCAAGGAGTTATTGGGGCAAGAGGGAGAGTTTTCATCTCACTCCGTCAACAATCCCAACTTTTAGATAAAGGTGTTTCTTCTCAGCAAGCTCAGAAATCCCGTGAGGAATCACCGTCAGAAGTTTCATTTTGTTTGTTGTGGGGGCTTCTAAAGTCTCTTGTGAGAGGGCAGGCTAAGCTGGTGGCCCCGCTAGTTGGGTCTTCCTCCTGCGTTTGTGAAAGATCAAGGAAGACGGACGGGGCGGGCTTGGCTGGTCCCCTGTCAGGGTGATTTAAGGGACCTTGATGTGGCTTTCACCAGGCAGCCAGGTGAACCCAAAAGCCCAGGTCGATAAAGACATTGGCGCTGTCCCCAAGCTCTGCATCAGGAGCCATTTTTCTCTTAACCGCAGGGAACTGACACTTCATATCTGTGGAGAAACAGGCAGAAGCCATAGAATCAACCTGCTCAAGGTTCCAGAGCTGACAGGCAGCAGACCCAAGGCCAGGCTCAAAGCCCGGTCACAGGCCTGGACTTCCCAGCGTGGCCTCCTTCTCCACGCTTGGTTGTCACTGGGTGTCATTGTTCCACAGGCAAGGCACTTGCTGCTGGGTAACCTGATCCGGGGAAGCCAGCTTTGGAAGCGGGAGGATGGTGACCGTGGGACCTCTTGAGGACCTCGTACACACTCAGCGGTGTCTGCAGGGACAGCCCGTAGTCCAGGGTGACACACCTGGCAGCGGGAACTTGATTTCAGGCGTTCACTTGCTTTAATCCTGGTCTACTAAGACTTAGATGTTGAGTGATCTTTCTCTGCCTGCAACAGAAGTTTCCTCTTTCTGCTTTATGAACATGTGCTTTGGAAGAAGGAGAAAACATAGACCAGGAGCCCAAGATTAAAATTAATGTGATATTTGGAAATAGGTACAGCCTTTATGATTAAGGTTTTCTGGGAGACACTGAAGTGACTTGCAAAACAGAGTGTGTGTGTGCGTGTCTAATTTTGAAAGCTTTGACCCTTTAGAGTGCTTTTCCAGGAAGGGTTTATCCCACAGCTATTTCCCCCGTAAACCTGGAACGCAGGTGAGTAGGTGAATGTTTAAGGAAGACTTGTGAGATGCCAGCAGGGTCCTGGGACAGAGTGCTGTCTTCGGTCTTTGTGTCCTTCCTAGAACTGTGTAGTGGAGAGAGCACCTAACAGAGGGTGAGTAAACCAGTGGGTGAAGGAAAGATTTGAGTAACGAGCGATGGATGTGATCCTTCCCTCTGAAGGACGTCGCAGCCTCTGTCCAGACCAGACAACACAAGAAGAGAGAGGGTCCACCTGTAACTGAGCGGGACCCTCTGGGGCCTTCCCAGGACAGACCCCCTCCATGTCATCCGCCTGCCTCTCATCTGTAGAAAAACTTTAGCCAAAGAATAAATGTAATCAGAGAAATGAGAAAATGCAGAAGCCCAGCAGAGACCCTCCTGCAAATTCTGCATAAGGTGTTTTCTCTTCCCTGAAGGTGAAACAGAGGAACGGGGGTCCCAGGGCCATACCACGTGGGGGAGGTGAGCGGTCAACCTGGGGAGACCGCCCAGAGCCTGGAGACCCTGCGAGGGCAGAAGGAGTGCACCCCCCATCCCCGAGAACACCCTGCAAGGCATTTGTCAACTTCCGGGGCGACCAGCTTCCCCTTCACCCCATCACCCCCCCGGCCGTAGCATCTCCAAGTTCACCAGTTAGCCGAACAGCAGACTATTTCTCCCGCACAAACAGAATCTGGGGACTCAGCGTTGTCTTTATTGCTCGACAGGCCACGTGCTTGTTTAGTCTGTTCACAGGGGCGCTAAACCTGGGCTGGGGCTGCCTGGACTGACAGGGGAAGTGAGTCCCTGTCGGGGAGTCGGTTCCAGGCATCCAAGTCCCCCTCAGAAAAGGACAAAGCCCCAGGCTTCTCAACTCTCTGGGGGCCTTTTCATCCCTGTCATCTCCTGCTTAAATGAGGGGGCAGCAGAGGAAGAGATTAGCGGCTTTCTGTTTACAGGTAAACAGGGAGCGATCTCTATCGAGGCTGTCACTCAGCCTTTCTGCAGCAGCTCACCCGGTGCGGAAACTGATCTGGGGGATCTTCAGTTCTGTCTTTCCAGGACAGCCCGCTGGGCGTGAGAGCAGGCTCCCAGCACCGCGAGGGTCCTTGGGGGCTGCAGGGGGCCTCCCACTCGCCGCCCGACTCGGGGCTGCAGTGTCGGGGGCACTGCTTCCTGGGGCCCTTGGTGGAGAGGGTGTGTTTTGGGGGAGGGGGCCTCAGGATTGTGGGCTCAGCTCTCAGCCCGGCCTCTTCTCGGGCTCTGGACGATCCTGGCCAAGATCCTGGCCAAGGAATGTCTTCCCGTGTCTTCCTCCACCACCTGTCCCCAGACTGATGACTCCAGAAGCTGCAGCTCGACCATTCTCGGGGACCCCGGTGGCACGACCATCTTCCTCCTGGGTAGCCCATGTCCCAAATGCACCTGAACTCAGCATGTCCCACGGTGAACTCTCTCCCGCCATCCGGGACCTGCCCCTCCTTCAGCCACCCTCCGCCTTCCCCAGAAGCCACAAGGGCTTCCCTGTCCCCCACTCCCTTCCAGCCCACCCCCAGAGCCCAGCAGTCCCATCTTCTTGTCTTGGCTAAACCATGGTCTTCCTTGCTGCCCCACATCCTTCCGTGGCTCAGACCCTCACCTACTCTCCCAGCCCCACTGCCCCCTCCCGCTTGCTCCACCCCCGGCCCTGGTCATCACTGAACAGTGGCCAGAGCATCTGCACAGAGGCCCAGATGGCCATCTAAATAAACCACACTCACAGCCACCCCTCCCAGCTCAGACCCCACAGGACCTCATGCATTCAGGGCCGATCACAGAGGAATCCAGCCTCCACTTCCGCCTTCTCACTGCTCTCTTCCTCCAGGCTGATTTCCGGCCACCCTCCCCTATGTGGAGCCCCCAGAACCCAGAACAGTCCCTCACTTCAGGGGCTTCGTACCTGCTGCTTCTTCTACCTGCTTCTTCCTCAGCTGCCTGACTAGTTGCTACTGGCTTTCACATCACCTCTTCCAGGAAGCCTTCTCTGATATGCTCCTCCATCCCATCCCACCCCATCCCCTGAAAATGATGCATTTTTGTCTTTTTTTCCCTAAAGGGTAGCAGGCACATTCCACCCAAGACTATGTTCGTCTCCTTTGGGGCTCACACACAGCAAATCTGTTGTTTCTTAGATTTGGGGTAAAGGAGTCCATCACCAGGTCTCAGAAAAAAAAAAAAATTCACCAGGGTTAATAGCACTGCAGCCCACAGGATAACTGTGTTTTAAATTAAATATCTTAAACAGATCGGGCATTTAAGAGGTTAGCTGTGACCCTGGTATAGCATATATGTGTATATGTGTGTGTTATATATTTGATTATATATTTACATGTATACAAAATTATGAATTTTATAGCCCATCTTTATTACATATATACCACATATACACATATATAACACACAATTTTACATACATAAAATTATAAGTGTCATGCATGTATGTAATAAGATGGGGTACCAGAGCTCTGACCTTGGAAAGCAAAGCTCTGTGGTTTTGTTTTACTTAACCTAACACCTATGTCCCTTTGCAGAGCATCTCTTAACCGTGGGACTGGGTGACGTGCTATGTACATTCATCTCTTTTAGTTTCCACATACTCTCCTCAAACCCCAGGTGCTCAGACAGCATTCCTTCAGCAACTGCTGGATTATATTTCACTCCACAAGAGATACTCTGCCTTTCTTTCCTCTAATAATTTTCGTTTAGGATCTACTTGGAACAAGAAACTGGGAGGTACTGTTCCAGCCGGACCGTGTAGAACAGGCTGCCTGTCACCTGGAGCCATTGGTGGGTGGGAATCCTGAGAAGACAAAGCTCAGCCAGTGAACCCGGGGCCAGGAGGCAGTTTTGAAATAGTGCGCAAGCCCTGCCTCTGGCTATGCTTCCGGCTCCGTCCCCGCCGCTCACCCCACCCAGCACAGACCCGGTGCCCGGGGACACTCAGGCATCCTACCCCGCTGCCACCCAGCCCCACTGTCAAACCCGTGCGGAATCGCTGTTGGTTGAGGGCGTCCTCCTGTATTGCACCCACTCTGCTGGACAGCAGGACGCCAAGACCAACAAGACCCCATACCTGTGCCCACCAGCCTGTGGGTAGAGGTGGGGTTGGGAGCTACAGGCCCTGAATGACGACACTGTCGTGCGACAAGGTCGCCCAGAGGTGCCAGGTGCCCTGGGAATCCTCGGGAGACCCCCTGGCCCGGCCTCTGCTCGCGCGTCTGAGAAGTGCGGTCTCTTCCATCCGACCCCAGCTGATGCTTCCTCCCTCTTAGGCTTTCCATTGGGGCACCTGCACAGCTCTCACCTCTCACCTTGGTCCTCCCTGCCCCATGCCGTAATGAGGAACTGGGGAGAAGGGATCCGCCATCCTCCCTTCAATCCGAGGGGCCAGGATGTGGGCTCCGGAGCCCCCTTACCCACCCACCCCCACCAGGTGCAGAGCACAGATGGGAGCACTGAGGCTTAGGGGCTCCAAAGAGCTTGCCCAAGAGTGAAACAGCGAATGCGGTGCGGCCTGAACCAAACCCCAGTTCTTCTCCATCCTCCGTTCACTCGACAGCAGCCCTTGTGGGCACGACTGTGGTCCAGGGGCCATTTCGGACACAGGTTTTAGAGCGGGAATGTGGAGACAGAGAATCAGACAAACCGGAAGATGAAGTGCTGGTGATGTGATGGAGGGGGTAACGGGCAGAGAGGGGGTGGGGATGTGATGCAGGGGGTAACGGGCAGAGAGGGGGTGGGGATGTGATGCAGGGGGTAACGGGCAGAGAGGGGGTGGGGATGTGATGGAGGGGGTAACGGGCAGAGGGGGGTGGGGATGTGATGCAGGGGGTAACGGGCAGAGAAGGGGTGGGGATGTGATGCAGGGGGTAACGGGCAGAGAAGGGGTGGGGATGTGATGCAGGGGGTAACGGGCAGAGAGGGGGTGGGGATGTGATGCAGGGGGCAACGGGCAGAGAGGGGGTGGGGAGGCAGTACCTGCTCAGAGGCCTGGGGGGAGAGAAGGACAGACCCGTGGGAGAGGGACCAGCACAGGGGAGAGCCGGCCGCAGCCCCTGCAGCGTCCGTCTGTCCTCACATCCCTCCCAGGACCTGCCCAGCAACCTCTGGGGTCCACAGCAGGCGGATGCGATCATACATGTCCTCTGAATCCCATGAAAAACACAGAAAGTCAGTGCCGTTCCATGGCTTACGTCACAATAAGGTTCTCTACGTTACAGCAATACCGACTCCTCTGGGGTCCTTGTTTATAGAATTAACCTACCTGTGTTCACTCAAATAAATCCTACATGGACATTTAACACCTAAAAGGAAAGACACCAAAAAAAAAAAAAAAAGAAGAATCTACCTTCCTTCCTAGGGTTCTGTTTGAGAGAATGATAATCTTCAAGAGCTATAAATTTATGGGAAATTTCTATTGAGAAAGAATTTAAATGGAGTCTGTGAGAAATAATTTTTCAAGAAGAAGAAATGCGAGTTTTTCCCTCAGGCCAGGGGATGTTTCAACCCCGCCGAAGGCCATCCATCAGAGCCTATTAGGTGAAATGAATCTCCCCAAGCAGCTGTAATCCCATCAAAGGGGGAAAGGGTGGGAGGGAGCTGGTGTGACCACCCCACCCCAGGTCTGGGAAGGAAGTCGTTTGCTCACAACGCAAACAAGTTTTCACTCTAGGAAGGATTAGCAAGACTCACGCTAACCCAACGCTCCCACTCACCCCCCAGAAGCTGCTCTGCTCTGTTCCAGAAAGACCAGCAATGCCTTTGAGAATATTTCACTCAGGGAAAATCCCCAGCGTCAGGAGATTCTTCCTGATTGCTTTCCTTAAAAGAATGGAATTAATTATAAACCGGAAGACACGTTGCCTTCCACTGCCTCAGCCCTCAAGAGGGGCCAGGGCACAGGTCCCCCCAGAGCCCTTGACGATCAATACCAAGTGAAAACTCGTTATAAAAATAAATTAGAAAACAACTCCTAAGCACTTGCTGTTGGGGGGGCTGTTCTTTTGCTCTTTAAAGTCTAATAAAACAATTAACTTTTACATCTCAGTTCCCACTGCCAGAGAGCTGGTTTCTCCAAGCAGCACCCTGGGCCGCGCGAGCCTCTGTTAGAAAGAAGTGAGCCCTGCAGGGGGGCAGGGAGACAGCCACGGGCCACGGGCCACAGGCCACGGGCCACAGGCCACAGGCCATGGTCTGGCCGCTGCCCCCCGGACTCCCAGGGCTCTGCTGGCAGCGACCGCCCTTCACGGGAGGGCAGACGGTCAAGGTCCAGCTGTGGTCGCCATCCCTCAGGCAGAGAAGTAAGGAGTTTTTATAAATGTCACTACCTGAGATGGACTAAGTGAACACTCGAAACTGAGTGTGCACGTGACACCAAGTGCTCAGAGCACGCGGTTTCCAAGTTAATTCTGAGTGTGGTCTGTAAACCCCCCACCACTGCTCTGGGGCCGGGCCCTGTCACCTTCTGTCTGCAAGGCACCGTGGGACTTGGCCGGGCTGAGGATGCACTTTGGCTGGGCTGGTCGGCAGGGGGTGACTGCCAAAGCTCTGGGGGGGGCAGGGTGGTGGGCAGGCCCCACCGGTCCAAGTGAAAGACAAGGGCGGATCGGACGCAGCCTCCAGAGCGCCCCCAGCCCCAGGAGCTCCCCGTGGGCTGAAGTGAAGTTCAGGGGGAGAGAGGAACAGGCACACAGGACTGGAGGGCCGCCCTGGCTGGGGTGCGACACTGGGGACTCAAGGGCAGTAGGGCCCAGGTGGCCGGGAGGAAGCAGGGGCTGAGGTCCTGTGAGGTGGGGCTGGGATGGCCCTGCGTGGGGGGTGAGGGGGCCTGGGGCCGTGGGCGGGAGCAGGGCAGCGTGCAGGCAGGGCGAAGGCAGGACTGCTGCCGGGGCCCCCCAGGAGGGGGGGGTGGGAGAGGGGCGGGTATGACGCACCTCCAAGATGCCTGTCTTGAAAATTATTTCATTGATTCATGTTTAATCCAATCAGCTTACTCTGTGCAAGAAGGATTCCCAGCCCATCACAGTGGGCACCTGAGAGATGCAAATAAAATGCTGAGGGTGCACAGCAAAGGGGGCCCCAGAGGGCTTCTTGGAGGAGGTGGCCTATTCTCAAGGTCTTGAACATACTGTGGAAGAATTAAGAATTAGATTGTCATGGGTAGTGGGTGAGGTCAAGGGGAGGAGGGAAGGAGGGGGGTTTCCAACACTTGGAATCTACAAGGATGTAACAGGCATGGGATTTTAAAAGGATTTCAGCAAAAATCAACTGCACAGTGACACCCATTAATGGTGATGGAGACTCATCTCCAGGTTTCTATTGCAGCAGTAGACCTCTCGCATCGTAGAGGAGTGACGTTAGTCTAACTGCTCAGTGGTGTTACCAACATGAGCTCCATCCGTCTCAGGATGCAGGGATCTGCATTTCCTCCCGGCTCCATCACCCAGCGCCCGCGTCCTATGGCACCGGCCTGTGTTCTCAGGCCGGGGGAGACGGAGAGGAGGACCACACCACTCCCAGCTCTCCCGTTGTCCACCCCGGGAGCCATGGTCCAAGGAGGGGCAAGGCAACCATGTTAGAGGTTTGGGGTCGTTCCACATTTCTTACACAACTTTCTCTCGTTAGTTATCTGCTGCTTTTGTCAGCCACCCATCGTTTTCCCAGACAAGAGGGGGCCTAAGGGGAGACACAGAAATCAGGAGAAATGAACTGACCCACAGTTATGACGGACGTGGTCCGAGAGCACTTAGAATCCGTGAGCCCCGCTCTCCCTCTTGGCAAGCGCTCCTTCCCGCAGCAGCAACACAGGATCTGCTCCCTCCAGCCCTGTGGGGATGGGACCATGCCTGCCCGAATGCTCCCTCCCCCCCACCACCCCCCCGCACCCCGGCTCCGAGAAACCAGCCCTGGGTTACTGGCAAAGACAGCTAGAGAATGAACAAGGATCCAGCTTTAAAGACAAAACCAAACCAAAAGCCAAGCATTCCCAAAAAGGGTCAGTCAGCATTCACCGAGGTCCACTTCATGGTGTGGGTGTTACACACACACACATACACACACACACACACACAAGACCCTAATGTCAAATAAATTGGAGAGGGTGTCAGTTTAGCTGAAGGGGCGGATTCCTTCGCTGTCTGACCTACGACCTCTGGAAACTTTAGAGTGTAAATGTGACTCTGCAGGGGAGGACCAAGCAGAGCCCTCTTTGAAGGAGCCTCTTTGAGGACAAGGCATTTCCAAAATCACTGGGGCTGGGGCGACATCCAAGTAAAGGCAGGGGGGCTTCTGCTCCCCCATGGCTCACGTACCGGAATGGTCCCTTCCCCGGTTCGGACCCAGGCCCCGCTGGTGCCTCGGCTCCTGCTGAGAGCTCAGGACCCCCTGCCAGTCCCGGGCACTTGCTTCTCAGTGGCGCCGGCGGCCCAGGCTCCAGCCACGCACTCGCGGGCTTATACTGCCCTCTAGTGGTGCCGCCTTGAAAGAGCCGTGGGATGCCGAGGCGGGGTCCCGGGCCGCCCGGGGGCTGTAAGGATGTTGTCGTCCTGCTGTCTCTAATGCCTCCACAGTGAATCCATAGAGACTATCACCTGCTTATGCTCCACCTTTCAAAAAGATAAACATAATGATTTGACTCTAATAGAAAGCGGAGCTGCAAGAACTGAAAGTAAGTTACATTAGAGTGTTTCAGTGACTCACCAGAAACAGTTTCCAAATCGCCCGCTAGGAGGCAGTGTTGCTCCCGCTGAAAACGGCAGAGCAGGGGCGACACGAAATAGTCAGTTAAGGGCTTTGAGGGCAATAGGCTGTCCTCACAACCCCTCACCCTGCGGGGGCCTCACAGCAGCTGCGGGCGGTGCCTAACTCCCCGGGCACGGCTGTGCTTCCGTAAAACTGTGTCCGCAAAAGCAGGGGCCTGTCTGGACTTGGCCCACAAAAGGGAAGTCGTTTGCTGACCTCTGACCTAGAGCTGCAGCTTACGGACGAGGAAACTCGGCGGGAGGGTCCCTGGTAGGGGCGGGGGGAGGAGGCAGAGAGTGGCCAAGGCCAGGAAGTGAGATCCTGACCCCGTGGGAGCAAAGCCAAGTTCCCTGAGCCTCCCCGCCGCCCTCCCCCCGAGTCTCCACGCTGTCCCTCAGCTGTGCGTGTGGGGGGGTGGGATGCGGATGGGAGGGTGCAGGGAGCCCCGTTCAGCTCTGACACCTCCGGTCCCTCCTGTCTCCCTCCATCCCACGCCAACACTCCTTTATTCATTCATTCACTCACTCACTCAGCCTTTGGTGACCCCTGACCCCATGCCTGCCCACTGCCACCCTCCTCCCAGCTTCCCCAGGGCACAGCCATTGTCTCAGAAATGCCCCACAGTGAGACAGTAGGCCATCCCAGCTCCCAGAGCAGCCCCACGGGGCAGCTCTGGGGCTTTCTGATTCGCCTCTGTGTCTCCCCAGGGCACCTGCTTTCTGGTGCCCGTCCCCAGGCTGGGTCCAGCGACAGGCATTCAGCATCCTGACCACAAAGTGGAGCCTGATGGGAGTAGCTGCCCCGACCCCCAAGAAGACCACCAGGGTCCCCGGCCCTCTGGGATCTGCTCGCTTCTGGGCCAGGATACAGACCAGTGCATCCCAAACTCTCCATGGTTAAGGACAGGTTTATTTCTTTTTCTCAGTTCGTCTTGGACTGATACTTCTGTAAAATTCAATAAACATGAAACCTAGAAAATAAGATAAAAAGACCTGTAAAATGTATTATTAGATTCAACAGGCATAAATTCACTGTGTTGAATGTCTATAACAGTTGCTAAGCCTTCGGTCTCTCTTCTAGCCTCCTGATGGGCAGGGAACGAAGAGCCTGCAGACCCGAGGCTGAAATGAGCCCTGGGCTCTGGCTCCCATGCAACGCCAGCTGTAGCGTTAGTCCAGGGTCAGCCAAGCCGGCCGGCGGGGAAGAGGGGCTCGTGAGGTCTGGGGACCGTCATGGAGGGGCTTGGGCGGCACCTTGGGACCCAGGGCCCCGCGTCCCGGCCGAAGGGCTGTAGCTGTGGCCGTCCTTGCCGTCACAGTCACTGGCTGCGTCTCCACTGATGACGAGCATCCCCTCCGGAGTGGCCACGGGTCATCGCCCGGCTCCGGGCCCTGGTCACGGGGACCCTCAGCCCGGCTGGAGCTCTCCGCACATGCCGCCTATGCACCACTGGGCAACCGAGGACCCAGGTCCGGGGTGGGAGGCCTCCTGCCAGATGGGCGCCCATCAAGGGTGGGAACCACACCTCCCAGAGGGGCCGGGAGGCCGGGAGTCCCCAGCTTCCTGGCTCCTCACACCCTCCTGGTCTCAGGGACCCGGACAAACTCTGGACCCAGATTCTTAGAAAGAGAAGGCTGCCGGAGACCTGGAAACATGGAGATGGTCCTGTACGGGCTGGCGCTGGCAGAGGTTTCCAGGCGCTCCTCGGGGCCGGGAGACGGGCATCTTCCATGAGGCTCCTCTTGGGTTCCTGGAAATAGTAGACCAGAGTCTACAGCCCTGGGGGTACTTGTCTGGACCCTGGATTGAGACCCTGTGATTAGTCAGGAGGCTGAGGGGACTCAACTCTGTGCCCTGTCATTGACAGAGCTTCTCAGAGAGGTCTGTGGTCCTGAAACCCACCAGCATGTCTCGGCAGCTCCCTGAGGGGTCCCTGGTGGATGAAGCCAGGCTAGGACCATGCGTCATCAAGGACAGGCAGGAAGGTCGTACTCCAGGGCTCAGGAGCCGGGGCAACAACCTAGAACAGCAGAGAGCGGGAAAGATCCAAGTCCAGGACCCCATGCCCAACAAAGAGAAGGAACAGGGTCCCGGCGGAGTGGACCTCGGGATTTCAGAGAGTGAGTGTACTGGTTTGCTAGGGCTGCCACAGCAAAGTGCCACGCACTGGCGGGCTTAAAGCAGCAGACTCTTATTTTCTCAGAGTCCTGGAGGGCATAAGTCCAAAATCAAGGTGATGGAAGGGTCAGGTTCCCTCTGAGATCTGGGGGGGATCCTTCCTTCTTCTTCCAGCTCCCGGTGGCCCCAGGCGTTCCATGGCTGTGTCTGCATCACTTCAATCTCTGCCTCATTTCCACGTGGCTGTCTTGTCCCTGTGTCTGTCTTCGTCTGGCCTTCTCCTCTGTGTCTGCGTCTCTGTCCAAATTTCCCTTTTCTTGTAAGGCTACCATATTGGATTAAGGGCCCACCCTAACCCAGTGTGACCTCATCTTAGCTAATTACATCTGCAAGAATCCTATTTCTAAATAAGGTCACATGCCCAGTCACCGGGATGAGGACTTCCAACATCTCTTTCTGGGGGACAATTCAGCCCATAACAATGGGGCTCTCGCCTGGATTGCCCGAGTGGATCTGGGGTTCCGTGGGCTCCGGCTCACCTGCAAACACCGTGGCCTGAGATGCACCAGCCATTTGTGCACCTCTGTTCCTGGATATAAAGGGTCCCTTAAAAAGCCGCTCTTTCTCACTATTATGGGCCAACTTTTGATAAGAAGCAAGTCAACATCAGTTGATAGATAACACTGCGCTGAAGGCAAGGGCCACGTCTTGTCTATCTCCGTGTCTGCCCACGATGCCTCGCAGATCCGGGGGGCCCCACAAAAGCCAGTGGGCAGGGCGTCTCGTCCGAGGTGCAGTGGCTGGTTTCTTAGGGTGAGCCACAGAGGGGTGCTGGGGTGGGAGTGGTCGGGGGCTGCCCGTGTCGGGCTTCTAGGAGAGTTTACCGGTTTGATTCATCCTTTTTTGGCAGATATTTCATGGCTCACAGCACGTCCATCTTCTCCATGATGAAGTGTGTGAAATGCAAAGGCTCTCAGCTCCTCTCTCTGTTTCTCCTCCTTTGCTGACAAAAACCATAAGATGTTCAAGGTTTCTTGGAAGATTTGTGACATTCGCAGGTCCGGCAGGTGAGAATTAGTTGGGTTCTACTTAAGAAACCTAGATCGTCTGCTCGAGCTGTTCAGAATAGCAATTTTCACATTTTATAGAAGGATTTATAAAATCACCTTAGAACTGTAAAAATGTGTCCTGGAACATACCAGAGATGTTTTGAGATTTCTGCGTGTAACATATTCACTGATAATGTTATTCATAATGTTCTCTTCATGGAAACAGATTAATGGGATCATTTGTGAGGTTTTACCAAAGAAGGTGGTTGGAAAAACAGGGAATGAAAAAGCAGGTTGCTAACACAGGGGTGGGACAATAGCATCCAGTTGGAGTCAGCTAGGACTTCTGACCTTGGGCAGCTCAATTTTGACCTTTTGGGCCTCAGTTTGCTCATCTGCCAAATGGGGTTAGTAATGGTTCAGTCTCCCAGAGCTTTTGTGGTGGTGACAATAAAAGATGCTTAGGGGCTATGGAAAAGTGACCTAAACCATGGACAGAAGGACAGAATCTGTGATTGTGGCTACCTTGGTGAGGGAGGAAGGGGAACAGAACCGGGGATGGGGTAGAAAGGAGGCTTCCACGGTCTTGGCAATTTTTTGTTTATTTCATGTAAAAATATTAGAAGAGAATGTAACAGACTTTTTAAATAGCTTTATGGAGATATAATTCACACACCGTACAACTCACCCATTGAAAATGTACAATTCAATGGTTTTTAGTATATTCACAGATAGGTGAAACGATCACCACAATTTTAGAACATTTTCACCATCTCAAAACGAAACCCTGAACCCTTGATCAGTCTCTCCTTGATCCTTGTGTCCCCCCTCCCAGCTCTAAGCACACTGATCTACTTTCTGTTTTTCCTGATCTCTCTATTCTGGACATCACATATGAATGGAATTCTGCAATATGTGGACTTTTGTGTCTGGATTCTTCACTGAGCATCGTGTTTTCAAGGCCCATTCGTGTTGTAGCATATGCCAGTACTTCACTCCTCTCTGTGAATGACCAATATTCCACTGCATAGTTATACCACATTTTGTTTATCTATTCGTCGGTGGATGGGCGTTTGGATGGTTTCCACTTTTTGGCTATTATGAATGATGCTGCCATGAACATTCGTGTACAAATTTCATGTGGAAATGTGCTTTTAATTCCCTTGGGTGTATAGCTAGTACTGGAATTGCTGGGTCGCGTGTAATTCTGTTTACCCGTTCCAGCAGCTGCCAGACTGCTTTCCAAAGTGGCTGCACCACTGCACATCCCCAGCAGCTGTACACGCGGCTTCTGAGTTCTCCACACCCTCAACCACGCTTACTGTTCTCTGCCTCTGATTCCGGCCAGGCTAGTGGGTGCAAAGTGGTGTCTCATTGTGGTTTGATTTGCATTTCTCTGAGAGCTGATGATTCTACCTGCCGCCTGAGCACTGGCTCTTTGCTTTCTCTGGTTGAAAAGCATCAAAACATCACCGTGTGGGTGAAATTGGGCTCATTGTGAACACTCTGAAGTGTAACTGGCAACTCTGCTCCCAACAGAAAGTCTCAGGCAAGGGAGCAGGTGTGCCAGTGGTTAGAAAAGGAGGCTGTTCGCCAATGGTGACTGGTCTGCGTGTCCCTCAGAGGAACCGCGGGAGCCTCGGTAAATTCTCTCGTTCTCATCTGGGGCCAGCAGGCTCTCCCCGTTGACTTCCTTCCCTCCACCATCACCCTGGCTGTGGTGCTCCCTTAAAAATCATGGCTGTCGGTGCTTTGTGACCACCTAGAGGGGTGGGATAGGGAGGGTGGGAGGGAGGGAGATGCAAGAGGGAAGAGATATGGGAACATATGTATATGTACAACTGATTCACTTTGTTATAAAGCAGAAACTAAAACACCATTGTAAAGCAATTATACGCCAATAAAGATGTTTAAAAAAAAAAAAAATCATGGCTGTCTTTTCTCACCTTCAGCGGATGGTGAACAAGATATGAAGTCTCCCATGGAGTTTCCATTAGATTCCCTCTCTTCACAGCTTGGGTCCCAGGCAGGGACAGCCCTGGGCTTTGCCCTGCTCCTGTGCTCACAGCTCAGATGTGTGCCCTGTGAAAGGCCTCTTCAATCTCCGCATCTCCCGAGCCCGCGCTGAATCCTTCGAGAGGGACAAGTTGCTCCGTGGTGTCCTCTAAGCAACGGAGGCGGGCACGTGCCAGCCTGTGGATCCAGGGCATGGGCCTCCGACCGCCTGTCAGCACAGGGCTTCTTCCCCTTTGCTGGAATCCATCCTCCTCTGGAGGATACAAATCTGTCCTCCTCTCATATCTGCCCATTCGCTGTCAGCATGCCTGACCCCAGATTAAGCCCAATCTCCCCACCCTCTTACCCACCCAAAGGCTACCTGCAACATCATGGTTAGGAACAAAAAGTCTGCAGAATTGCCTTTTTCAAACCTTCATGAAAGACCCCAGTGGACCTAATCAACATTTAGATGTAGGAGTGAGCCAGGGTCACGGAAGGCCTCCCGTCATGTGAATGAGGAAACCGAGGCCCAAAGAGGAAAAGCTGCAGCTCAAGGTCACACAGCTGGTTAGCTGGAAGTCCTCGGCTGGAGCCAAGCTCCTGATCGTGGGCTCATCCACCAAGCGCACTCCCACCACGTACAGGAGTGAGCAGCGGCCAGCGTTAGCTCCCTGCTGCCTCCTCTTACCCCGCTTGAGAGCCAGCACCCAATTCACTGCTTTCCTTTGTCCAGCGTTCTGCGGGGCTTATCACAAAACACAGTTACCTTTGAGAGGCCCGTCTGCTCAAGTTGACCATGCCCCCCATAGATGAATGGGTCTAAAAAGCCTGTCTTGGTCAGCTTAGGCTGCTATAATGAAATATCACATTCTGGGGCGGGGGTGGGGGGTGGTTTAAACAACAGACATTTAATTCTCACAGATCTGGAGGCTGGAAAGTCCAAGATCAAGGTGCCTGCAGACTCAGTTCCTGATGGGGACTCACTTCCTTGTTTCCAGACAGCAACCTGCTCACGCGTCCTCATGTGGCCTTTCCTTGGTGCTCACTGAGGGACAGAGAGCTCTGCTGTCTCTTTATTTTTTTATTTTTAAATTTTATTTATTTTTGGCTGCATTGGGTTTTTGTTGCTGCGTGCAGGCTTTCTCTAGTTGCAGTGAGCGAGGGCTACTCTTTGTTGTGGTGCACGGGCTTCTCACGGCGGTGGCTTCTCTTGTTGCAGAGCACGGGCTCTAGGCGCGCGGGCTTCAGTAGTTGTGGCACGTGGGCTCAGTAGTTGTGGCTCGCGGGCTCTAGAGCGCAGGCTCAGTAGTTGTGGCGCACGGGCTTAGCTGCTCCGCGGCATGTGGGATCTTCCCGGACCAGGGCTCGAACCCGAGACCCCTTCATTGGCAGGCGGATTCTTAACCACTGCGCCACCAGGGAAGCCCCTCTCTTCATTTGCTTACAAGGGCCCCAGCCCCATCAGGAGAGCCCCACGCTCATGACCTCCTCTAAATCTGATCACCCTCAAAGGCCCACCTCCAAGTACCATCCCACTGGGGATTAGGGCTTCAACAGAGGAACCTGGAGGGACACAGACATTCAGCCCACAACAGAACCTCACGCAAAGAATGTGGGAAACGTTCAAGGTCGTCCTGGAAGATACCTCTTGCCACTGGGGATTGTAGCAAGTAAACATGGGAGGCCATTTACAGCCACAAATGCTAGCAATAAACATTTGTAGCAGCCGTGGCCAGCATCTGCCCGACAATGGCCAGTTTGGATCAGCTCTCACTCTGGGGACTCCCTCCACAGCCGGGGTGGATGTCGTCTTTTTGCTCTCCCAGCTTTGCCGCTGGACTCAGACTCAGCAAGCTTTGCAACTCAGATTTTACCTTTTGTCTATGATTCTGACTACGACACTTAGACCTGCTGACCTCGTGATCAATGGATTGATTTCCCCCATTTCCTGATCTCTGCCTTTTTAAAAGAATGAAAGAAGGTTGGTCGTTATTTCTGAATATGAGCGTAACGCGTGCCAATTGTAGGAAATACAGGAGAATGTAAGAAAAAATAAAATCCATTGCCCCTCTGCACCTTGGGATACCCCCGTTAGCAGTAGAACTCCTGCCTTTTTCACACAATATTATGTGTACGTATTTCCTTCTCAATCATCATTTTCAGTTGCTTCATCACATCGCATGATGTGGATACAATTACATTCTCTACATCTCCATCCCCTGTAACTGTCACTCTCCAGAGAAACAGAGTAAGACATGGCTGTCTTACTCTGTTAGTTGGGACCATGTTCTGAGGCTTTTTAAAGACACAGACTCTCACTTACATCTTGGAAACTGTCTTGGAATCCTAACCTTCCTTTTCAAATATGGTTGCAGTAGAGTTCTGGGTTCTGGTCAAAACTATCTTCATCACAATAGTAAGATGTCATCTGCCTTTTGAACTGGGTTGGTACTTGCAATGGTGGGTAAAATTGCTTTGCACTTTAGCACAGATGAAGACACTCATCAAACTGCACCAGACATTACCATGCTCTTCACCAGCATGTACTTGCAGTGGGGAAAAAAGCCAGTTCTAGTTAAGAACACCTCTGATTGAAATGAAAATATGCACACAGCATGTTTGCGGCATACCCAAGCACTGTGAGCGTCTCCAGGGAAAGCACTTGTGAGGTTGGTTGAAACGTGAGCTAAACTTACTGCCTCTTTCATGCAGTGCCATTTCTATTTGAAAGAATGACTGACAAACTATGGTTATTCAGGCCGGAGTATTTGGCAAACTTTTTCTCAAAAATGAATCAAGTGAGTCTGTCCCTTCAAGGAAAACAACTGACAGTATTTGTTGCCAAGGATAAAATTTGAGCTTTCAAGCAAAAGATTAGAATTCTGGAAAACTTGTATTTGCCATCCTGAGCTTCCCAGCTTCCCAGTCCTTCAAGACTTTTCTGATGAGATTGGTGGCAATATTAACAAATGTGAATTTTCGATGTTTATAATTAATGTGTCAACATTTGGAAGATCTGCCTAAGTCAGTGAACCAGTATTTTTCAAGTGATCAATGTTTGATGCTACAAAATCATGCATGGTTAAATGATCCAGTCACAGTACAAAAGAGACCAATGCAAAGGATGCAATGTGTTAATGTAACAGAGAAGGAAAAATTCACTCCTATAGTTTCAGATTCCACATGGCAACTGACCTTAAAGCAAAGACCCATAAAGGGCCATAAAACACTCCTCTCTGTTCTAACCATATCTCCATGTGAGGTTGAGTTTTCTTCAGCCAAACAACTGATGACAGATGGAAGACAGAAGCAGATGGGAGAATCTAGCCATCTTCTGTTAAGCCTGATATTTAAGAGATCCACAAAAATACAAAAGAATGCCACTCTTCTCACTAAATTATTTCTTGTTTTAAAAAATATAGTTATTTTTCTTTCAAATATGTTGTTCGTATTAACATGTAATGGATATGTTGGGGTTTTTTAATAAATAAAAAAGGATCATTGTGAAAACTTACCAGTTTTCATTTCTAATGTGGTAAATATCAGTACAGTCAGCCCACATGAACAAAAGCTCTTGAGGGTCCTCCAGCAATCTGTAGAGTGCAAAGGAGTCCTCCTGAGACCAAAGGTTTACGAACTCCTGATCTTTAGCCATGAGCATCTTAAATGCCATCCATCTCTATGACCCTCTGAAAAAGTGATGCATCATTTGCTATCAAAATTCTCTACAAGTTTTTATTTGATCGAACGAGTCCATGACAGCCAAGTTTTCATGGAGGCATTAAGCTAGATGTTTGCATTGAGCCGCACTGGGGGTGGCAGTTTATCAGGTGGAGTGGCATTAACTGACTTGGGTCGGAGTACAGCCAAAAAACCTTCCAAAGGCACTGCGTTCACAGCAGGGTGTGAAACATGCGTGGGTTGGAACTCTCAGTAAAAAGCCACACAGCTCCCAGACACATGACCTCAGAGTTTCCTCAACAGTACACCACGAGCTCCTGGGCACTCATTTGTAAATAAAACATGGAGGAGTCTGGAAATTTGAACATTTTTTCAAAGATTTCTCATTCTGGAATATGAAGCGAATTTTTCTTATCCTATCAAGTGTACCTGATTCTCGTCATCATTCATTCATTGCCCTTTTTCCTGAGGTTCTTGTGTGTGCTATTTTTTTTTAAATTATTTTATTGAAACATAGTTAATTTTAAATGTTGTGTTCATTTCTGCTGTACAGCAAAGCGATTCAGTTATACATATATATACACTTTTTTCCAATATGGTTTATCACAGGATATTGAATATAGTTCCCTGTGCTAATACAGTAGGACCTTGTTGGTTATCCATCCTATACATAATAGTTTGCATCTGCTAACCCCAAACTCCTCCTCCATCCCTCCCCCACCTCCCCTGCCCCTTGGCAACCACAAGTCTGTCCTCTATGTCTGTGAGTCTGTTTCTGTTTCATAGATAAGTTCATTTGTGTCATATCTTAGATGCCACATATAAGTGATATCAGATGATATTTGCCCTCCTCTGTCTGACTTACTTCACTTAGTATGATCATCTCTAGGTCCATCCATGTTGCTGCAGACGGCGTTATTTGACTTTTGTGAGGCGAATGCTGAAAGGAACGTTTCAACAACACTATACAGCAAAGTAAGACCCCTGCAGAGCAGGCTTATTATACCCCTCCTGGAATATAATAGCAGCATTCGCAAAAACAAAATTTTTATAGGAACGGAAGTTCCCTGGGAAACACTTATCACATGTGTCCTGCATACTTGGAACCTTGACCTGTTCACATTTTGTGTTTATGTAAATGTTTCTTTAAACAATAAACTTAATGAAATTAAGAAGAAAAAACCAAGAATTTAAAGGATCCTGAATCTTCCTCTACCCTTTTATTTCTTATTTTCAAATGAGGAAGCAGAGATTAGAAACCCTCGACTTCCTAGATCTGAGCTTCCCTTGCTTTCCGTGTAACCCGAGGGTTGGATTAGATCCTCTCTAAGGTCACAGAATTCGGGGTGGAGCAAAGGCCACGTCTTTCTCGGGAAACCTTCCCAATTAGTCTAGGTTCACCTTCAAGATGCTCCCAAAGAGGTTCTGCTGGAAAGCCTCGTCAGGGTGGACTCAAGGTCTGTCTGTCCAGCTGGGTTCCCACCTTCTGCCACCCATCTTAAATAGACTTAGCGCTCAATAAATATTTGTTCACTGCGTATTCACTAAAACCGAAGTCTCAGCACATAAGCATGTGCTTTCTGCACTTCCTCACCAGCCTTCAACAGAATACTTAACCTCTACTTAGCACAGTGATGGAGCCATCAAGAAGAGGTTAGTCTGCCTTAAGTACATAAAGATAACACTCAGTGTGTAGTGTCTGGTGAAAATAGTTAAACTTTTAAGCCAGAGGAGAATGATTCAGCACTTCAGGAATCCAGCCAACTTACCAGGAGGACACCTGATGGAGGCCAAGGTCTAGTGCGTGGATGTGCTCTTGGGACATTTTACAACCCTTTGATACAGACACAAGGGGCCACCGTAAGATTATCGGCCCCCAGGGCACGTGCCCCACCCAAGACATGGCAGACAGTCTGCGCTGGCATCTCTGCTCAAAGTCTCCCTTGCTGTGGGACTGTGGACACACCATTTAACCAGTGTAAGCCTCAGTCCTCATCTGTGAAATGAGTTAATTCTAAACCAGCACCTGCTTTTGCCAGAAGGATTCAATGGATTCTCGTCTGTAGAGCATTTAGGGGAAGCACACATTGAGAGACGGTGACGTTTGCCGTGACCACACTCTCCTCTGGAAGACCCACCATCTGTGCACTGAATTAGAAAAGCAGAAACCCCTGCTTGCGGAAGGGACCGTTTTGTGGGCGTGCCCTGCTCCAGGACAGCCAGAGGGGCAGAGCATTCTACAAAGGGTCAAGGTTACAAATTATTAAGTCTGCGCCTCTGGGTGAGGAGTGGGAGACAGAGGTAGGAGGGGTGTTCATTTTTAAAGTAGTTCATTTAAAAGGAATAGTCGTAAAATACAACGTATTTCTAGCTAAAATTTTGTTGTTTAACTAAACATTTAAACATTTTGAAAATGAAACCTTCATGGTCTGAAGCCTGTCACAAAGACAGGTTCACTTTTCTTTTTTTGTAACTAGGACGTTGTCTGGAATTCTAAGTGATGCTCTAAGAATTTTCAGAGTCTGCGGGCAGCGTGACATCACAGAGCAGGAAGGGCAGGGAGAACAGCCTGGGCTGACCTTCCGTGCAGTCGCGTTCAGGGCATTTAATATTCCACGGACTCCCAAGGTCTCGGTTCCTCCTTGGGCTCGGCTTTAACAATCCAGTGACCCAGGTCACCATGAGTAACCTGGCCCTCGCTTTCTATTTTAAGAAGCACAAAGTTCTTAGGTCACGGGGCGTTGCCTCATCTGAGTGTGTGTGGGAGGGTCACGTCGGGGGACCCCGCCCTCTCCAGCCCGGCTGAGGATTTACTTGAAACAAATTGGGTGCTTTTGCCTGAGCAAGCTGCTCTTTTGTGTTCTGAATGAACCAGATCCAGATCCACTGTTAGACACACAAATGCAGTGAAATGTGCGGCTTAGCCCCACGGGCAATACCGCGAAGGCCATGCCTCCTCTCGGGCAGAGCTCACAGGCAGGGACCTTCTCCTCTGTCCCCTCGGTCCAACGTCAGCCGGATGCAGACAAATGTTTACGGAACCGAATCAAACATTAGTAAAAAAAGAACAGGGGCCCGGAGACCTGTTTTTCGTGCTGCTTTGCTACTTGCCAGTTGTGGATACTTGGGCAAGTTTATTAGCCTCCCGGGGTTTAAGTTGTTTGTTGCTCATTTACAGAACAAAAGAATTATTAATGTGGTAGCTAAAGGGGCAACATTCTCTAGCTTTTAAAGTTGCCACCGCCACGCTCTGCAGGCTCCCAGTTCTGTGAGGAGAGGGTGGCCATCAGTTATCAAGGCCCCGAGTTCTTTACATCCTTCATCACAGTTCATTCTCACATTGCTGAGAGCGAAGCCTGGTACTGTGATCCCACTTCACAGATGATGAGAATGAGGCTTGCTGAGATTAACTTCTCCACCCCAGGCAGCCTGACTGCAGACGTTCCCTGCTCAATCCCACACCGGTTGTCATTTCTATTATTTATTACTTATTTTTTCATCATGAAAAAAGCTCAGAGAAGGGGGGGACTGCTGGCTTCTTGCGGCTCCTATGAGATGTCAGAGCAGTGTACAAATGGAGCCTCCAACTGGGTCCTGTGTCCTGGGTCGGGGGGTGTTTGGGGGTGAGGACAGGGAATGAGGCCCAGAGAGCAGACTGCAGCCCCAGCTGCTATGGAGGCATCAGCCCTCCACGCCCCTGGCGGGGGGAACTATGTATCCAAGGCCCTCGGGGGGGGGGATCTGGGTCCCAGGGTCAGGAGACCCCCGTGGGGCACAGGGACCGAGGAGCCTGGCTTCTCTCCAAGCTGGAGTTTCAGAATCAGAAAGCCTCCTGACTCCTAGACATCCGGTCCCACACACACCTGCTCTGCGTCCTGGTGCAGGCTGTAGAAAGACATCAGGTTAGACAGCTAAGAACCTGGTTTCAAGTCTGCACTCAGTGGCTGGATTCAGTGAAAAAGAAGGATGCACTCTGGGTGGGTGATGGGCCGGCAGAGGGAGAACCTGTTCTGGAACTTTGCTTGGCACCTGCCTATGCTTTGCAGAACTGCAGGTTCCTAGGGCTTCCAAGAGGCCAATCAGAAGGCAGGAGGCTGCTGATACGTCTACCTGTATGGCTATGTGCCACGGGTACCAATCCTGTACGGCCACGTGGGGCTGGCTGCAGGATGGTTAATTAGACCCAGAGAAGTGGCATATCCAAGGAGACAACTCCCCCTGCCCTGCCTGGTCCACCGGCTTTGGTGAGATGATCAAATCAAATTGTAATGATGAAGGCGAAGCTTAACTGGGGGTTAAGGCCCCTGTCTGCCACCGTGCTTTGCAAGCGTCAGCCCATTAGAGGAGCCCCATCACTTTGACATTAGTGTAAAGTACGACTTTCCCTACAATCATTATCACAGACTCTATGTTCTTAGAAAACGAAAGAGCGTGATATTTTATATGGTAAACTAAGCTCATCATAACAGGACTACGTGGACTGATTAGGGGTCATATCACAACCCTTGAAACATTCATATTTCATGGAACAGTTTGGACCCCTTCAAAATAGTGTTTCAAGTGGTTCCATTACAAGAAAAGTAAGAGAATGCAAATTTATTAGTAGTTTTTAGAACAGCAAATTACTATTCAATGGCACTTTTTTCCCTGAAAAAAAGTCAGTCCCCCTCCCTGCCCCACGGACATTCACTAAAAGACCCATCTCGGGGGCCAGGGCAGGAGGTCAGAGTTGGGTTGTGCCACATTGCCTGTAGTTGTGAATAGTCAGCAAGCCCTGTCCTCCCTTAAGAAGATTTCCACTGAACACACAGGCAGCTTCTTTACTTTCTACCTTCGGACGTAGTAAGAGAGCAAAGCTCTTCATGTCCCGAACTGTGAACTGTAGTTCCACTTACCTGATTTTCCCGTGTCTTAAATGGTTCCTCAAAGACCATTTGTGATATAAGGATTAAGATAGTTTGTCCCCTAAAGAAACCGAGCTCTGCTCCAATGCTGAGATGAGTAAACACAGTCTTCACCAGCTACAGAATCCTTCGTACTGATACAGGATGTGAGGGCAAATTTGTTACCCTCATCTGTTTCCTCTTTGTTACTCATCCCTATTATCAAAATATGATATAAAATTCAAACTTCCAAAGAACATAAATGTTTTTAGCTTCAAGGAATTTAGAACAGTTTCACTGTGGGTAATCATATTTTTAATATGCTCAGTTTCACACTAAGTTGATTTATTAGAGTAATTTTGACTTTAGTAGGATTTGGCGGAGGGAGGTTATGGAGAACTGACCTTTCAAAGGATGAACACAGTTTTGTGACTAAGAACGGATTTCACACGGAATTAGTGACTGCTTTTTGAATGTCTGTCTTGACTGTTCAATTGTGATCTCCGCGGGGGCAGGTACCTGGCTTAGCAAGGCATTAATCACATCGCAGGTATTCAGTGCATGTTTCTTGAATGAAAAATGTTATTTCTAAGACAGATTGTTAAAAAGTAATGGGTAAGAAGATGGTTAATCTCTGCCAGTTTCATAAAGGATGTATCTTTCTGTCCAAAGAGCTGCTGCTTTGTAAATTACACTAAGGGAATTCTGCTTCTTTTGGCTCTGGTTCCATCAAGACATGAAAGGTGATTATTTCAGAATTCTGTCAGTGTTCTGTCAAGCCCAAAAGATTCTCAAAGTGATTTTCCGGGAGAATATCCTACTGGCGAAGTAGGTCGAATCCATCTGGTGTCTTGTAAAATATTCCAGGTCACCCATTGTCCTCTCATGAGGCCATGAACTCGTTCCACCCACCTGTTCTTAGAAGGCAACCCATCACCTGTGCTGTGCACCTGCCCTGGCCCTGAATCAGGGTATGCCTGCAAGCCATAGAGCTGGAACCCATTTCTTAGCCTCTGGCTGGGCAGGAGTCTGCTGATGGGTGACACACTCCCACCTGACCATCTACACCTGTGTCGAGGACACTGCAGCAGCTAAGCAGAGGGTTGGTTGATGGGGTTTTTAGAACTTACCGCAATATGACATTTCTCTTTTGACTGAATTCACCACGATCTTTTTAAAGCAAAAATATATTTAACCTTCTTAGCATGAGGCTGTAGGGCTATAATTTTAATCTTTCCTTGATCTTCTTCCTTCCTAATCTTTTCCCTACAAAAAAACCCATCTTGGAAACTCAAAAATGAATATCAGCATTTCTACTCACCATTGGGCTTAAGTTATATTGGCGGTTGAGGGTCCAGAGGACCAGGTCGTACACCCCTAAGTCTCTCCTTTTGCTTCCAACACCTGGTCTAGGAAAAACAAGTTCTGAATCTCTCTGTGCCTGGAAGTCTTCCTTCATAGAGTGGAAGAAAAATGCGTGGTCTCTCCTGAGGTGAATGAGATCGTAGGTACCAAAGTGCTTTGAGCAACTCAAAGGGAAGGTGTGTAACCCAAAGCTTTATTACCTAAGAGACTGAGACCCGGTCAGAAGGGTCCGTAGGCTCACAATCATTCTGCTGCTTTGAACACTACAAGGACTGGAGAGCTTTCTCTTTCATCTTCCCCACCCTCGTGGGAAGAATCCTTTTGCAAGGGTACATCAGTTATGAAGAACATAGTGTCATGAGATACAAAAACTGTCACGGAATGACAGTCAAACAGGGCTGCACTTTACCTGCAGACAAGCCAGCCAGTTACCGCTCGGGGAGCTGGCACACAACAGAGTAGACCTAACCACCAAATGCGGGTACAGAACTCAGAATAAAATTCCATCCCTTGGGGCATATTCCATGGGCTTTTTGTGCTCCTGCTTCCTCTGGTGTCTGGCCTTCTGGTAGAAGATGATGATGACCACGGTGACTGCGTTTAGAAGAATGACGAGCAGCGAGAGCCAGAACGAGTACCTGTAACTGTGGGACGCTCCTCGGTGAGTGGCTGCCGGATAAAGTGGGTAGAGCCTCTGGGCCAGCTCTTCGGAGAGGTGATTGGACTGTGTGTTCCCCACAAACAGCACCATGGTTATGAATACGAAGGATGCTGAAAGGAAGAAATAGTTTCATAGGTAACACGGTGATAACATTTTTTAATGTCGCTGTTTTCCTTTACCACACGTACTCTATGGGTACTCACTGAATGTCTACACTGGGATTTACTCTCTTTTAAGCATTAGGGAGAATGTAAAAGGAATGAAAGACGCGAGCTAGATGCTAGGCTCCAAATGCTAAAGCTGGTGCAGGGCAGTTGCGGACAGGGACAAGCATTCAGCTCAAGTCCTTCCAGAAGGAGCTGCTCTGCCCACTTCCCTGGGCAATAGCAGGTGTGCTGAACGAGTGATGAATAAATGCTTGAACACGGGGGTCAACGGGGAAACTATCTAGAGAGGCCAGCGGGATGGGAAGGCCGAGGGAGGACAGATAGAAAAGGCAGCCCCAACAGAGACTCGTGGTGGATGATGAACTCAGAGCATTCGGGTCTGTGAGGCACAAGCTCATCTGACGGGGAGGGGTCCTGAGGGTCCTGAGTACTGGATACAGAGGATGAGCCCACCTGGAGAGCCCTGAATGCCGGCTCGGGAGCTGGGATTTCATTCTACACACAACGGAGTACAGCATTTAACCAGGAAGGATCTCTTTACTAAACTCATTTTAGAAGGGCCTTTTAAATTGTTTACCTTCCCTTTTTTATTCTTCACAAGGTCCTTCACTAGAGAGCATTCCTCCATTTTGACTTTGGAAAGCTCCTTTGGCCTAGTTACGGAGCGCAGCTCTGGAGTCAGAGAGAGCAGGGTTCAAGGGCTCCGGCTACTGGCCCTGGGAGACGAGCTTAGCTTCCCCGAGCCTCAGCCCTCATCTTCCCAAGAGCGCGAGCTAGAGACACAAAGTAGATTCGTGGCTGCTTAGGACTGCGGATGGGCTGGGGGGGGGGGGGCAGTTTCCTTTTGAGACCATGAAAATATTCTAGAATCAACTGTGGTGATGGTGGCACAGATCTGTGAATACACTAAAACCACTGTATGGCACAGGTTAAATGGGTGAACTATATGGTATGTGAGTCATATCTCAATAAAGCTGTTTAAAAAGGCGGGAGGAGGAAGGTCAGGATGCAGACATTCCAGACTTGTGATGCGCCGGCGCGCCGTCGGGTGGAGCGGGGCCTGAGCGCGCCGGGTGGCTGTCCGGGAATCCCCAGGACGGAGGTCCTCTGGGACCCAGGCTGCGTGACTCGTCATCTGCTGACACTTACCCAGAACTAGAAGGACATTTTGGCATCAAACTTGTCCTGATGGTAACCCACACCCAGGGAACGGCCCTCCAGAGGCCCTAATCATCAATCTTGTCCTGATGGTAACCCACACCCAGGGAACGGCCCTCCAGAGGCCCTAATCATCAATCTTGTCCTGATGGTAACCCACACCCGGGGAACGGCCCTCCAGAGGCCCTAATGAGAGGGCTTCTGCGTGAGGGTTCTCACTCTCCGTGATGACGGTCTTTCATCCTCAACCTAATGGTTTTATTTCTTAATCATAAAAGGAGTGGGTACATACAAACCCCCTGCTCTCTGCGCTATGCGTCTCACACCCCTTAATTATCCTTCACTGTGCTCTTGGGAAGTTTCTAGTGAAAGCTTAGTCATAAAGGGGTAGGATGGAAATGGGTTAAATGCTTTTTCCTGAAGTGGATGCTTTGATTCGAATTGGGAGGGGCCGCCAGGGACACGGATGCTGACCTGAGCCCCCTGAAAAAGGGCACGCCTCTCACAGCCTGTCGTCCGGCTTCTGGGACGGAAGATCTACTGGGCCTGGAGGGAGCCCCTGGTAGAAGGAAGAGCCCCTGAAGGCTCGGGACACTGGCTTCCCTCCCCAGCCTGTCCCCATCGGGCCGTGTGAGCCGCCGGGTTACGCTCTGCTCTCGGTTCCTGGGCTGAGGATCAAATGTGTTGGGACACACCCTCTGCAAGGTTCTCTCCGGCTCCATCGTCTCTCAGACTACAGTTCTATCCCCTGGGGTCAGGGTTGGGCCACGCCAGGCTGGGGTCAGAGGGCACAGGGGCCCGGGAGGTGATGCTGGTATTTTTCTCCTCAAAGCAGAATCCCAGGGCTTCCCTGGTGGCGCGGTGGTTAAGAATCCACCTGCCAATGCAGGGGACACGGGTTCAAGCCCTGGTCCAGGAAGATACCACATGCTGTGGAGCAACTAAGCCCGTGTGCCACAACTACTGAGCCCGTGCACCACAACTACTGAAGCCCGTGCTCCTAGAGCCCACGCGCCACAACTACTGAGCCCGTGCACCACAACTACTGAAGCCCATGTGCCTAGAGCCCGTGCTCCACAACAAGAGAAGCCACCGCAATGAGAAGCCCGTGCACCACAACTACTGAGCTTGCACTCTAGAGCTTATGAGCCACAACTACTGAGCACACGAGCCACAACTACTGAAGCCCACTCACCTAGAGCCCGTGCTCCACAAGAGAAGCCACCGCAATGAGAAGCCTGTGTACCTCAATGAAGAGTAGCCCTCGCTTGCTGCAACTAGAGAAAGCCTACATGCAGCAACAAAGACCCAACACAGCCAAAAATAAATAAATAAATTTTTTAAAAAAGCAGAACCCCCTCCTGATCCTTCAGAAACAAACTAGAGAACCACTCCCTCTTCTTCCCTGCAGCCAAAGAGAGGGTGTCCAAGCCCAGCCTGGAGAAGGGTGTGTGGCCCTTCCCTCTGCCTCCAGGACCCCTGAGGGCAGCCTGACCCCTGCCCTCTCCCCACAGTGACCCAAGGCAAGGACACAGTGATGGCATCTCTGTGGCCAAACCCTCTGCAGGCTAAGCCTCCCATGAACTGAGTTTTCACTAAGTTCTCCGACCAAATTCGGGGCCCCAGTCTGCCCTGTCAAAGCTGGAGGCTGTGAGGGCCTTCAGAGGCAAAGCCAAACGCTGAACAGAGAGGCAAAGTCAAAGTCTCCGAATGTGTTTCTGCCCAGCTCACAGCCTCTCTGTGTGTCAGAATTTGCCCCAAGCCTGGGAGGGAACGTGGCGGGAGTTTGCTGCCTGGCAAACAATTTTTTGTTGTTAGAAGCAGGTGAGGACCGGGGTGAGGGAGGCTGCAGGCCCCGTTTTCCATGTTTTCCTCCACAAACGTGCCCTGTGCAAAGCCAGCTTAGACTCGACCACGGAGAAAGAGGCTGAAAACCTGAGGCTCCTTCCTGCCAAGATGGAGGGATGCGCTCCAAGCCCTGCAGGTGTAGACCGAGGAACGGGGGCCGGCTTTGTCCCGCTGGGCCCACATCGGGCCTTCCCATCTGGTCCGAGAGCCCGATGTTCCTCTTGGATCCATCCTCCCCAGCTCCCAGGTGGTCAGTCCTCTGCCAAGGGGCTCAGTCAGTGAATTCAGCCCTGCCGGCCATGGAGCTTGCTCCAGAAATGCAGAAGGGCAATTCCAGTGAGAGTCAGATTTGGGGGGAAAAGTCGTCTTTTCTCCTGGGGTTGCTGCATTGGTGATGGGCCAAGGAGGGCTGGCAGCCCTCTTGCCTTTAAGAGGACCAGCCCAGCTGCTTAATGATACAGGGAACACTGGAGGAAAACAGAGTTCTGACGGTGCTGGCTGAGACCCTGGATCCAGCTGTACCTGAAGCCACAGTGTCCCTTAGCTTCTTAATCATATGAGCAAAAATTAAAATAATCTATTTTTTTACCCTGGCAATGAGTGCCAATGAGTCTTGCCTTTGCTTTGGTTGACGGAGGTGAACTACTGTCCTAGAAACAGCTTGGGGCAAGGAACCCAAGCATTTGGATGAGGATCTCTGAGTTTGGAACCAATTCCCCCAGCTCCACTGTGAGCCAGGAAGCAGGAATACTCATTCCGCAGGACTGCTGTGCCTGGCCCACAGCAGATGCCCTTTAAATTGGGGCATTTGTTTGTTTTTACCACCGGCTAATAAAAGCACAGAAAGAAAGGAAAGGGCTAGTCGTGTGTGGGTGTGGCTACACCAGCCTGACACCAAACGCTCAGAGCTGAGGGGTGAGTGTGCGACGTGGCCATGGTGCAGGCTTGCCCAGGGCAGCCCAAGTTTCCACCATTGTGGTGCACGATAGTTATGAACTGCGCTTGCTTGATCAGTGAGTTGCATGGCTCTCCCTTGTATCCATGCTGGGCTGGGACTGGCTCACACATCTCCTCAACCATTAGCTTGAAAAAGGCCGCAGTGGAAGTGTTTACACACTCGCACCAGCCAGGGCTGCAGCCAGGGCTTCCCTCCCCCGAGAGCCGGGTGTTCGTTCTCAGCACCGCACCGCTGGGAGCCACAGCACAGGGGCCCCTCCTGCCACCTGCACCGGCCAGTGTGAGGATGGCCTCTCAGCAGGGGGACAGGAGAGAGCTGCTGCCCAGAGCCCCTCCTCTGAGGCTTCCTTACAGCCTAGTATCCAGGGCATCTTTCTTTGTCCCTGAACGTTCCTGGTCTGTGTTAAAAATGCACCACCAGGCTTCCTTGGTGGCGCAGTGGTTAAGAATCTGCCACTGCAGGGGACACGGGTTCGAGCCCTGGTCCAGGAAGATCCCACATGCCACGGAGCAACTAAGCCCATGTTCCACAACTACTGAGCCTGCACTCTAGAGCCCACGAATCACAACTACTGAAGCCCACGTGCCACAACTACTGAAGCCCACGCGCCACAACCAAGAGTAGCCCCCGCTCGCCGCAGCTAGAGAAAGCCCGCGCGCAGCAACGAACACCCAACGCAGCCAAAAATAAAGTTAAAAAAAATTTATAAAAATAATAAATAAATAAAGTAACATTTTTTAAAAAATGCACCACCTCGGGCTTACATGCGACCACCTCCAGAGCCGCCCGGTTAGTAGGATGGGCTGCTTCTGATCCGATCTCGAGATCATGTTCTTATGGTGGAGGGAGGGAAAAGAGCAGGAGAAACCCGGCTGCCTGGCAGGGGCAACGAGGCTCCCACGTGACCACGTCCCTGGGCAGACACAGTGGCCACAGAGTCCAGAGACCCAGAGAAAGTCCAAAACACTGTGACTCAAGCTGGGCTCCACTTCCCATCCCCCACCCCAATACCTTTCCCAGGAAACAAGTCACGCAACCTAGCAGCACCGCCCAGCAACATCCGAGACTCACAGGTTGCCCACAAGAAGGGCATTGGCCCCAGAGTCTCCAAAATGACATTCTTGGAGGCTCTCTGTGCCACGCTCAGGTTTAGATTTTAAGCCAAGTTGACTGCTGTTCTATGGGGGCAAGAAGGAGACTAAATAACACACATGCATGTGTGTTCACGTGTTGACTTCCACACATCACGTGGAGCCTCATTTGGAGTCAAGCACACGGCAGGAGCCCAGTGAATGTTTTGTGGATGCGTGTGTTTTTCGTTCAACTCCTTACGCCAGATACTCAAGCAAAGACTGGGTATGTCATATATTTTAACACCTAACACGCCTTCCTCACCTCACTCTGGTCTCTTACCTGCTCACCTAAAACAGAATTTTATTTCCAAAGATACTGAATAAATGCTGTAAGTTTACAAAAATAAACCTCAGCCCCCAGCACACAACTCAGCACACAGGAGGCCCTCTTAATGCCCATGGCTCGACCGTGACCGTGTGTGTCCACGTGTGTGAGAGGGAAGCAGGGGGACGGAGGCAGAGAGCACGTCGTCTCGGCCGATACTCACCGCTGAGTCCGCTCCAGGTGTACACCCCCATCGGTCCCAAGAACGTCTGATAGGGGTTGCTGACGGTGTTGTAGAAGGTGAATCCAGAGCTCAACAGCGAAGTCAACAAACTGAGGACCAGGAACAGGATGACCACCAAGTGCAGAGTCTTTGGGGAAGAATTGTTCAATGTCCCTAAAACTAAAGCAATGTTTGGTAAGCACGTGGCACCAAATGCAAAGACCAACTCTGGACCGGAGGGCAGGTCCACCCTCACGCACCCCATTCTACCTCCTTCCCCATTCTACCCGCTTAGGCACTGGGGTTAGAAACTGTCAGTCTTTTCATAAAATTTGCATACTTCTTAAGTGTAGGGGAGCTCCAGACGTGGATATGCACTTGTGTAACATGAAACACAGGTGCGCTGGGCCGTTTGCCATCAGTTCCTGCTTTTGCCGTTCTCCTCTTTCTAACCACCAGCAGCCGGCCTCCCCAGGCATCTGTTTCCTCCGCTCTGTCCTTTGTTTACAAAATGAGCAGACACCAGAGACGCGCTCTACCCCCCCCCCATTTACCTGGAAACCCAGCCATGCGTTTATAAACATCTCCAAGAGCAGCCAGTGTGTTTTAGGCCCTTAGGAGATTGCCAGCACATTCAATAAAGTGTTTACCAAGAGGTTCTGTGAAAGTCACAGCGACAGAAGGAAAAAAGTAAATTGGGAAAAAGATTTCAGAGTCCTTGGTAATGTACTAACACCATCATTGGGAATTACAAGGTGTTAGAACCATGATGGGGGTGGGAAAGAAAAAGTAAAAGCTTCCTTCTTTCCATTCCTGTTTTTCAGGTCCCCTGGGAGAGAGCAGGAGCCTCTCACATCTTCACCCCAGAGCAGCTTTAAAGAACAGAAACCAGAACGGCCATGGAAACCTTCTTGTTCCGCCATGGATGGCGCAGTTTCAAGAAAGCGGCCCTGGGAGCCAGAGGAGATCTGCAGCCTCCTCCTGAAACGTGTCCTGGCAGCAAGGAGCCCTCTCTTTGCAAGGTGGCCTTTTCCATCACTGCGTCTCCTTAGTCATTTAAAGGTTTTTCATTCTGCGTCTCTACAGCATTTACCCTGCATCCTAATCCTCTTTTGGAGTGACGCAGAATCTACTCCCTCCTCTCCTGCCTGGAGCCTTTCCCAGTATTTGAAAAGGGGTATAAACCCCAATGTGTTCTTCATAAGACGTGATTCCAAAGCTCCTGCCAGCCTGGTCCCGACTCCGCACACATTTAGTCTGACTTTACCTCCCTACCCGTGCTGGCCAGACGGGCTCAACTCTCCCGATAAGATGTGACGATACTTGTGCGGGGTCCATCCTCTCTCCATCTCTGAATACCCACATGTTATTAGTTCAGATGTTTTTCTTTTTAAATCAGCGGTACTTTGCGAGGGAGGTAAATTTCCTGTCATCGGACAGAGGGTGGACATGAAAGAGATTTGGCCAGCAAATCTGCCTTCAGACATCTGGACGTTGGGGATCTGGTTGTAAAGACCCTCGTGTGTGAGAGAATTCATCCTGATGGCCGTGTCACGTGGCCAGGCCCAGAGCTGGAAGTGTCTCCAGACAGAGCAGGGATAGAATGCCAAGAGCACAGCGCTGTCCGGCAGGCAGGAGGGTGTGGCCAGCAGACAAGAAAGGAGTCAGGAAAGACAAGGGGCGGGAGAAAAGAAATGTGGGTATGGCCTCCTGTGAGCACAGCTCCAGCCCTTCAAACCCCACGGGAGACCAGAGAAGACAGAAGAAGGAAATACCAGTTCAGCAACACAGAGGCCATGAGTTCACCACTCAGTGAGACGGGCCTGGGTGCAAAGTTCAGCGCACACACGTCCAGTCTGCTCGTCCCTAGCAGTGCCCAGCCCTTGTCACTGTTTCTGTTATTAACCCATGGGAAGGGCTAAGTTCTCAGCGCAGCCCCCTCTGTTATGCACTCCAGGTAAGAACTCTGAAAGGCATTGATTAAACTGAGAATGCGGTCCTCTCTGCCACCCCCTGCTGCCTGCGTGGGGTTGGGTGGGACCCGATGGGCCCCCTGCCCTCCGGGAAGCCGTCTGGGCTGGGACAGTTCCGAAGGCCCTGCCCTCAAGCCCGAGGCTCTAGCTCCTTTGCCTGGCTCACCCCGGAGATGCAGTGGTGAGGGCTTGGCATGGCTGTGATGTAGCACACACCTATTTTGCAGCTCGTGGAAGATGACACCAGAATAGGAGAAACAAGAAGCAGGACACACCTGTTCAGAGGTGCAGGGTCAAATGCTGCAGATGTTTCCAAACTTAGTCACCACAGGCAAGAACTGCTCCTGTTTGTACCACACTCCCACAGCCTCTGCCTGAGCATGCAGGAGGAAACTCCAGCATCGAATCAGAAGTTTGCTGGGAACTAAATGACCTCTGTCCTTAGCCAATAAGACAAAATTTGGATATTTAACTAGAAAATAAAAATTTCAGCGTGGGAAAAATGTCCTGTGTCCAAGGCACCAAATTGCCCTGGGGAAGCTTTCTTATTAAAAGCTGTAAATGGATGTTCATTTGCAAATGGTGAACATTCCACCTTTTCAGAGTAAATTAGAAAGTGACAGTCAGGTTTGGCTTTCTTTTTGACTGTTGGTAAGATCTACTAGACATCAGTTCTCAAAAGGGAGTCCATTTGGAGTCTACTGACTCACACTTTTCTATGAATTAAGGTGACAATTTATCTTAATTTTAACTGCCATATTTCCAAATTCTATTTCGGCCTTCTGAATTCCCTGCCACACAGGTATGACAGCTGTATCTCCCCTCCCCTTCCTGGCTCAGAACTCAGACAATGAAAGCTGGAAATTCAGTGAAAGTTGGCAAGAATGAAATCACAATCAACCCCCACAGCATCTGACAGCTGCTCTCTGCCTACAAAATTAGCAAATACATTCTGTTCTTTTTCCTTCCTTTGAGGGGTCAAGCATCGGAATCGAGAAAGCCACCTCACAATTGAAACTAATCGCTCGGATTCTGGCAGCCCCGGGGAAAGAGGCCACGGCTCCTGCAGCTGGGAGGCCGAAATGTACTGGGTGGTGGGCAGTGCACACATGGGGGTCATCCGGACATCCGGGCTTCCTGTGCATGGACATTGATACTCAAGCCCCACTGGCCATCTGGCCCTTCTAGCTCTGCTTTTCAGGAAGTCCTCGGAAATTGAGGGAGAGCCGGTGGCTTTTTTGTGCGGAGGAATGGCCTCCACCCCCTCCTCAAGCACCTGGTCACCAGGGGGCTACACCACGGAGAGTTTCCTCCCCAGGTTGGACTGATTCTTTTCCTCACCAACTGGCGTATTGTAGGCTGAATTATCTTGGCAAGTTGAACTCAGCCATCATCACTTCATTTCAAAATCTACAGCCCCAAATCGGCACCATGTGATAAATCCTATGTAGAAATATAGCAGAGCTTTGCAACATTCATAACTCTTTGGAGATTTCAGTGTGACCTCATCCTAGCTAAGAAACTGACATGGTTAACTTCTCATACGAAAAGGCAATCCACCACGGCAGGGCAGGAAAGTGGCATTTATACGATGATTTTGTTGTACTGCCAATGGTTGGTTTCTGATTGGAAATAAGCCCGTGGGGTCCTAAAGAACCTGTCTCACTGCGCGTTTGCAGTTCTGCTCCCGGGGGACCATGTCCACACACCTGCACCAGCTGAACCACCATCTACATTCGGGTTACGTGACTTTTCCCTCTCCGAGAGGACTGTTTGCAAGTGTTCCCAGTTCAACGACTGCTAAAACCATCAACACTGAAGACCCCCTGGGCCCTGAGGTGTCCCTAGACGATTTTAACGCCCTGCAATTGTGCAGCATCTCAGTGCCTGGGAGGTCGTTTATCTTCTACAGCCCCTGGGGTGACTGAATACAGTGACTTGAAGTTGGAACGTGGCTCTCTGGGGAAAAGAGTAAAAGTAGGAAAAAGAAAAAATAGTAAAAATAGAGAGCCAGGCAAAGCAAATGCAAATATTTCACCTCCTCTGTGGGCCCACTGGGCTGCCCTGCCACCTTCAGAGCTATCCTTGACCACCGCTGTCCCTGCCCTCCCAAAGCCACCGTGCTCACATCACTCCCATGGGGTTCTAGAACCAGGTGCTGACCCACCCGGGCCTCTTTGGCGCTTCTCTGGATGTAGGGAGTCAGGGATCTCATTGAAGCCAGTTATCTCAAATTGGAGCCAACTGGTTCCAAACAGACACTGTATGAAAATCAAAAAATTCACAGGCGGTTTTCTCGTATTTTAAAAATTTTACAAGTGTCTGGAAATTCAGGAAGTAGAACAAGTTTTGGTTTCGCAAATGCTATTCACAGAACTGAAAATGGGAGTGAATCTTTGAAAGTCTTCTTTTCTAGTCGCCGCAAAGAGAATATTCCTCATTTTCCTGAGGACCTGAGGCTGGTACCAGAGGAGATGTGTAACGCTGCTAAAATACTGGGGGAGATGTTGCTTTTGCTAAGGTCTAAAAGGCAAATTTGTAATTTGGAAATATAATTATGTTGCTCTGGATTCAAGGAAATCATTTCATTAATAAAGTCACAAATTAGAGCTAGAACTTGGAGCTAATGTCAAAAGCTAATGTCCCACCATTATGCAGGGCATGAGGGCTAAACATTACATTTGTATAAGGCAGAAAATGATGTACGTTTATAAGGAAAGAGGTAATGACTGCATAATACCTGATAAAGCCTGTGTAGTGAGCTACACGCAGCACCCTTTGAAACAAAGTCCGTTTAAGGTGGTAAACAAGTTACAAATTTGGTTTTAAATTTAGAAAACATAATGGTATATATTCAAACTTCAAATGCCAAACAAATAGCTAAATTCAACTTATCATTCTCAAGGAATTTTTGTTTTCCACCCATTGAGAGTAGGACATTAGTGTGTATGAAATCAGAAAAAAATTTAGGAATTCCTGTAAAATATTCGATTAATAGACTTAATGGAAATTTAATATCAATTCCAACAGCAATGAGATATTGGAGGTAAGACTGCAAATTCAAATCAGTGAAAGAAATGAACTTGAGATATAAGGATAAGAAATTGTCCATATTTTCCACTTTATTTTTTCCTTGCGTAGATGCCAGTAATGAAGTTCTGGACAGAGGTTCTTGCTCCAACTAAAAATCCATAGTCAATACAGTTAAAAATGTTCTCCCTACTGGCTGTAGAATACCATGTTTGTGCTCCATATTTTTGCTTAACTATTTACCTATCAATACACTCCTCTGTAGTACTGTTTAAGCATAGCCTCTGCTAGAATGATTTAGACTGTTTTGCTAATAGACACAACCAGAACCGAGGAAGCTGAAATAATGATTCAGTGAACTTTCAAAATTAAAAATATGCGTTCATATCTACAGCCCAGCTAAGTTCACAAGGAAATTACTTTTGAAGGGCTATTTGGCCCAAATACAGGATGGTATGAATCTTACCCAGTTAATTCAATCTCACTGTATCCATTCAAACGAGTTATGATTTACCTTCAAAATTTTTGTCTGATTCTGCAAGTCCATGATTCAATTCTTGAATACTCTTCCCACGAAAGAGTCCGTAGGTGATGATCACACTACCATTCGAAGAAGTGTCACTAATGACAAGTGTACTGTGGACCCATTCTTGAGTTGTAAGAATAGAACAAATTACGATGGAAGCCCCCAAGCTTGTGACAAAGCTGGATAAGAACATCAAACTTTTCGTTGCCGTAGGCATCTTCTCAGGAAAATAAGGATCCTAGGGTAAAAAAACAAAGATCTTTTTATAATATTTCTGGACCTTCTCATTTGGAGTCCAGTATTTAGAAATGGAGTCTAACACTTGCTTGTAAGATATAAAACGTTGCTCTCCATGAGGAAGGGTCATACTAATGAACATTGGACTATGAACACGGTCATAAAGATTTACAGTAGCTGAACTTTGGTCTGGAGTAAGAGGTTGCTATGGTTACAGCCAACCAGCAGGAACAAGGGGGTAGGCATGGTCTTTCCAAGACTTCCTCAATCACACAATTAATTTATAACTCTTTTTCAAGTGCCTTGGAAGAAAGTTCAGCCTACCACGTCAGGAGAGAACTAGAATTCCTAAATAATGAGGGAGCAAAGGATCCGCACCCCCCAAATGTTGCTGATTCTAGCAGCCGACAACACAGAGTCCCACCTACCAAGGTTAATGACTTGACCCTAACAAGTGTTCCGAAAGGAAACCCTAAGGAGATGAAGCCCTTGCTAAAGATACTGGAGAGTGAAAAGAGAAAAGTTGACACCTTATTTTTAGACCTTGATAAAGAAGTGCACCTTTCAAATTTCCTCTTTCAAATTGGATCACACCTGCACATTAATTTCTTTTTAACATCTTTATTGGAGTATAATTGTTTTACAATGGTGTGTTAGTTTCTGCTTTATAACAAAAAAAATCAGTTATACATATACATATGTTCCCATATCTCTTCCCTCTTGCATCTCCCTTCCTCCCACCCTCCCTATCCCACCCCTCTAGGTGGTCACAAAGCACAGAGCTGATCTCCCTGTGCTATGCGGTTGCTTCCCACTAGCTATCTATTTTACGTTTGGTAGTGTATATATGTCCATGCCACTCTCTCACTTTGTCACAGCTTACCCTTCCCTCTCCCCATATCCTCAAGTCCATTCTCTAGTAGGTCTGTGTCTTTATTCCCGTCTTGCCACTAGGTTCTTCATGACTTTTTTTTTTTTCCTTAGATTCCATATATATGTGTTAGCATACTGTATTTGTTTTTCTCTTTCTGACTTACTTCACTCTGTATGACAGACTCTAACTCCATCCACCTCACTACAAATAACTCAATTTCGTTTCTTTTTATGGCTGAGTAATATTCCATTGTATATATGTGCCACATCTTCTTTATCCATTCATCTGATGATGGACACTTAGGTTGCTTCCATGTCCTGGCTATTGTAAATAGAGCTGCAATGAACAATTTGGTACATGACTCTTTTTGAATTACGGTTTTCTCAGGGTATATGCCCAGTAGTGGGATTGCTGGGTCGTATGGTAGTTCTATTTTTAGTTTTTTAAGGAACTCCCATAATGTTCTCCATAGTGGCTGTATCAATTTACATTCCCACCAACAGACACCTGCACATTATTTAAATTATAACTTGAGAGGTTTCATCTCTCTCTCTCTTTAGTTCTCTGATGGAAGTGGTTCTGAACATTCCTGCTTTAAGTCTTTGTGACTCCATTCTCCCTGTTGAGTGGCGAATAGTTTGTAAATGATCATTTCTGGCCCTCAGAGAAAGTCCCCCATTTGGCAAGAAGATCATTTCTCGAGATAATAAATAGATATTCACAGCATATTATGTACACTTCTTTTTATTATATTCTTTATCTGGCTATAAAGTAATATTGTATATGCACATTTTCATCCTGTACTTTTCTTGGATAGCACCTAACTTACTTGCGGAATGAGTCGATAATGTCTGTCTTTCCCACTAGAATAACTAGACTATGGACCAGGAGGTGGACATGTTTGTTTGGGTCACCACTAGACCCAGGGTCTGCCAAAGAGCCTGGCACAGCAGACACTCAGCAAATATTTGTTGAATGAGTTATCGGGGATATATGCACAAATACTCCACTATTGTGGACATTTATGTTGCTCCAAACTTTAAATTATGATTGAAAAAGAACAATGCATGAACATCCTTCTAGATAATCCTGCATCCGTATCTCTGAATATTTCCTTGCTTAGATTTCTAGATGGGAGTCAAAGCATGTGAACGTTTTCTGAAGCTGTTGCTATGCATTGCTAAGTTGCTCATCAGAAGAAGTTGTGCCAAGTTAACCACACACCCTTAACACAGTGAATGTGCATCTTTATCTTCACAGCATTGCATATTATGGGGAAAACTAGTTTTTTCTACTTAAGTCTATTCATTTTAACTACATTTTTAGGGATAGGACAGAATTTCCGTAGTTATGTCCTTCTAGCCTTCTTCCAGTCTGAAAATAATTTTATATCATGATGCAAGCGTTATACATGCTCATTAGAAAAAATATCAAATGGAACTCACAGAAAAAAGGAAGAGAGCAGATATAATTTAAAAATTCATCCTAAAAGAAATAACTGTGTTCATATTTGGGCAATGACTTTTATACCCATATTCTTATGCCCATACACGTTTATATTAAAATCAAGTTCTACTCCGTGTTCTATTTCGTAATCGTCTGTTAAAAATCTCAACAGTTTGTCATAGGACTCCCTTTCATGCCAATACATCAGGTTTACCATTGTGTGAAGTAATCAGAATTTATTTATACATATCCTTCTTGGTGGCCATTTTAGTTTTAAGAGTTTTTTATATGGTGCATTCTGCATGTAAGTCCTTTACTAGATATATGTTTTGCGACTATTTTCTCCCAGTCTCTGGCTTATCTTTTCATATTCTTTGTAGTATCTTTTGAAGAGAAAAATTTTCTAATTTGGATGAAGTCTAAGTACCAATTGTTTTCATTTTGTGGATTGTGCTTTAAATGTCATATTTAAGAAATCTTTGCCTAACCCAAGATTGCAAAGGTATTTTTCTCCTATGCTCTCTTCTAGAAGTTTTATAATTTTAATTCTTACATTTACGGTTATTTGCTTATTTTGAGGGTTTTTTCTTAATATAGTATGAAGTAATGGCTGAGATTCATTCTTATACATGTGGGTATGCAATTGTTTAAGCTTGATTTCTTGAAAAGATTACCCTTTCCCTGATAGATTGTCTTGGCATGTGGCATCTTTGTTGAAAATCAGATGACCACACTGTGTGGGTCTCTTTCTGGGTTCTCTATTACAAAGTCTTTCTTCCCAGCTCTGTGTCAACTCCAGGAACTGTTTGTCACACTGCTTTCCAGTGGCTCTTTTCCTGTGACCTCAGATGGCTTCCTCTCACCCTTTTGGACCAGCAACCAACCAAAGATTTGAGAGATCTCCCTGCAGACCTCTAGAGCTTGCCTGAGCAGCTATCTCTCTCCAAGACTCTGCACCACCAATTTTAGCCACTTTTGCTTCCCCAAACTCTGATCTCTTTCTCTTTGACTCCAGATGATTACTGGCTCTTCCTGGTTTCTTCTCTTGCACCATTGCCTGTGAATTCCTCCTTGGAAACTCCCTGGTGCAGTGGTCAGTAAAACTTCATTTTTTTCTTTTCTTTCAGGAATTAAAGTCCTATTCTGCCTGGTGTCCAGTGTCTAGAAACTCTTTTTTTATATATATAATTTTCTGTTTTATTACTGGAGGGCCAATCTGGTCCCTGTTCCTCCATCAGGGTCAGAAGAAGCAGTCAGCTTTTATTCTTGAATGACAACGTGGCTGCTACATTTTCTTCCCCTCAAAATTTTGTGCATGTTACTCTATTGTCTTTTGACATTGAATGTTGCTGTGGAAGAGTCTGAGGTCGGCTTTATTTCTTCTCTCTGATTGTGACTTTCTTATTCTGATAGCATAGTTATAAAAGCCTTTATTCATGAAATGCAGTAGCTGACCTGAATACATTTTGTATAGATTGTTCTGTATCATTTTTTTTCTCATTCTTAGATTGTCTTTTCAATCTGTTCACTCAATTCATGGCAGATACATTTTTTCTGTATCATATTTCTGAATTGTGAGCCCCATTCGCTGAAATCTTACCTTGAGACACATCAGTCATTCTTGGGTTGGGTTATCTTTGACCTCCACATCCACCATCTCTCTCTAATTGATTTGGTCTCTTTACCTTCTTCCTCTGCACTCACCATTACTTTCCTCTGTGGGGATAACTAGTCTTTCAGTCAAGTCTTTTTCTAGCTTATGTATTTAATCTGAAATTGTGTGGTTTGTAGTTTCAGTTCGTCTCTGTTGTTTTATTATCTCATTATTCATTTCTTATTTTAATAAATTCTTCTTATTATAAGTCTTTACATAGCATAATACATGCAGAGGAAACTGTTCATTGGATTGTGTTTTCCCAACCCCAGAGGGTTTACTCTGTCTTTCTTTCCTTTGGCTGTATGTTTACATAGTCCCCTTGGCATTTCTTTTTATCTTGCTTATGCTTAACCTGGGCAGTTCTGTCCAACCATTGCTTTGTTCTAATACATTGTGAGTGATTTCCGCCGATATTCTTCTTACATTATCTGGGCTCACTTTGTCTTATCTTCACCAAGCTTCAGTTTTGGGCTGGATGACTTTCTTTCACTTTTTCCCCCGAATGCATCCAGGAGGAAAGAATGTACAGAGCTTTAACAAAATACCTAAATCAAGTTGACTTAAGCTCACATACGTTTCAGGTAAGGGAAGTCCCATGCATAACCTGGTACAGGGCCTCAAACGAGGTCACCTGTCTTGTTCTCTTTCCTGGTTATGTTTCTTTTGGATCTGCTCCTGAGTTCATGGACTTTCATCCTTGTCCAGAACTTTTATCCTCTCAGCTTTAAGTTATTGCAAAAAACAATTATATGCCTCTACCCCAGAAATCTCTTGGCATTTTATTAGCTCTAAAGCTGTCACACACATACCTCCTAGAGTTGGGGGGAGGTGGTCTTGCTTTTGATTCATTTGAGTTTGGGGAGGCAGAATCTGTGATCTTGCTTCAAGTCAAGAACCTTTTCCAACTAGGTTTGGGAATCTCAGAGGGCTTGACATTGGGGACCGTCTCCCCCTCTGTTAAGAGTGAAAGATGTCCGGGGACTCCTCCAGGGGCAGGGGCTGCATGAAGTATGGGCTAAGATAGACAGAGCTGGGTGTGGCTGACAATAGAAAAGTGATGTCAGAGCCTGTGGTATAGAGGCTACTGCAAATAGAGCACAGTCTGGAACACAAAGACTTCATAGACTGGAGAACAAGACCAAAATCTGGGATGAAGGTCATGTCAGCTCCTGGGCAGTGGCCCTGGCTCCAGACTTCCCACAATTCCATCATTCCAGCTCCACTGGTGCCATTTTTGACAGATGTGAATTCCCACCTCTAATTCCTTAATATTTTTTCTATATTCATATTTTTACAAATTAATTGACTATGATACTATCTCCATTAGCCTACTTGTAATAAAATCTCAGATGATGTACCAATATGAAAATAAATACATGAAAATAAATATGCAACTCATATATGAAGTTTAAAAATGGCCGTTTTGTACTGTCTACCATATACAATCATCTCTTCCTTCCTCCACAATATATCGTTACTAAAGGATTCTTGCTTTGGAAAGTGCTAGTCTAGCTGATAAAGCACTGGGACAAGCTGTTAGCTTTCTTGTTTATTTCTACAATTTGAGGCTGCTGATTTCTTCTTTTGTTTGTCATGTGGGTTATTAAAGGTTAACATTTTTTTTAAATCGCAAGTATACATCTTACAGCACCTAGAACTCTAAAGAATATAACAGGATTTATTTTACTATTTTTAATTAATTCATGTACATTTTCACTTTTGTTATAAAATGTATGTAGACTGTGTGTACTTTGGGATCATTTTAATAGAGAAGCTGCCTAGACATACTCATAATTTTCCATTAAAGAGGCAATTTAAAATTCTTTTAATTATTAATTTTTAAATTTTTTATTAAAGTATAGTTGATTTACAATGTTGTGTTAATTTCTGCTGTACAGCAAAGTGACTCAGTTATACACATATATATTCTTTTTCATATTCTTTTCCATTATGGTTTATTACAGGATATTGAATATGGTTCCCCGTGCTATACAGTAGGATCTTGTTGTTTATCCATCCTATATATAATAGTTTACATCTGCTAATCCCAACTCCCACTCCATCCCTCCCCCACCCCCTCCCCACTGGCAACCACAAGTCTGTTCTCTATGTTTATGAGTCTGTTTCTGTTTTGTAGATAAGTTCATTGTGTAGTATTTTAGGTTCCATATGTAACTGATAGCATATGGTATTTATCTTTCAAACAGGCAATCTTTTAATACATAAAAGCCTTTCTTAACATTGCAATACTTCCGGAAATTAAACATTTAAGAACTAAATTTCTATCCTGCTTTAATAGCTGATAAGAAATAGCTGTCTATCTCCTATTTACCAAGAGACTTTCCTTGGTATCTCAGTGCTGTATTATATTCTATTACCAACATTTTTCCTCAATTCCTGAAGCAAATCAAAAGTATACACAAGGCAAAACCTAGGTGGATACTAAATCATTCCACAAGTAATAATGTTCTGTGGATTACAGACACGAATTTCATGGTGGAAAATAAAGAAATTGTCATTTCATTCTGCCAGAAATCCATTGAAGGTCTTCAAGTTTCTCAAAGAAGTTGAGGAAAAAATATACTTTTGCCAAAGCATAAACATTTATGATTTTTTGAGTGGGGAATAGGAGGGAATTCCATGCATCCCTCGAAGCAGATCTTGGAAGGTGCTGAATTGTTTTATTATTTGGCCTTCCAATGGTATTTACTCCAGTTTTTAGATGTCAGTTTACTTAAGGGATTGAATCAAACTTTCTTAATCATATAAGAAGAGAAGTAATTAATGCTATTTGTCATTCCAGGTGGAATGGTAACTGCACTCATACTCACATAGTGAAAATTTATCTCCAAAGAATCACTCACACACACACACACACACACACACATATTGCTCATCTGTTTTTAAAAAAACAACCTGGATCCAGTGACCAAGAATTCTATATTCACACATATACTCATATACTTGAAATGACATTTGAATGACATATGAACAAGGATATTCCACATAGCTGTTCTTGTATTAGAAAATGACTGGGAATAACCTATGTGGTCTACGACAGAAGCAGAGTTAAATACATTCTGGTGCAACCACATATTGACTCCAGAGGCTGAAATGAACGAAGTAGGTCTATAAGTACTAGTATGGAAGAATACGCATATCTTGCAATTTAGTTAACAGAAAATTCATATACATACATGTGTTTGCAAATGCCTAATATTCCTCTGGAAGATTAGACAAGAAACTGGTAACTAACTCTGTCTCAAAAAAGGCGAACTGGTTGTCTGGGGAACAAGGAAGCAAGGAGACATGTTTTTCATTATTTCACTTTTTGAACCTTTTTCATTTTGAGCCATGTATATGTGTTTCCTATTTTTTTTTAAGTATAAAGGTAACTGCTATTTAAATAACATAACCACATAACTTTACTAAACTAATTACAACTCTAAACAGCACATAACATAAAACGAATTGCCACACACACACACACATACACACACACATATATATACACATATATATTAGTTCATTTATTCAAAAATCATTCACTCTGCACCATTCAAGGTTCTTGATAGCGGCTAAAGATGCAAAAATGACTTAGACCAAGCCTTGGGGGAAGGCATCCATATAGATAATTACAAAACAATGCAATAAATATTTAAAATAAATGTAAGAAATCCTGTGTTAGCCATGACAGAGTAAGGATATCAAACTTACCTTCCCGCCATATAAAAGTGTATAAAACTAGAAAGACACACATTGTAAAGTTTTTTCGTTTTTGTTTTGTTTTGTTTGTTTTGATCAATGGAAGGCTGTGATCCTTGAAAGAAAGGAAACATATGAGATGATTACAACATTAACCCCAGCATTCTGCCTGGGAAGTTTTCTAAACTGCAGCACAGAGAAGTAAAGCCCAAAGAGACAGCAGCTTTGTGTCTGAGTAGAGGAACAGAAATCAAAGTTTGTGGCTACTGGGGAGGCTGGAATGTGTGAGACAGGGTGCCAAAGCAGAATAAATCTGTGCAGAAAAGAAGTTCTAGAGGTCTGCGTAAGAATTCCTGAAGTCTTCCATAGAATACTAACTTGTACATTATCAGGATGAAACTTCAGTGAAGTCTGTCATAAAACTGGGGCTACTCTCACCTATAAGGATTTCTACAGACTTATTCTAACAAAAGATCAACCAATGTAAACTCTCAGGAATGTTGCATCCTGCAAACGATAAAAAAAAAAAAAAAAAAAAAATTAGACCTGCAAAGGAGCAGGAAAATAATCAGGACAAAAAAACTCAATAGATGCACATTCAAAGATGACATAGATGTTAAAATTAGCCAAGAACTTAGAAGTGCTATAATGAATATATTCAAGGATTTAATGGAAAAGCTGAATACAATAAACAAACATATGAAGAAACTTGGCAGAGAAATAAAAATTAGTTTTAAAACAACCAAATAAAAATTCTATGACCTAAAAATACAATATCTGAATGAAAATTTCACTGGGTGGACTTCAGAGAAGATTAAGCTCTGTAAAAGAAAAGATTAGCAAGCTTAAATATATAGCAATAAAAACTAGGCAAACTGAAATACAGAGGGAAAAAATGGCTTAAAAGTTTAAAGAGCTTCAGTGACTTATGGGACAATATTAGATATACCATGTACATATAAATGAAGTCCCAGAAATGAGGGCAGGCAGAAAACATTTTTGAAGAAATAATGGCTGAAATATTCCCAAATTTGATGAAAACTATAAACTGATATTATAAACTATATTATATACTTTATGAGCCAAGAAGTACAACTAATCCCAAGTGTGATAGAGACAAAGAAAACTGCACTAAGACATATTTTAATCAAATTTAAAAAAAAAACCAGTGAGAAAATCTTTGAAGCAATGAGAGAAAAAAGATACATTACCTAAATTACTGATATAGGTAATAAAGCATGAACCTCAAAGAGGTTTTGCTGTGTGAAAGAAGCTAGAAATAAAAAAGTATACTCTGTACGATTCCATTTATACGAAGATCTAGATCAGGTTAAACTATCTATGGTAATAGACATCAAAACAGGTGCTGCCTTTAGCAGGAGTGGGAGATTTTCTGGGAAGAGGCATGAGAGAACTTTTTGGGGTGATGTAAATGTTCAATAGCTTGATAGATGCATTTGTCTTTATTTATTAAACTGTACATTTAGGATCTCTATAATACATGATATATTATTCAACAATGAAAAGTAATCCAAGAAAAAAAGGGTAAAGGAAAATTCCAGCAAAGGGTCTGTCCTCACGATTTCACTGGTTAGTAAATGTTAATACTTGGGCATAACTTGGGAAAAGAGGAGGGAGAAGGATAGATGGGTAATGTAAAAATGGAAAGTTCTGGATCCACTAGAGTTACTCATTCTGGCACATTCTAGAGATTGGAATAGCCATCCATCCTGAGTTTTCTCTATGTGGGGACAGGTCCTGAAATCAGTCTTCCTGGGCTTCCCTGGTGGCACAGTGGATAAGAATCCGCCTGCCAATGCAGGGGACACGGGTTCGATCCCTGGTCCGGGAAGATCCCACATGCCGCGGAGCAACAAAGCCCTTGCGCCACAACTACTGAGCCTGCGCTCTAGAGCCCGTGAGCCGCAACTACTGAAGCCCGCGCGCCTAGAGCCCGTGCTCCGCAACAAGAGAAGCCACTGCAATGGGAAGCCCACGCACCACAAGGAAGAGTAGCCCCCGATCTCCGCAACTAGAGAAAGCCCGTGCGCAGCAATGAAGACCCAATGCAGCCAAAAATAAATAAATAAATAAATAAATAAAAATTAAAGAAAAAAAAAACCAGTCTTCCTCCCTTGCCCTGCTCTGTAGCCAACAGTCACCAAAACCTTCTGATTTTATCTCCTAAATTTGAGCAATTTTATGTTAATGTTTCTGGACAATGTTTAAAAGCAAACTCTGATTTCTCTCTACATACCAATTTTGCCTTTTTTGCTTATTCTTCTAGAGACCATTTCTGTCCTCAGCATTTTAACTTTGATTGGCATCTGTTGAGCCCTTAAAGCATGATGGGCATTATCTGGGTTACTGCAGAGAAATCCAAAGGCCCGGTCCTCCAGTAAAATGGAAGACGGGACACATAACTACAGTTAACATTACCAGTCACAGGAAAACTGCCTCCAGCTGTGTTTTAAAGGAAAGGAGCTGCATGGCTTGGTGAAGAGGAGGAGGTGAGAGACAGGTGGGAGGATGGCGTATGTGAAACCGATGGTGGTTTAAACAGGAAGTGCGTCGGGGCTAAAGAGGAAGCTGTGGAGGTAAGAAGGGCCATGTCCTGGGGTCATAAAAGATGAGAGTACGTAGGTGTTCAGGATGGCCAGAGGCTGCGGGTGGTCCTCAGAGCCTAGGAGGGGAATAAGGGAACTGATTCTGACGTCAGGAGGGGCCTTGAGCCCATGGGAGGTGGAGGGAAGATGGATGTGGAGGATCCAGGGGCTTCCGCATGGGAATCAGCACAACCCTGGATCGACGTCTCCGACAACGCACTCTTGTACGACGATGATGAATGTCTTTAGACTTCAGAGGTTGAGGGATATTGCTTAATTCTGGGAAGAATCGCGGGGGTCCAGCGGAGAGGATCTCACCCGGAGAGAGGCACCATCTGCCCCTCATCATGTTCCCCAGCTGCTGACTTTCCAACAGCAGATGTCTGACAAGGGCAACTTGTTTCTCTCTTCCTGCATCACAGTCTCTGCCTCTGCAGCCCTGCAGGGTTAACAAGCAAAACTGCGCTCATCAGAGTTTGAAGTGATCGCCTCCTGTACAGAAGGCTGGCTCTGGAGGCCACCTCGCAGGGATATTGACAGCTGGCTGGAGTCACTGGGCTACCTAAGCCCCACCTGACCGGGGCTGTTCCCCCAGGGCGCGCTCAGGAGGGAGCCGCCCACCTGCTGGTCTCCAGGGTGACCGGGCTGCCCGGCGCTGGGGCTGGCGCCCCTCCTCTGTTCTGTCAGCCCACAGGCTTTTATTGGGCACCTCCTGGCTATCCTGTTGCGTCAGGAGCTGGAGATGGAGAGGTGATGGGGAGAGGCATAGCGTGGACTGTCTTGGAGCTCACAGCCCAGAGAGAGGGGGAAGGAGGGGGCCATGACTGACACCCTACAAGTGAATACACCTGGTGAGACAGGAGCCGAGGGGAGGGGCGCAGGGTGATTTTCCAGAGGCAGTCAGGAAGAAGGTGCAGGCCAGGTACCAAGGAGGGGAGTCTCAGGTGGGAAGAGCTGGGCTCTGACCCTGAGAGAAGGACCTGGGGGCTGGAGCCCAGGGAACGGGGTGAGGGGCTCAGGAGCAGCTGAGACGTCAGGCAGAGCCTCGCACGAGTTTGGATTCTATTCGGAACGGAGGTTTTTAAGCAGAGGGCTGGCAGGACCTGGTTCCATTTGTAGGGTGGTGCGCTTAGAATGGATTGCCTAGAAAACAGTGAGTCAGAAGTTGGCGGACCACTGCAGTCATCAGATGAAGGCAGTGGAGTGGGGAGGAGGGGCACATTCAAGAGGCGCTTTGGAGCTAGACAGGAAGTGGACGTAGGGATGGATTAGAGGTGGGAGGGCAGGTGGAGACAGGATGCCTGCCGAGAAGCAGAGTCAGAGCAAGAGTTGGGTCTGCCATGGTAGACAACCAGGAGGATCAGAGCCTGGAGGAGACCACCAGACGGGCTGTGCTTTTCTGGAGCTCCCTGCGTAGACATGGTATTTAAAGTCCTGGCGCTGGACAAGATCCCCCAGGGACAGCATGGACAGGGCAAGGCAAGAAAGCTGAGTTCAAGTTCTCCACTCTTTGAGCCCTCTTTACACCCTGTGGAAGGGAAGTTGCATTGTGGACGGTCTCAGCCAATAGGTGGCCATCCTCCTCAGCCTTTGTGGTCTATAGCTCTATCCAGAACAGGTCCCAAGTGTCCCAGAAGGTGGTCTGCTGGCTACTGATACAAGGTGGGGTAACATACCCTGAATATCACCTTCTCACCATTGGCTCCTTCATTCACAAGCCATAATGAGTGAGGTCCCTGCAACAGGGACGCACTATCCTTCATGAGGGCGGGGGCCTTGGACCAACGTGGAGGGCACAGCAGGAAGGCTCAGAACCAAGATGAGACAACATGTATCCTTTCTGCCCTTCCCCATGGAATCTCCTTTACTCTGAAACCTCCCTAAACAGATTGCAAGAGGTCACCTGGAAAGCCGTCCCCCAGAACAGCCGGTCCAGATCCCTCTGGCAGTCGCTCTTCCTCCTGCGTGTGCTGGATATTGCCTAAACGACAAGTAAGCCCTTCTCAACATCCACCAACTGGCCACCCTTATTCCCGCTTTACAGAGGAAGATACCAGCTCAGGAGATTTCCCGGCTCTCCCTACTTCTCCGGACCAGAGGCAGTACAGGGTGCCTGCCCTCTGCTCTCCTGGACCGATTGCACGGCCCAGAGCTGGCGCCCAGCCACGCCGCTTCCTGGTGTCCAGGGCCAAGGCTGGGTAGCAAGGGCCTTTCCCGCTCGTAAAAGTGGCTGTCACACCCTGACCCCCTACATGATGCCTGGGTCCCGGCCAGGGTCTCCGCGTGGGGCTCCAGCCCGGGTTAACAACGTCCAGGCTGGCCGGATCCCGGCCGGGCGCCGGCCATCCCGGCGGGGCGGAGCCGCGGCCTCAGGTGGGGCGGGCGCCGGGTGCGCTCCCCGCGCCGGACACCAGGCGTCGCCCCCGCTCCTCGCGGCGCCGGGCCCGCCCCCGCCCCCGCCGCGGAGCCCGAGCCGAGCGGCGCGGAGGAGCAGCGGGAGCGGCCGGACAAATTTCCTGCTCGGCTGCGGGCGGCGCGGGTGCGGCGGCGCCCGGACCCCGCGGCCTCCGCGCGTCCCCACGACCGTCCTGCGCGCCCGGCGGGGACGGCGGGGCGCCCCGGAGGGCGGCGGGCGGGCGCCCGGGAGATGCGGAGCCGCCGCGGCGGCGGCGGGATCGGCGCGACCGGACCGGCGACCCCGAGGTGAGTGCGCGCGGGTTGCGGGCCGGGGGCCGCGCGCCCGGGGCGGCCGGAGCAGGCCGGGGACGCCGCCTCGGCCGCCGCCGCGGGAGGGGCCGCGCCGGGGTGCCGGGTCCCCGAGCCCGGTCCCTGCCGGCCCGCGGCGCGCCCGGCGCCAGCGTCAAGGGACCGCGCGACCCCGGCCCTCGGGCCCCGGGCCCCCCCAGCCCAACTTGGCGACCAGGTTGGCAGCTCTCGCGCTCCCTCTGGGTAAGCGGACCGGAGGAGCGTGTGTGTCTGCGGGTGGCGACGGCGCTGGGGGGACGGCGACAGGGAGCACGCGTGTGAAAGCAGGCGAGACCCAGAGCGGGTGCCAAGCGGGTGACTTGGGGGCTGCCGCACGCAGGGGGTCGAGACGAGACGGGCGCCTTTGGAGGAAGCGGCTCCGAGTTGCACCAACTCCGGGAGGGGCGTGGGCTGCTGTCCAGGCGCCCCTTGCCTTCCCGGGGAGGGGAGCGGAGTGGGATGCCGCTGGGGGCTCAGAGATGCGTCAGGGAGTGCGGGGGACGCGGGCAGGCCCCGCTGGCCCAGGCCGGCCCGCGGCGTCAGCGGGGTGACCTGTCAGAGTTCCTGGGCCAGAGGGCAGCGCAACGCCAAGCCCGCGGGCTCCCCGGGACCATCTGGGAAAGGCCGGACAACCCCTAGGATGGAGAGGCATAGCCAAGCCCTGAGTGATTGTGCTGGACTTGACCTAAATTCCTTCCTGGCGTGGCAAACCCTTCTAGAAAGGTGAAACAATTATACTGGCAGAATTGTGATATCGATCTGTCTCGGAAGAGGACCTCTCTACCAGAGTTTCAACCCAGGAAACTCAAGGAAAGAGGAATCCGGCTCTGTGTGTGCTTGTATTCTAGAGTGAAAGGTGGTAGAACTGGATCAAAACCGGCAAAGGCTGGTCACATGTTTCAGAAGTCCCTGGGCCCACGTCCAGCCAGCTCCTGACCCCCGGTGCCTCTTGACCCAGGGTCCCTGGAGGTCTTTGTGTCTGAAAGGTCAGTGAAATCCTGCCTCTGCAAAATAGACTCATGCCCATATAAACTGTGGCAGGGAGAGGGGATAAAGGGAGGGCCGTGCCTTTTCAGAACCAGAGCTCTCAGCCAAAGGAGGGTGTGAAAGGGTGGGTGTCGGTGGCCCAGGCTGGCTCCTGACTGCCATGGTCACTCATCCTTCGTGGTATGGGGCAGAGCTCTGTGTGCGAATAGGACTGAGGTCTGGGCTTTCTGAGCACAGGCTCTAAGCCTTCGGGGAGCGAAGGGCCAGGTGGTGACATGAAACAGGCCCTTCCCCGACGAGACACTGCCTCTGACCGTGACCTCAGGGGCTGAGGTCTTTGTTCATCGGTGTTAGTGATGCCTGCGAACCAGCAACTGCCCCTCCCCTGCCCCCAGAATCCCCAGACTTTCCACGTGTCAGCGAGACCTAAGAGCTACATTTGTCCCTGTAGAAGGCCAGGTCGTCAGATGGATCCAGACGGTTTCAGATTTAAAGCCATACCTACTTAGCGCCCCCAGCCAAGTGAGTTGTGGGCAGTGGTTGAGGAAGTTCACTTTACTGTCACTGTGAGGCCTCCCGGGGCCCCTGTGGAGGCACAGAGGGAATGCGAAGCGTTGTGGTCAGGTCCACAAGCCCTGCACGGGGGCCACTTCTCACTGCTGTGGAGGGACACCTAGCCCCGAGATGGCCTGGGTCAGTGCCTCCAAGGAAGCCTGCAGAAGCCCCCCCGGAGCTCTGTGTCCTCGCGCTTTACCCCTTCCCGTCCAGGGTTGTGTGTGTGTGCAAATCATCCACCCCTGAGAGCGGCTGCAGCAGCCGTAGGATGGGGGTCCGGGGTCCGCAGAGGGGGCGTATTGAAGGTGGATGTGTGAGGGGTTGACAGCGCTCGATGGTTGGTTAGCAGTGAAGCTGGAATGTGAAGGTGGGTCTCCTTTGAACTGTGCCCCCATTGGTCCACTGGTCTCTCCTCCTGCTGCCATCGTCCCAGTCCAAGCCATCCCCCTTTTAGCAAAACCCCCTCCTTCCAGGTCAGAGGCACGTCCTAGCCCAGGCCAGTCCTCTGCGATTCCCAGGCTCAGGTGCCCACTCTACCTTTCTTCTGGGATGTCAAATGCCCCTAACTCAACATGTCCCAAATCAAACTTGTGAACTCTTCTGACCCAGCCCAACACTTTCCTGATGTTTTCTTTATCCGTCTGATCACACCAGCCTCCACCCTGCTGTGGAAAGACAGGCTGGCTTGTCGTTTCCCCGAGGACCATACTGTGTCCTCCGTGCCCAGCCAGGCAGGTACCTGACAGGAGGCTCTGATAACTATCATTGGACGAATCGAAACATTTTAGGAGCGCATCTGCAGATGTAGGGGAGTTTGTGTCTCTTTAGGGGATGTCTGTTGTGGTTGATAGGCAGAGCCACTCATTTTTTTTTTTTTTTTTTAATGTGATTGAACTGGATCCTGGAGAGATAAGAGAGGTCTGTCTAGGGACCACATTGACAGTGCTTCTGCAGATGCCCGACATACTTGCTAAAATGACTGACCTGGACCAGAGCGACCCCAGATGACCTCCCAAGGAGGCGGGTTGGAGATCAGTCAGGCGCCCCATGGACGCCGCCCTCCGTTCCTTTATTTGACATGTCTTTTTCATTTATAATGTTTGAGTTACACTTACAGAGGTTCTGCTGTCAAAACAAGAACAAATATATCCATTAGGATAAAGACTGGCCTTCTTAATATTTGATTATCACTAGGAAGAAACTGCGTGTTCCAAGATCGCCTTCAGCACTTCTCTTGGCGTGCCGTCTCCTAGTGAAGCAATGGCTCTGTGCTCCCTGAAGGCACCCCTATGCTTTCCGGAGTCTCAGAGATGGAGCCTGCTCAACCCCCTACTCTGAATCTCCTTCCCCTTTATCTCCATCTTCGGGACTCCTACTCATACCTCAAGGCCCACTTCAAATGCCTGTCTCCACAGAGCCTTCCTAACCCCTCTCCATAAGAGATATCTCTCTTCCTTTTAGTTCTGCAGAAGGTTACCTGTCCTGAAGCAGCTATGAGAATCTATTTTGATTTCCAGTTGACTTGTTTATCTCCTCTACCAGGTCATTTGTGTTTTCAGGGTGGAAGGTATGTCTCTGAGAGCCTGGACTTTGGGTTCAGGTATGGATTCAAATCCTGGTTCTGGTATGACCTTGGCTGAGTTATTCGAGATTCATGCCTCAGTGTTCTCTCCTCTAGAATGGGAGTGATAATCTCTACTTCACAGGACTGTTGTGAGAATGACGGTTGATGCATATAAAGTACCAGGCACATGGCTGGCGCTCCGTAAATTGTGGTTATTAGTCTCCTCCAATACCCGAGGCTGTGTATTGCATGCAGTAAGAAACAGTGATGTTTGAATGAATAAATGAATAAGCTCAGAATCCACATGAGTAGATAGATACCTTTTGTGTGCCTTCCACAGTGCTAGATCAAATCAATACGGTGGGACATGCCAGTTAACTTTATTTTTTGCGTGATAATTTGAAAGATGATGTAAAATTTGCGTGATTAAGTATTTTAATCTGTGCTCCATGAACAAATCCATTCTTTAACACACGCCATTGACTCTTCAATGTTCGAATGATCTGGTAGGCGGAGATGCAGTGTTTTATGTGCATTAGCCTGGGTTCATGGGCTGGATTAAACCAGGCTGTGTGCCAGATGCAAGTGAGCCAAACCGGCATCGAGAAGTGGTGTGGTCTAGAACCAGCGTGGCCCCAGGGTCAAGAGAATGGCTTCTAGACTAGAAAACAAAGCCTATGAAACTGGACTGCCCCCCAAACCCTCAGAACTTCACTTTTCTTACCTCCAAAGAGAGACGTGTGGCACCGGGCCACCTCTGAGCCCCTCCTAACCCCAGTGTGCTGATCGATTTCACCCATCCACGCTGGTCCAGGCGGTGCTGCCGACCGCACGCCCGGCTGCATCCACAGCTGGGCGGCCTCCCTTCCCGGTTCATCACAGGGGCCACATCCTCTCTGCGCTGGGTACCAGATCTACCCAGAGTAGGATTAGGCTCATGGGTATATTCAGCATGGTGTTAGTTTTACATGCTGACCCCAGACATACCGAAAGGCTTTTTTTGGAGAGTTAACTTCTCACTGTTCTGTCACTTGGGTTTTTCTCCAAAAGCAGAGTGCTGGATAACATTCTAGATGGTTGGAGTTTTAGATCAGCTGCACCGGAGGAAAACAGGTTTCCTTGAGTTTTACTAAATCCTCCAACAGATACGCAGGTGTACAGTTGTGGGGCTGGGGGAGCGTCTGCCGGATTCAGGCTGGGGGACCCCTAGTTTGGGGATTACCAAGCTGACTTCCTTTTCTTCTCTCCGTCTGGCTGCCGTTCCCCAAACCTTGTCCATCAAGGGCCGCCCCAGGTGTTCTACCTGGGGAGTTTTGATGTGGTTCGCAGCCTCTTTGAACTCACATGGCTCCCGGCCCAGAGCCAGAAATGTGAGCCTGATGTCTTTCAGTTGTGCAAATACTTCAAAGGAGTTGTCAAAGCTTACGAAATAAAAAATGTTAGCAATATCTTTCAGAAAAACAAACATACCCTTTTATATTGATTCCCAGCGAAATAAGAAGCAAGTAAATATATATTTTTTAATGTGTGTTTTTAAATAGGTTTCATATATAATCAAGAGTATATTGGATGCGAGATCCAAAAAGGTGACAACGTTTTCTTTCTCCCTGAAACAAATATAAACTCCAGCAGGGGACAGAGGAGAGTTTGAAGGAAAAAAATGATCCTTGGTTATGTGCTAAAAACCTGAAGCGTTTTGGGCAGGTGTTTTGCTGTTCTGTTTATTGGGTGGGGAATGAAGAATTGATAGGAAAACTTGTTTGGACCCCAAGCCTGGGTTCCAGCAACGCTAAATATGATCTGGCAGAAAGGCTCATACCGGAACGAGCGTTCAGCGTTCAGCCACGCTCCCCGGCAGGTGCACTGGCTGCGTCGTCCTCTCCAGGGGTGCTGGGTTGCTCGCCAGGTGCCTGGAGCTCACAGGGCACCCAGGCTTCCAAGAGAAGTGGAAAGTGGAGGAGTGGAGGGAGGGGAGGAAGTGACAGACCCGAGTGCGAGCTGTCTGTCCCGGGCAGTGGAGGAGGCTGTATGCATAGGGCTCCCCCAGCAGTGATTTTACTCTGTCTGAGAACCAGCAGTGGATCTAAGCCCCAGGCTTTGCTTTTCACTGGCAGGTGCCCAGCCCAGGACTCAGAGCACAGACTTTGGAGCAGAGGGATGGGGTCAGGCTGGGGCTCTTGACACTGAGGCTCTGGGCAAGTGACTTACTGTCTCCCAGTGTGATCCCTCCTCTTTCTGATGGGGACAATGACACTTCCCAAACAGGGTTGTTATGTGGATGGACTGAGGTCACGTATAGAGAGCACGGCCTCCTGCTTACCAGACGGTCACTGGTACAGCTATCATGTCCAGGAGTCCAGGGGCGACAGGACCGGCATCAAAGGCTCGAGATGATCTGAGCTCTGATTTCTGCTCAGCTACACTTGCTTTGTCCTCAAAGCAAGTCACTCCATTTCCATTCTGTAAACACAGGCAGTTTTGGTTATTAATGTCCTTAAATCTATTTGGTCGTTTCCAGCTGAACGTTAGTCAACGATTTTTGTACTAGGGAGCAAATTACTTGCATTTTTCTTCTCAGCTAAGATTTTTGAATGTCCTGTCGCCTAGCTACTTGGTTACAATGTGTTATTCTGAGTGACCTTTGTACTCAGCCTTGTTATTTTGTTTCTGACCCCAAAAGGACTTGGCGTTTTCAGGCTGTGTCCCAGGGACGGTGCTTCCGTGGGTCTGCTCCGCTGCGTTCAGCAGACTTGGCCTTGACTCCTTTGTCAATATGCACGAGTGCCGGGGGTGGGAGCCCGCTGGGGCAGAGCCTGGCCGGTGCCACCTCCTGTCCCAGCAGGTACCCCGTTAAACCGTGGGCGCTCCGGCCTCCCTTTCTTCCTCTCTGGTTCAAAAGGCTGGCCTCAAAGGGGGACACCCACTTACATGATTTGATGTCACAGCCCTGGGGCCTCCCCTCCCTCACTCACCAGTCTGGCTGGATTCTTGTCACGGGATAAAGCTTTTCTCTGGTCGTTTGAGATATGGCTCAGAGGGGCTTTGAGGGCTTTGAGGACACCAGTGGCCAGTTTTTCCTACGTCACAATTTTTCCCAGAGCTGGCCTGCTCTTAGCCATTTTATACTAATCCACTTGTTACAAAACAGGGAGACTATCAAGATACTAAGCTTTTTATCTTCTAATGATTGTCATCTGAGGAGACCTCCAAATTTTTCATTCCAGAATGGGAGCCCTGGATCCTAGGACCTGTAGGCAAGAGTTAAGGACCAAGGCATAGCCTGAGACGATTTCAGAGAGCAAGGGGGTGACCTGTCACTTCCATTAGGGCACGGAGCTAACAGTTAGACCCAAAGACACTGCATCTCAGAAGCAGAAGCTCTCTCAACAATTCCAGGGGAACAGGGGTAGGGAATCAGTATGAATTAACAAAAAGTCAGGATATTTGTATCCTTTTATGACATTCAGGGATTTACAGTAACTCAGTCTGGGCTCACAAAATGTTGCCTTAGGGCACTTGCTTTAATGACTAGAAAACACATAAATGCTCTTTCAAAGAGATTAAAATACTTCAGCTTCTTAAACATGTAAAAATAAACCCATCTCAGTTGCACTATGACATTGGCTAATCAAAAGAAACTCTCCTTTGCAACCACATTATTTCAAGTCATCTCAAAACCTGCCTGGTTACTAATAAAAGTATTCCTTGTAATGAACGCTTTTCTTCAGTAGGTGGTTTTTCTGGCTCTGAAAGTGGCCTTAGTTTTATAAACAGCCCAGCATTTAAGTCCTGGACATCAAAATGCTTTGAAACAGTCACCCCGTCCTTCAAGTTCAAATACAGTTGGCTCAGCACTGTCTCCTCCTGAGCTTCTGGCAGCACTTCATTAAGTGCATCAGTAATTCAATAAATTACTTTTCGCCAGTGTTGCGAACATCAGCTAAAGTTCAGTCATCTATTGGAGATGGTATCAGTCTGCTCATTTAAATTCCTTTGAGCAAAGTCCTGATTTGGCCCAACATAATATAAAAATGCAAGAGCCAGAAATTTAATAATTTTGCACAGAATTGGGCCAAGCTAGGCCTATTCTTAGCCAGCCAGTGATATTCTTTCAAAGGATATTTCTTGGTTTTAATCAAATGTGGGTTGTATTTAAAAGAGTCTGTAAGGTCGTATAGAAGGGACAAATGGGGATTTAAACATTTATTGCGTATCTACGATATACTTGCACTGGGCTTAACACTGGTGTTACAAAAAGTCACAGTGCCTGTTCTGTGGGTGCCCCACACCCATAGGAGGGCAAAATCCATCATTTCCAGGGCATATATAACGTAAAGGTGGATGCAGAGGTGGAACAGAGCCGTCAAGACGGGCATTTGAAGCAGGGGCCTGGAAGGGCTTCACCAAGTAGAGCAGGCTTCGTTTTCAAGTATGTTTTCTTGGCAGCCAACAGGGCTAGAACATTCCAGACAGAGGGGCCTCCGTGTGCTTGCCCAGCGGTGAAAAGTAGCGTGACCTGTCTGAGGAACAGCGGGTATCTGAGTGCAGCTAAAGCCCAGGGATGATGAGACTGGGACAAGGCAGATGGAAAAGCTTGGGATTCTCCAGACACTTCTAAGAGTCTGGGTTCTGTGTGATGGCCCAGCAGTTCTCAACCTGTTTGAGCTCATGTCCTCCTTTGAGATTCTGAGGAAGACTATAGACTCATCCTGCAGAAAAATGCATGTGTCGACAGTTTGTTTGTTTTTACAGTTTCGCGAGTCTTGCCTGACCAAGGCCCTGAGGTTTTTGGCTAGGAAGACTGCTTTGCACCTGGGCCAGAGGCAAGATTAAGGCATGACGATAAGACCAGATTGTAGGCTGAGTTGGAGGTGCCTTTGGCGGGGAGCCAAGGAATTTGGTGACTAGAGGCAGGTGATTCTACTAGGGAGAGTCTGCCCAACGCGGCTTGAGGACAGTTTTCCATCTTGAAACTGGTAATGACAATGTTTGTGCATCACCCTGCTAACCGTTTATCTTTTCTTTTTATGAGAAATTTGGTTACAACGTACACTGTACGTGGGGGACTGGACAGTATTCCTAATAAAATAACATGAAATAGGTCATTTAATGGTGGCTGTTGTCATCAGAGAAGCCGGCTCAGAGGAACTGTGGTAGGAAGGGCTCATGAACCTGCATGTGGCCACCGTTGGCCTCTGACAGGTATAGACTGGGAGTCACCCCACTCTCTCCCTGCACCCAGGACTCTTGCCTTGCAGACCTCAGTCTAGCTTGCTGCATCACATTTTAAGTTTCCTGTTTAAGTGGAGAAAAGCCAGATTTGAAGCAATGACGTTTATTAAAGGAGTGGAACACAGCAGCTGGGGGAGAGGCTCAAAGAATCATGGTCACTTACGCAAACCAAATCTGAGGGGTGCTTAATGCAGCTGGCCCGCCCCAGCTGGTCAGCATCCTGGCAGTTGTAAGAGAGGAAAGACGCTCGCTTCCAAGAGCGAAGAAGGCCGGCTGCCCCCGAGGAAGAGCTTCTGACAGAGGTTGAGCGCCTTTGCCGATTTCTCAGCCAGCCGGAGTGAGAACCTTCCCTGTAGATTTCCATGAACTGGCCCAACTGGGAAACTCAAGTTCTGTCTTCCATGCCGGGGGAGGGGAGTTTTCCTGAGGGCTCCTTGGGCTGTAAAACACCCTTCAAAGTCACGGAGGTCAGGAATGATGGTGAGGCCCCCAGTTGCATTGCATTAAAAATTCATTTTCTCAGGACTTCCCTGGCGGTCCAGCGGTTAAGACTCCGCGCTTCCACTGCAGGGGGCGCGGGTTCGATCCCTGGTCGGGGAACTAAGATCCTGCGTGCCGTGCGGCCAAAAAAAAAAAAAAATTCATTTTCTCCCTTCATTTTACAAACGGAGCCAGGTCCAGGTACCTTTGTGTGCAGAACAGTGCCCGGGACGGACATACGACCTGGCTCAACGCAACCACGGTTTTGTGCTCAGGAAGCTGAATTCACTGCACACTAAAGAGGCACCCCTCCCACTGATTTTCATCAAATAAAAAAGAAAACACTTTTACTCATTTCTAGTTATTTTCTCAGTAACCTTACTCATTTGTTTTTAGGTAACTAGAAATACGTTTTCCATATAAATCCTTCAGTTTACCAAAAACCAAAGCCAATTCTGTGAAATAATGACATTTGCAGCTACATGGATGGACTTAGAGATTATCATACTAAGCGAAGTAAGTCAGAAAGAGAAAGACAAATATCATCTGATATCACTTATGTGTGGCATCTAAAATATGACACAAATGAACTTATCCACGAAACAGAAACAGGCTGACAGACATAGAGAACAGACTGTGGTTGCCAAGGGTGGGTGTGGGTGTGGGAGGGATGGATTGGGAGTTTGGGATTAGCAGATGCAAACTATTATATATAGAATGGATAAACAACAAGGTCCTAACGTATAGCACAGGGAACCATATTCAATATCCTGGGATAAACTGTAATGGAAAAGAAAATAAATGAATAAATACCAAAACCAAGTCTACCTTTTTGCTTTAGACATTTTCTCTTTGAGAAGTTTGGGGAACCGTGTGAGCTCCCTGTTTAGAGTCTGAGGACAATGCCCGCCCTAGGTGAGCAGCCTGAGACTTGCCGGGGTCACAATGCCTGTTCCTGGTACCATGTCCTGACCCGGACTGAGCATCTTTTTTTTTTTTTTTTTTTTAAATTAATTAATTTATTTATTTTTGGCTGTGTTGGGCCTTCGTTTCTGTGCGAGGGTTTCCTCTAGTTGCGGCGAGCGGGGACCACTCTGCATCGCGGTGCGCGGGCCTCTCACTATCATGGCCTCTCTTGTTGCAGAGCACAGGCTCCAGACGCGCAGGCTCAGTAGTTGTGGCTCACGGGCCCAGTTGCTCCGCGGCATGTGGGATCTTCCCAGACCAGGGCTCGAACCCGTGTTCCCTGCATTGACAGGCAGATTCTCAACCAGGGAAGCCCGTTTTTGTTTTTTTTTTGTTTTTTGTTTTTTTAATGTAACTTACTTTTTATTGAAAGTATCTTGCATTCGTGACTGATGCTTTCTGCGTTACGCCACACATTTTAACATTAAAGGTTAAATTATTTTTTACATGCAAGTAGTGTTTATGGGTTTCCCCACATAGGATTACTGATTATAGAAAGATGACACACCACATGGGTCAAGTGTCTTTTTTAATTGAAAAGCCAGCAAACTGTCTAATTCTGTTTCCTCTCAAACCACAAACTGAGTAGTAACTGAACCTCTAGCCAACATATTCAAAGCTGAGAGGATTCAAAATGCAAAAACACGTCCTCAGATCCAATTAAGGGAGCCCTGCTACGTACAGGCTAATCAATACCAGTGGACTCCAGGAAGCTGGAAGACATTCTGATAACCCTACTCTGATAACATTTACCTCAAGTAGCCTTTTTCCAGTTTCCAACTCATGAATAAAGATAATACGTTGTTAATTCTGTTTCAGAAACTTTTTTGCAAGTTGTTTTATTTACAATGCCAACTTTTAAAAGTCACTAAACTGAAGTTAACTGGACAATAAACTAGGCAGAAATTGCTTTACAAAAAGAGGGAAAGCCCGAAATGCCACTTTCTATAGAGAACCCACAGTTCAGTTTTATTCAGAGCAAAGAAAAAAGAACTTTTGATCATACTAGAAGAAACTGAGCCATAAGTTTGGAGTCTGTACTGAAACTACACGTGCAATGAGGACAACATTCTGCTAATACAACTGATTTGCTGCTGCATTTGTGGACTGTTTTTCTAATATCAACAATTATAAACAAAGCAGTGCGACTAGTATTTGGAACAATCGTTACAGTGTTACAGCATCAGACACAAAATTTCACTTCTCACACCACTGGTTCTCTTTGCGTACCTGGGCTGCTGCTTCTTCAGTAAAATCATTTTTGATATTGAATGTCTTTCGAATCTCCTCGGGAGTTTTCCCCTTGATCATATTGGCAACAGTCTTGCAGGTAACATCAAGCAAACCTTTGATGTCTAAGTAGTTTGCTGCCAGTATAAGCTCAAAAAGTGCTCCTTGGGCTTCCCTGGTGGCGCAGTGGTTGAGAATCTGCCTGCTAATGCAGGGGACACGGGTTCGAGCCCTGGTCTGGGAGGATCCCACATGCCGTGGAGCAACTGGGCCCGTGAGCCACAACTACTGAGCCTGCGCGTCTGGAGCCTGTGCTCCGCAACAAGAGAGGCCACGATAGTGAGAGGCCTGCGCACCGCGATGAAGAGTGGCCCCCACTTGCCGCAGCTAGAGAAAGCCCTAGCACAGAAACGAAGACCCAACATAGCAATCAATCAATCAATCTTAAAAAAAAAAAAAAAAAAGTGCTCCTTGGTCAACTTTCAGGAATTCTTGATCCCAAGCAGGGATGTCATCTGTTCGCTTTCTTTGCTCTCATCATCCTCGGGAGGAGGATCAACCTTGTGGTGGGTGCACCGCTGAGTGACCTTTTTTAACATTGCTGCGTGAACAATTGCCACGGGGACTGGATCATCTCCTTCATCAACCATTCCCAGATCTTCCAACGTGGTCTTAATCGTCACAGATTGTTTCACAGTTTCAACATCAACTTCAAATATCTCTCCATCAGAACTCTGCAACTTCATTGAAGGCATGGTGTTAGGACTCAGGGAGATGGCGGGCCAGCGGCTGATGAGAGCAGGGCGGCGTCTGCAAAAAGAAAAACAGAAAAGCGGAGGACAAGGCCAACTGAGCATCCTTTTCCTGTTCTCACCACCCTGGTGGGCTGACCCCTTTATCCTCCCTCCTGTGTCTGACCCCCTGTTCAGTTTTGGGGCTTCGGGAAATGGAGGCCCCTCATCTGCTTCCATCACACGAAAGCCTAGCTTATCTCTGTCTGTTTCGACAGGAGTTGAACGTTCCACCCTTGAGCAGAGTCTGGAGGTGAGGCGCTATGGCCTCACTGCTGGGCCTCCATCTTGTGTCTGCTTGGCCTGAGTCTCGCCAGCCTGTTCCTCTGGGTGTGGTTTCGGCCTGGCCAGCTGCGTCCAGGCGGTATTTTAGAAGGCAGTCACGTGTGTGTCTTGCACGAGGCATGCTTTTGTTTAGCAAATGATTGATCGTTTGTTATAGTAAAATGCACATCCTGAATGGGCAGGCTGTGCCGGGCAGAAATCAATGACATCAATCCTGGTTATTTTACTTTGCAATGGATTTTTTTTGTTGTTTTGTTTTGTGTCAGTATAGCAGTGATTTGTAAGTGCTTTACGGAGATTATGCTTTCTTTAGTGACTGGCAGCTTGGAGATTGGAGTAGCCAGGCTCGATGTGCTGTGTCCATTTTCAGACCTGGCAGGCAGGGAGCGTGGCCATGCTTCCCAGAGTGACTTCTGAGCCGATGGCCTGAACGATGTTAGGTGGGAATTGCCTGGCTGTGTGGATGTAATGGGCTTGATTGATGGCAGCTATATGCATTGAAACGTGTGGAGTGATTGGTATCTGGTACCCTGGGGCTCGACCCCTGTTGCCAATGATAACGAGACATCGGTTAGGCGCCCATGAGGAGAGTCCCTTGGCCCCCCTGGAAAGGGGCAGCCCCTGGAGCCTGAGGGGGGCCTGCCTTCTGGGAGGAGCCCCTTGCTGCCTCCACTCTGAGTCTGGCTGAGGGTCCACTCTGTTCCCCACCCCCAGCCAGGGTCCGTATCCCCAGGGAGCTGGTGGGTGTGCAGCTGCCCTGAGGTCACCACACTCCCCTCTGATCACCGGTGCTAGTTGGTGGGGGTCCCGGTGGCGGGGCAGAAGGAGCAGCTCCCATTACTGACGTCGCTGTAGCCTCCCAGGCCCGTCTGTGGGAGGGTCTGCTGGAGGGTCTGTACCTGGGTGTGGGCTGACCCTTCTTCCACGACTCCCCTGGCCTTCCCGGGGGGCCCCAGTGCAGGGGAAGGTGTGATGTCGCCCCGCAGACTGGGAGAGGCGGGCTGTGTGTTGTCAGGGATCTGAGGGTGTCAGAGGTGGAGACACGGTTCATTCCACTCGGGTTCACAGGAGGCCTCCTTGACTTACGTAACCGAAGGTTCGGGAAGAGCGGGATCCAGTGGTTCAGCGCTGCCGTCAAGCTCCGCCGTCCTTGCCCCTTCGCCTGGACAGGCTCTTTCCCCAGCAGCCTCTCATTCCCCCAGGAGAGAGCCTTTCCAGCAGGTGCAGCCGTAGGCTGCCAGGTGGGTCTCCTTGGCTCTGATGAGCCAGGCCTCGGCCACTTGCCGTCCCCAAAGCTTGCACCGTGGCCAGGGCTCACCCTCTTCTGACTGTCCAGGCTTGGGCCGCGTGTCCTGCCAGGGGTCGGGGGTGGAGCAGCTCCTTCCAGATCACCTTGGGGCGGGGTGGCTGGGGCCTTCAGCAGGGGGGAAGAGTCTGGCGCACTCAGGGAGCAGGATGCGAGGACCCCTGGGCCTCCTGGGAAGGGTCTTGGAATCAGAGGAGGGACTTGGGCTCCATCTTGGGCTGGGGGAGGTGAAGGGGAGTTCTGAGGAAGGGGCGTGCTGATGGGGGAGGTGGCTGATGAGGGGTGGGCTGGGGGCCCGGGTGGCTCTCAGTGGTCGCCTCCAGTGGGCCATGCATCAGGCAGGTCCCAGAGGGCAGGTCCCAGAGCATCCTTCATGCCGTGAGGTCGGCAGCTGCATTTTTCACAAAGCTCCCCAGGGAATCCCGATGTGTGGCCAGGTGGAAGACGTCAGGGGCTTTTTGCAGGGGCCCAGGAATGAGGTCAGGCCTCTCCACAGTGACAGAAGGCAGAGGGTGCCCCGGAGGTATAGGCGGCCCCGTGGCTGCCTGGGCAGGTGGAGAAGAGGCACCGATTCCTCGCAGGGCCGACAGCGGGATTGAGATGGTACCTGGTACCCATGGCTCTCAGGACTGAAATGCGACCATCGTCGGGAGGGGGCCAGTCCTGAGTGCCTGCACCGAGGGAGACTTGTATCCCGGGCGAATCCCCTTTGTTCGTGCTCTGCTCCCCTTTCAGTCCGGCCGCTTCTGTCCTAAATGAGAGCTCTCGGATAGACTAACCCATGACGAGGTGTTAGGGACTCAGTCGGGGCCAGTTTCAAGTGTTGCTTTTTATAAGACGACAGCTCGGGAAAGCCGAGGCCTCAACAGAATAAACGGTGGAGGGTGGGATTCCCAGCAGCGTGCTGGTGATGGTGGAGGCTCCTGCCCGCGGCCCTGAAGCCCCAGGAGACTTGTAGTTATGTACGTACGTCCGTTCACTCATGCGGTCAGCAAGTATGAACGGGAGACCTACTCTGTGCTGGGGCTCCGGCGCTGAACAGAATCCACGGGTCCTGCCCCTGCATCCTCTACCTGGCGCCTGGGCTTCCACGTCTGTCTGTCTGTCTGCCCCCAGGGTTCCCCTAAGAGGCCGGTGGTGCCCAGCTCAGCCTTGCTCTGGGGACCGTGTGTGGCGAGGGGGCCGCCCCGAGGTCCTGGTGTCATCCACGTGGGACTGAGAGGCTCTCCTGGGCCGGGAACCGTGCCCGCGTCCCTTCCCCGTGGATCCGGAGCTGCGTGTGTTCGTTAGGGGCCCCGTTTCCACGTGGGTGTTGATGGCTGAGTGGCTGCCGCCCGGGACTGAAATGTTGCCAGCCTCTCTTTAAAGAGCCCATCTATCTTGTAGTGAATACGGACTCCTGCGACTCTCTTCCTAACCTTAACATTCAAAGGAGGTCGGACTCTAAGGCCAAAGTGGGCGGCAGGGCCACCCATCGGCTGTGGCCGGGCTTGTCCCCCCCAGGCTCCCCTCCTGCTCGCCACTTCCCCACTCTGCTCTCTTGTGTTTCCCCAGTCTCAGCTCCACCCCTGGGGCTGCTTCTTCCAGAACCCCAGACCCCGCTGAGCTCACCCTCCCGCGGTGGGGACACTCGCGCTGTGGAGTGAGGGCCCTTACCCCAGGCACCGGCCCCGCTGGTGGCAGTGGCCATGTCGGCGGCTGTGGCCTCGTGCCTCTGGCAGCTTTCCTGCCCGCTGCATGCCTGCCGACCAGTGGCCCTGAGAGCTGGCACTTCACCTTCAGAATGGCTGGCGTGCCGTCCTTTTGAAACGAGTAATAGCAAAGCTAGTTCAAGAAATGCCCATTGTTTCCTCCCTCCTATTGCCCAGTCTCCAAAAAATGAAAAGATCCGATTGCCTCATCACATGAGGAGGCCAGGGGGACAGCCTTCCGGAAACAGGGGCCGCCCCAGGGGCTGCAGGAGAGACCCTGACTCAGGCCTGAGGAACCACAGATACCCAGGGCTAAGTGCTGCCAACCTGGCAGAACTGAATAACAGAATGATTTTGCCCAGCTGCTCCTGATTCGAAAATCATTTTGGATTCATTTCAAGGGCTCCATGGAGAGTTTCTACTTTGGGAAAAATTCTATCAAGATACCCTAGCATCGGAGTCACAGTCTTTCTTTAATGCAGTGTCCAAACCACACACATGTTACTTCTTGTTACCTCTGGCAGGATCTGGATGAACCCGGGATTGGAGCTGACCTTCAGGTGGGGTGCCCACTCCCTTGCACTCATCTCCCGCCGCCTGATTTCTGGTCGGTGGGAGCTCAGCCCCTTAAACGAGCAGCGCGGATCCTGATGAAACCCGTGCGATCGCTGCACTGTCCGGCCTGTCTGGCAGGGAACTATTTCCCTGCAGGAGGCCTAAGCTGGAAAATATCCATGACGAGTACAAGGAGTGTTTGTGTGGAGGTTTAAATGCTGTGTCAAAATGCATAAAAAATACAATTAACCACGGTGTGAGGTGGACCATGTCTCTGGGAAACTGAGTGTCTGAACAAATCAGAGGAGCACGTGAGAACAAACTCTGAAGTGTTTTTATCGAGAAAGAGTTTGAGCTGGAAATGGGGTTGAGTTACAAGGTCACAGGCCTGCTTCTTCATCAGGAAGGACAAGGGGATGTTTTCAAGATGCGGGATTGGGCAGATGTATGTTTGTCAGCAGGATTTCACCATTGACCTACGGTCGGTATGTTCCTTTCTGCCCAACGTCCCTTCCTGTGTTCAGGGGGTATTTAATGACCCAAGCAATAAAAACTGCAAGATTAACCAGGACAACGTGGGTGAAATGTTCAGTAGGGTCCCATTTGGTTACAGAACATGGAAACATTGGCACGGACCCCCGTATCTTAGTGCTTTCATCTTTCCTAAAAACTATTGATAATATATAATTTTTAAATCTAGAAGTTATCTAGTACGACTGTAGCTGAGCTCGCTAGAAAGTAGCTGCTTTAATGAATGAGCAAAGTGAGAAAACCTCAGCCCTCAGTACCATTTCTATTTTAAGCAGAGGCATTTGGAGGAGTCCCTGGGATACTCTGCAAGGCACATTCCCAGGCACCGAAGAGGTTGCTCCGTGGACTAAACAAATGCAGCCTTCGGCAGTTTTGTCTCAGCTCACCTGTCTGAAGCTAGTACGTCTGAGGCTTGGCTGATCCACTTCCATGGCTGCCGAGCTGATGTCGGCTGTGGGCAGGAGGCCTCAGTGCCTCCCCGTGCGGACACACATATCCATAGGACAGCGTGAGCATCCTTACGACTGTCAGCTGGCTTCCCCCAGAGAGAGTGGTCCCAGAGGAAGCAAGGCAGAAGTTGCAGCATCTTAGCCTCAGAAGTCACAAGGTCTCTTCTGCAATATTCTGCTGGTCACACAGGTTAGCCCTACTTATGCAGAGAAGGATGACCAGCCCTTTCCACAGAGTAGGTGTTGGTGAGGAGCCTGCATTCGCTTATTATCCTGGGTGTATTAGTTGTGGCTTTTAGCTGTACACCACGGAATTGAGAAAAGAAACTGGACAGAAGGTTACTGAATAGTCCTTAGAATCAGATGGAAGACTGGAGAACCAGTTTCAGAAAAGGGGCAGGAACCCAGGAGGCTCACAGCCTGAACCACAGTCAAGGCCAGGCCGCAGGAGGTTTTGATGAGGATGTGGCCTGTGGTCTGTGGCTGCTGGGTCTGCTGGACGTTGCTGCCACTGGGCCCTCGCAGCTGTGGCCTCTGCAAGCAGCTCCAGAACAGCCCTGGATATACAACTCACCCGCAAGAGTCAGTCCTGGGTAGGATCGATTGTTGGAGCCTGTGTCGCCTCCCTGCCAGAGTTTGGCTGCCGGTGCGTGGCAGGTAGGCCCAGGTAGGATCCTGCACTGGGAGGTGGAGAAAGTAGGACGAGAGTTGAGGCTGCTAAGGGCAGCCCCCAAACACAGGCATTCATGCTGCCTGGTTCGTACTGAACTCAAGGGCTATTTTTGTCTCCAAGTAAACCCAGTATTACATATTAATATATTCCTGAAAAGTTATGTTAATTTGAATCGTGGTTTATATACACTGGCTAAGCTTAATACCTTCTAGAAGTCTGTAGATAATCCTTTTGTAAAGCAGCTAATCCTTTTAGGGAACAAATAATCACTTCTTAACAATTTTTTTTAAGGTCAAGACTCTATATATTGTGTTTTCTCAAGGCAGAGTATGCAACTTTTAGGTTTCCTCCTTTGCTCATAGTGAGGAAATGTTACAGCTTTATAGATAACTGTTTGCAGCGTCTCGTGCCGTGTGAAAAAAAAACACTGAGGTTTTTTTTTTTTTCATTTTCTCCTTCTCTACTGTAATTGATTGTCTTCTGGAAGGAAGTAGAGGCTATTAAAATTTTTAAAGAGCTTGTTTTTATTTTGTTCTCACCCATGAGGCTGTTTTAATATGAGCATGTCTAGCCGTGAACAAGTAAAGAAACAAGCGTTTATAGTTGTTCTGTCTGGGAAGTCAGATTTGGAAAATTCACCTTTAATATTAGTTTTTTTCTCTCTGTGGGAAGCTTTCACATCACAGCAGGAATATTTGGTTCCATTTCCTAGAGCTGCTTTCACGTTTCCTGGTTAACTGAGTGCAGGAGCCTGGACAGCAGGGACGTGGGAAGCAAGACAGAGACATGGGCTCTGCTCCTTGTGGACTGGTCACAGGCTGCGTGTGTGCAGAGTAATCCTGGTGGTACAGGGGCAGGAGAGCCAGCAGGTGGGGAACGGGAAGCAGCCGGGAAGCGGCTGTCGTGATCTAATAGGGAGACAAGAGAGACAGAGACAGAGAGAGACAGAGATGAGAGAGAGACACAGAGAGGCGAGAGTGAGACACAGAGAGAGACAGAGACAGAAAGAGAGAGACAGAGGCAGAGACAGAGAGAGAGCTAGAGAGACAGAGATGAGAGAGAGACACAGAGAGGCGAGAGTGAGACAGAGACAGAGAGAGACAGAGACAGAGAGACAGAGATGAGAGAGACACAGAGAGGCGAGAGTGAGACACAGAGAGAGACAGAGAGAGACAGACAGAGAGAGACAGAGAGCTAGAGAGACAGAGAGCTAGAGAGACAGAGATGAGAGAGAGACACAGAGAGGCGAGAGTGAGACACAGAGAGACAGAGACAGAAAGAGAGAGACAGAGACAGAGAGAGACAGAGATGAGAGAGAGACACAGAGAGGCGAGAGTGAGACACAGAGAGACAGAGAGAGAGACAGAGAGAGACAGAGGGACTAACAACAGCTGCCATTCAGGGGCCCCCACGTGTCAGGCGTGCGCGTAGCTCTTGTCTCTTTCCTCACGGAGTTACAGGAACAGGCGGGTTTGCTGGAGTGGCCTCCGCCCCAGAGCAGGTCACACACCTGCAGGAAGGTGGCACGTGTGTTACTATGTCAGTAAGACTAATTCAGCTACCTTTTTCTCCAGCGTTGGAACCCGTAGGTGTCATTGGTTGACACTAAAGGAAATACTGACTTCTATTTTCAGAGGCCGTGTTATTAAAAAATACATTCCTTTAGCTACTGGAATCATACTCATTGTGACAGGATGCCCCCCTCTGAGAAGGCCCAGGAGGACACAGCGGATTCACTTCGTGTGGCTGAATGTTCTTAAGTTGAATGTGTGTAAGATGTCAGGCCATCTTATGGTTGGCAAAACTGAGGCTTGGACAAGTGACGTGAGTTGTTCAGGGCCATGTCCCTAGAAGGTGGCAGAGCTGGGCTTCCAACCGGGGTCTGTCTGCTTTCTAAGCAGGGCCTGTCGCCAGACCTGCACACTGGGTTGTGATGAGAAGAACAGCTTGGCGGGGATGGGCCTGGAAATCCAGGCAGCTTGTTTTGACCCTCTTTCTGCAATTCCAGACCATGATTCTGAGATGGCCACATCTCTGAATAAAATATGTGGCTAAAGAAAATACAATAAGTAACACTTGTGAGTGGATTATTTTGGTCCTTTATATCAGAATACAGGTGATTCTGATTCCGTGGTGGGACATAGAGTGAATTACTTTCCTAATTTAATTTTACTTTTAGGAATGAACAGTAATATCCATTTATCTGGTGCATTTTAATGTGTTATTTATTATGATTATTATATTACTATTATTATTTAAATGGATTTTTCCGTATTTTATATTGTATTTCGGTATAAAATACAAAAAGCACCATCATTTTTTGTCCAAGAAAATTAATGCACTCTGCAAAAACTATCAGAGGGAATATTGATTTCCTAGGTATGATAACCCCGAATTACTTTTTTTCTCAAGATTCGTAAATTGCATTAATGGTAGCCTTCAGATTTATAGTTAAAGCAAAACATCAAAGAAGATTTATTTGGGATATTGGCTGTTTTTCACTCATTTTCCAACCATTCTCGTGCAATATCTGAACAGACTTTAAAATTCCTTTCATTTAACAGAGAAACGATCCTCTGAGTTGCTCTTGTTTTGTTTATCCAGTTGTCATCGGGTGCTGGCTTCCGGGCCTGCTCCCCCTTTCAGTAAATCGTGTTTGTTATTGACAAGTCTGTTTGTTTCCTTAGAGCTTGGAATTTCTGAGCGGGAAGGAAGTAGTAGAAAACTTAGTGCAGATACAGCAATTCTCTGTTCGTAAATGCACATGTTACTATCCGTTTGTATTGATTCTATCCGGCCTCCTTTTGGAAGTTTTCCAGTGCCAATCCGTTCCCTTTTTTTACGTCTTTACTGGTTTTTCTCTGTGCGCCTAGAACCATTTGTTCTGGGTGTGTGACACAGTTGCTGTGCTGGGTTAGACAGCATGCTCTTCTGACGCTGAATCCACCTACAAGGCTGAGTGAATAGGAAACATCCTACCCTCAGTACAGACTTGGAGGTGTATACTGGAAATGTGTATCTATCTTTGAAATAACATCTTCGAAAGCACAGTGTTAGGTAGATAAGGACTGCACCAATGTCACATCAGAAACAAAAATAATGGGACTTCCCTGGGAGTCCAGTGGTTAAGACTCCGTGCTTCCAATGCAGAGGGCGCGGGTTCGATCCCTGGTCGGGGAACTAAGATCCCACATGCCGTGTGGTGCGGCAAAAAAATTTTTAAAAAAAGAAAAGAAAAGAAAAAAAAAATCATAGCATTTGGTTTCATAGTGTTTTTTGTCCAGCCCAACTTTTATAGCTGAACGAAATGCTGAGAGCAGTGTTGGAGGTCAAGGTCACCATAAATCAGCTTTCACACTGGAGAACGAAAATTAACTGTATAGTCATGCAAAGTGACATGTCTGTTAAATACAGAGATTGTTGTGAATAGATTTATGCATTCAATTTGTTTGCAGTTGTCAAAAGCGCATTAATTGTAAGCCCAGTGACATTGTTTGCTGTTTCAAATCACTTTAAATTACACATGTGCTACTTAATCTTAAAAGCAAAATTAAACCTTGGATTGGCATACATTTCAGGTTACAACATTAAGCCATTGTATTTGGGGGGAAGGAGTTTAATATGCATTGTAAAATAAAATTAGGAGGTGCCTTGCATTCATGGTGGCTTATGTAATTAGATTCTGTCAACTGTAATTTTTCAGGTTAATTTCTTCCATGATGTGTGCTGTGTAAATAATAAAGTTATCAATCCCGATTCATGTTAAAATTATTATATAAATCCTTAGTATTAAAGCAATAAAGTATTTTAAGTAAATTACTTGGAAGTTTGAGTTGTATGGTAAATAGGTAAAATTGATTGTTTTTTGTTTTTAGAAGTAAGCAAAGATGGATATTTTATTTGTTTAACAAATACAGGTGTTTATTGAGTCTCTACCTGGGCCAGGTGCTGGGGACCCAAAGGTCAGGAAACCGTGGGCACCACCCTCAAGAATCTGCTAATCTAACATGGTATTTCCAAAGGGTTCTCTGGGACATGTATCCCCTCCCCAAGTGCCATGTGTGGTCAGGTGCGCTGAGAGCTATAGCTGCATCAGGTGCCACTTGAGAAGGTGTGAGGACACCAGCATTTCCAAACCCTTTTGGCCACAGAGACTCTTCTCCCCGTAATATCGCTGATCATGTTGGTCTGCACTAGGGGATTCTTAACCTGGGATTTCATGGGAGTCTATGGATAGAATTCAGAGGGTCTGGAAATTTAGATGGGGAAAAAATTTACACTTTATTTTCATATAACTGGCTTCCTTTGTCGTCCTATATTCCTCATCCCTTAAAACACTTTTTTATGGTGGGAACAATATATATATATATATTTTACTTTATGGTTAGTTTTTACTTATTTTTTTACTGAAGTCTAGTCGATTTACAATGTTGTGTTAGTTTCAGGTGTACAACAAAGTGATTCAGTTATACATATATAATTATTGTTTTACAGATTCTTTTCCCTTATAGGTTATTACACAATATTGATTAGAGTTCCCTATGCTGTGCAGTAGGTCCTTGTTGGTTATCTATTTTATATATAGTACTGTGATGTATATGTTTATCTCAAACTCCTAATTTATCCCTCCCCCCACCTTTCCTGTTTGGTAACCATAAATTTGTTATGTCTGTGGGTCTATTTCTATTTTGTATATAAGTTCATTTGTATCTTTTGTTTTAGATTCCACACATAAGTGATATCATATGATATTTGTCTTTCTCTGCCTGGCTTACTTCGCTTAGGAACAATTAAAAAAAAGTTTTTTCAGGATTTAAAAGTCACTCTTTTTGGTGTCCAGCTCCATGAGTTTTGACAAGTGCATAGAGATGCGTCACCACCAGCACAAGCAAGACACAGTCTTTGCTTCCCCAACTGAAACTACTCTTATGCTGTTCCTTTACAGTCAGACCCTCCAACTCCACCCCTAACTCCTGGCAGCGATTGATCTGTTCTCCATTCCTAGAGTGTTTGCCTTTTCTAGAATGTTCTATAAATAGAATCGTACAATATGTAGCCTTTTGAGTCTGGCTTCTTTCACTTAGCATATGGGTTTAAGAATCATTCTTGCTGTGGTGTGTATCAATATTGCTGAGTAGTATTCCATGTATGGAAGTACTCACTTGTGGCTAACCATTCTCCAGATGGGGAGAATTTGGGTTGTTTCCACTGGGGACACTTATGAATAAAATGGCTATAACATGTGCGTATAAGTTTCTGTGTGAATCTAGTTTCGTTACACTTGGATAAGTAAGTAGGAGGGGGTTGCTGAATCACATGTATGTTTAACTTTATGAGAAACTTTCAAACTATTTTCCGCAGTGTTATACTATTTGCTTTTCCATCAGCAGTGTTTGAGCGTTCCAGTTGCTCTGCATCCTTGCCAACATTTGCTGTTGTCTGTTGTTTACTTTTCTAATTTTGCCATTCTTATAGGTGAATAGTAGTAGCTCATTGCAGTTTTAATTTTCATTTCCCTAATGACCAATGGTTTTGAGCAACTTCTCCTGTGCTTATTTGCCAAACTGTACATCTTCTTTGGTAGTGTCTGTTCAAATAATTCGCCCATTAAAAATATTGGGTTGTTAGTCCTGTATATTTTATTTTATTCAATTAAAAACATTATTCTGAGAATAAGCTTCACTAGATGGCCAAAGGGATCCATGTCACCAAAAAGATTAAGAACCCTTGGGAGACACACTGGCTTTAAAATATCTTTATTATTTACATTTTTGCATTTTCTTGTGGTAGAGCTACCTTGCTCAAAGACTGACTGCCACACCGTTTCCAAGGTAGTGGCTTGCCCACAATAGAATACACCACCATGCCATCATTCTTTCTTTCTGTTCTGAGTACATTAAATAGGATTTCACAAAATCACTCTCAACTGTGGGTGGGATCCCCTATGCCTCCCTCCTCTTTGGTGAACTGTAAAGCATTTCTTCTGTTTTTATTTATGAAATTCCTTAGCCGTCCTTGATTCTTTACCCAAAAGGAAGGAATCCTAAATTGCAGGAAAAATGTGAACCAACATATTCCAGGAGAATGGTCCTATTCCACCTTTTAAGTTAAGAGCTCTTTCTTAAGGCAGGACACAAGTGTGTGTGTTTCATCACTGTTTGTGATTATCTCCGCGGCACCGCGGGCTGACATATTTTTCTGCCTTGATCTCTGTCTTTTTCATCACAACAGAACTCATCTTCCAGTAAAAATGTTTTTTTATCTAGTGGAGCTATTTTTTTAAAGCCTCTGTGGACTCTTTAAGTGGGCAGCTAAATACTGACTCATTCGTATCTGAATCTATGGGTCAATATCATCTTCAGTGGCTAAAGTTTTTAGGAACCATATGCTTATTTATGATCAATATATCTGTTTTATGGTTCTCCTAGTAAGGAATATAAGGAAGATACAAGGTACAGAAATTTGTGCCATAATCTTTTATTTTAATTCAATGAAAGGCCTTACGTAGGATTCTCTTCTTCCCCATTGGAAGGAAAAAAAATTGGAAAAGAAAAGTAAATGCACTGTATGTGCTGAAAATTTGGCAACATGCAAAAAATCGTGCCATGGTGAAGAGCTCTGCCATGTGTTAGTTATTGCTTTAGAGTGAGTTTTAGTGATAAATAGATGCCCTACATTTTATATTTGGCACACTTAGCATATGCAAATATATATATGTTAAGTGCTTATCGTTTGGGAAATCAGAGACATAAAAATACATTCTGACCTTCCAGCTGTGCACAATCCCTCTGGGAAAATGAAGAGCCACACAGGTAAAGTGACAAGGACAGTCACCACTGCAGTTTTTAGTGTCACTTCTCTGTTTTTCTCTTAGAGAAAGGAGGGTGGGAAAAGGCGCTTTTGCTCATTTGCACACGTGTGTGCCCACGGCCACTCTCCCACTCGTGCTTATCAGTTTCCTATTGCTGATGTGATAAGTTCCCGCCAATTTAGCAGGTTAAAGCAATACCCACTTCTGATCCCACAGTTTCCATGGGTCAGGAGCCCAGGGCGCAGCTTCTCTCTGGCTGGTTCACTGCTTGGAGTCTCACAGGATGAGATCCGTGTGTCGGCAGGCAGGGCTGTGCTCCTTGCTGGAGACTCTGGGGTGTGTCCGCTTCCAAGGTCATTTAGACGAGGTCCCGTTTCCATGCTGGCTGAAGGTGGAGGGTGGGCCTCAGGTTCTAGGGGCTCCTTGGCTCCTGGCCCCCTTCCCCCATCCTCAGAGCCATCAGGGTGGGGGGAGTCCCTCCCCTGCTCCCACCATCTGTGCCCACCCTCTCTGCTCCTTTCCTGCCTTTAAGGGCTCGCATGACTGCACTGGACCCACCCGGATAATCCCGGATGTGCTCCCTATTGTAAAGTCGGCTGGTTAGGAACCGTAACCCCCCTGCCAAGTCCTTTCCGAGCAGCACCTAGACTAGTGTTTGATGGGTTGGAATCTGGGGGATATTTTTAGAATTCTGCCTCCCAGCCCCCTGCACGTGCACATTAACATCAAAATAACAGAATGTCAGGTTCTCCTGAGGGACTGTTGCAGCAAAGGGATTCGTTTACGTTTCGGAGACAATATGTGCCGAGATAATTCTGTGATATTTACACATTCGGTGTTTACGCCTCGCAGATTCCATTATCATATCTTTAGGAATACTCTTTACATAAATTAAGATGATTTGTCTATTTCCTGAAAACATAGCAACATGCCACACATTCTGGATGAAAATGAGGGATTGTTTACATCATGGGCCAAATTAAACTCTGGGAGAATTCTGAAGTAGGATACATGGAAATGTGTTCAAATGTGTGGCATATTTTAGGTTTCCTAGGAATTTCCTTTCAAGTATAATCGCAAATTAATATTACAAAGCTATTTAATTATAATATCATCTAATATCCTAATATGTATCTGAGGTCCCCTGGCATTTAACAGAGAAAGTAATCCTAAACACACATTGTTTTCCTACATGGGGTTGCCCAGGACAACCTCTATCACCTGGGAAGGACGGATCTACCCCATGTGGTGGAGGACGGAGGCGGGGGTCAGAGAATTTGGATTCTGTTTTCTTCCCCCATCCCTCCTGGCTGGGCTATTTGGGGCAAGTTCTGTGTTCTCAAGCCTCAGTATTAACCATCTGGGAATAATAATCCTGACTAGACTTTAATGAAGTGACGTCTAAGAAAACAATTTGTGAATTAGGAAGAGTTAGACACCTACTAGTTAAGCAACCAAAGAGAGAGAGAACGCAAGTGATTGAAAGTCACTCAGCTTTCTTTCTCACACTCGTTCTGACAGATTCTGGAACCAGTATAGAGGAGGTGGCGTTTCTCAAAGGAAGGCTCTTGGCAGGGGATAATCTTGGAATCAAAAACAAAAACGCTGGGGTTCACCTTCCCTTTTTCTCAGCACTAGAGTGGGTTCATTGAGGGGAAGGGTACCAGGTCCATCCTCAGCTCCCTGGTCTCCATGTCATTGCTTCCCTGTTGAGAGCACGAGTGTGAGGCTCTTATGTTAAGAGGATATTCCTGTCCTTTAATGTGTTAGAATTTTACTTGCTTTGGAGAGAGAGTCACACACACTTGCCTTTTGGGACATGTCTTTGAAATCCATCCTCAAGAAATAGGATACTGTCTGCAGACTGAGCTTGGCTATCTCTCCAAACTGGGAACCCTAATCTACTCCGTGGCTAGCCTGGGGATGGTTTGAGTTTCCCGGAATTCCGCATCTTTTCCCAGGGCTAAGCACGTCTGTAGGAAACGTGCTGGCCCTTCCTCACCTCCCTAGCTCAGCCTTGGTTTAGGAAACTCAGAAGCTGACGCCATGCAGCATGAACAAGACACCTCCGTCCTATGTTTGCTTTCATGGGGAAGGAGACACTTGTCCTCTAGGGACCCAGGCTCGGGAGGGAGCCAGGTGTCTCTGAGGCTGTGGCCCAGGGCAGCACCCGCTGGAGGCCTCCTTCTTTAGACCTGAGACTGCTCTGTCCTTCACTGGCAGCGCTGAGCGTGGGGCTGGCATCTGGGGCCCCGCGATGAGCATCCTTCCTGAGAGGGAATTTCCTGCCAGCCCTGCCCCCCTACCCCTGCTGCCCTCCCCATCCCCGCCCCGGCCCCCATGTACCTCATGCAAACCCTCTAATTAGCGGGTGCCCCCATCTTCATCTGCCCTTCTCTCCTCCGGTTTCCATGGAGAGGCCGGCAGTAGGGACACGTGACTGACGGTGCCGCCCTTCCCCTGGAGCAGCGCTCTGGGTGCTGTCGGGGGTGAGGCTCCCCTCCTCCTCCCCCGCCCCTCCCCCGCCCCCATACAAAGCTTTATGACACAGGCCCTGCCCCCCAAGCTGGTGCCTAAAACCTGCCGCTCTGTTCTTTGCTCCCAGTTCTGTCCCTGGGGATCCCCCCTTCTCCCACAGGACCCACCCCGTCTCCACCCAAGGGCACCTTTCTCTGACCCATTCTGCAGGGCACCCTGGCTTGGAGATGGGTCTAGCTCCCTGGCAGGGTCAGGCTGGGGGCGTTCGGGGGCTGTCGTCTCCCTGCAGTGCCCAAGACAGGGTCTCCTAAGAGTCCAGAGGGTCACAGAGACTTCCCGCAAGGGCCTCCTGGAAGGAGCACCTGGTGTCGGTCATTAAGCCTTGAAACCACATGATTTCTTACTCAGGCAGTAACCCTCCTCCTTGATGTGCAGGTGGCAGAGGCCTCTGAGCCTCAGGTATGCGGCCTCTGGGGCACACTGTCCTGGTGTGACAGAGCATTGTGTGTGTGTGTGTGTGTGTGTGTGAGGGGACGCTCTTTCCTCAGCTTCCCAGACTGCAGCCCAGCCCTTCACGTTTCACTGAACACAACCCACCTCTTATTTCTTACTTAAATTTGAAAATTACTCTCTGTAAGATAACCCAGGGGTATCTGATGTCATCTTTTAAATGGTGACAGTACTGTATCCTCCGTGATACTTAAAAACAATTTTACAAACCTCACCAATCACAGCACGGTAGAGGTGATCCCATAGTGAAGTTCATGTCAAGACTGTTTCATAAATGGGTACGGATTTGGGGTTTAGCTTTTTAAAAGATGTAGTTTGAAACGACATTATTTGAGCTGTTTATTCAATATTTGTGGTATTTAATAGCGGCCAGTGTGTATATATGTACACACACACACACACACACACATGTCTGAGTTTGCCTGGACCATTAACCCTATTGAAGAGATAACTGATTCTGACACCCAGGCGGGTGGGTGTCGTAACCCCCGAACCGCTTACTCAAATTGCTGACTGTGCGGAATCATTCCCTGGCTGATCTAGTTGCAATTAGCTGAGAATTTCTAATTCCAATTCAGCTTAAAGATGACCAAGTGTTGTTGTCATCCTGTAAAAGGCATGAATAATGATTCTTGAAACAGTGAAGGCGGCCTGTGTAGGAAGTGACAGGGGTGTTGAGAGCTGAGACTCGTAATCCCTACATCTGCGTCCTCCGCCCTCCATAGGCAATTCTGTTCTCCTGCAGACAGAACTCTGATATTTTTATTCCTGAAGAGGCTTGGCAAGCAAACACAATGCAAAAGTAAAGGTGCCGATTCCAGTGATCTGGCTGCAAAATGTTTATTAATGGGATTCAGGTTTTAAATATGTGATTTAAATTGTATTTATTCAGATGACAATGCCTTTTGAAAAAAAATCTGCACTTTTCCCCACCTCGGGAAGAAATCAAAGGCACTTTGTCATGAATCATTTGGCTAAAATGCCTCTCCAGCACCCTGTACAGTTCACTCATATCGGAATTGGTGAAAATCGGGTGATTTGCAACTCTGCACTTGCCCAAATTAAACCACAAGTGTAATTTGTAATTAGAATCCTGGACTTTCCGAGCTGAAGGGAGGTTCTAGCAGTTGCCCAACCAGGGATGGCATTTTGCTGATGAGGAAACAGAGGTCCCAGGGTCATTTCTCACCTAGGTAGAATCAATATCTCAGTTGGGAAAAAGGGGGAATTCCTTGAGTATGCCTTTTTAAAAAAAATTGAAGTATAGTTGATTTACAATGTTGTGTTAGTTTCTGGTGTACAGCAAAGTGATTCAGTTATACATATATATATATTATTTTTCATATGCTTTTTCATTGTGGTTTATTACAAGATATTGAATATAGTTCCCTGTGCTATACAGTAGGTCCTTGTTGTTTATCCATTCTATATATAATAGTTTGGCGTATGCCTTTTTAAAATAAGCTGCTTGTTAAGTTTGTGTGTATACATATGTGTGTGGAAACTCCATGGCTCTTACTTACAGATATTAATAAAGATGTATGACTAATATTCAAGTAGATGATACTATCTCATATTCTTTTAAAAAAGTTTTCATTCCCCTATGTCTCCGAATAGCAGCCTAGTAGGGTGCAAAGCTGGTTAAAAGTCAGGAGCCCTGGTATACTCGCCAAGTCCCGCCATGACTGTTGTGTGCAAAATTGCTTTCGTGTTGGGCCTCAGTTTCTTCACTGTGAAGGGAATTGACAAACAAAATCTCTCAATGAAATAATAGTTGTGAACAAGCCAGCATGGCAGCCCCTTAATGACGGGGGGTGTGCCATCGAACTGGAATCCTCTAAGTTCTAATCATGGAGCACAGCTCAGTCATGACTAATTGTTGGTTAAATGGACATTTTTAAAGTAATCTTACACTTTCTTCAATCCAGAACATTTTTAGAGTTGATATTACTTTTTTGTTGTATATGTATAAGGTGTAGAACATGATTTGATATTATACATTATGAAATGATTACCACAATTCAGCTAATTAACATACACCTCACCTCAAGTAATTACCTTTTGTGTGGTGAGAACACTTAAGATCTACTCTCTTAGCAAATTTTAAGTATACGATACAGTGTTATTAACTACAGTCACCGTGCTGTGCATTAGATCCCTAGAACTTATTTATCTAATAACTGAAAGTTTCTATGAAACGACGTCTCCCCATTTCCCCACCCACAGTCCCTGGCAACCACCAGTCTACTATTCGCTTCTATGAATTTGACACTTTTTAGATTCCACATATAAGTGAGATCATACAGTATTTGTTTTTCTGTGTCTGACTTATTTCACTCAGCGTACTGCCCTCCAGTTTCACCCATGTTTTTGCAGACGGGAAGATTTCTGTCTTTTTTAAGGCTGAGTAGTATTCCATCATCTCTCTTTCTCTCTCGTTCTCTCTCTCTCTCTCTCTCTCTATATATATATATATAATATATTTGTGTGTGTGTCTCACATTTTCTTTAACCATTTGTCCATCAATTGGCACTTAGTTTGTTTCCGTATCTTGGTCATAATGCTGCAGTGAACATGGAGGAGCAGATATTTCTTTGAGATAACGATTTCATTCCTGTTGGATATTTACCCAGAACTGGGGTTGCTAGATAGATATAACTTTTTAAATTTTTTCACAGCTTTATGATACATTTCACATGATATTACCTCTTAATATTCTTTTTTGCTACTGATGGGAAGTATGTAAATTGATAAAAATTAGTATCATTGCTTCTGCATTTGGAATTGGAAAAACAGAAACAGAGCCAGTCACCTTTGTCAAGGCATTATGTCCATCCTCAAGCCCCAAATGTGTGCTCTCTGACCCTGCCTGGACCTGCACATCCCAGGGCGCTCCGTGTTGATGTGAGTTAGGATGTCATGTTATCAGACCTTCCGTGAAGAACTCGAGGAACCCGACATGCCTACTGCCGCAGAGGGATGTTTCCCTCTCTTGGAACAAAATTGTATGAACGCCTTTCTGAACAAAGGCTATGAACTAATCCCCATCGTTCATTATCTTTAAATAGCATAATAACATTCCAGTAAAACGCTTTTCCTGGTGTTTGGGCAAGTGAAATCACTTGCTTGTGCTTCACATTATAGCTCTTTCAGTAAAATATGACTTTAGAACTTTTCACTCCTGCGAACAAAAGGGACCCATTCCATCAATTATAGAATTCTTCTTGGTATCTTTTTTAAAAAATTCTTTCATCTTTCTTTATTTTTCAAACATCCTAGCCTCCTGTAGCAAAAACACCCAGGACATGTTAAACTTTATCTTTGGAAGATGACTGCAGTGTGTGATTTTCCAAAAAAAGGAATCTTACATTTTAGGTCTAGTTATTCCAGAAAAAAAAAAAAACAAGAGGCTCAAGTGCAGAATTGTTTGTGATCACTGGCGATTGCAGCGCCCATTTTGAAGGTTCAGCTGAGCACAGGTCACTGTATCTCCACGTAGGGGATACGAGGGGAGGGAAAGCATGGCCCGGCCCTCACTGGGATTCCAGTGCAGATGGGAAGGCAGTTCAGATACACGAGAAGCAGGAAGAACAACCATGGAGACGTATTCCACACGGCCAGGGAGGGGGCAGCTCCGGGAGGAGCAGAGAGAAGAGATGGACCCCAAAGGCGAGGCAGCTGGGAGCAGGCCATCGGGGTGGCGGGCACTGCAGCCCACCCAGGCTTCTGGTCTATCCCGTACACCCATCCCCAGAACATCTTTCTGAAAACTCTGCCCTGACCTTGGTGCTTCCTTGACTAAACACCCTGGAGGCTCCTGGTCATCTTCATGCAAGAATCCCATCTGCTTAGTCCCAGGGACAAGTTCCCTACCAGGCCCCTGCTGACCTCAGACACCTCCCACCCCGCCGTCCCCCCAGGCGCGCTCTGGTACTCAGAAGGTGCCCAGCGTGTGCTTGGGAATGGACAGATGAAGGGCTTCCCACGTGAGCCCGTGCAGAGCAGAACATCGGCCGGAAGGAGGCACTGAGCTGGCCAAGGCAGACATCTGTCCGTAGGCGCTCCCGGAACAAGACTGGCCGAGATGGGAAAGAGCAGTAGGGTTGGTGTAAACAGGAGGGCCTGCGGTGTCTGTGAGGTCAAGGTCAAGGTCAGGACCACTGAAAAGGCTGTGCTTGCACCAGGCTGTGGAGGGTGCACTGACTCTGAATGTCTCCAAATGTTAAAGTCAAGAACTTCAGATTAAACTTTCTTTCCAACTAGAATTTCCTTCTTCTCCATCCCCGGATTCCTGGACAGCCACCATTCAGCGGGAACAGCACAGATTTCCTGTGTGCCCATTCTGTTCTGTGCCCGGCCCCGTAGCCGCAGGAGGGTCACAGGGCACAGGCCAGGCAGGTGTGGTCCAGGGACCGGCAGAGCCAGGCTGGGAGGAGCCAGGCCGCCCCGGTCACAGGGGCCGCCCCACTCACAGGGGCCGCCCCACTCAGGTTCAGCCCAGTGCAGCCCGGGTGGGCACGTCTGATTTTTCAAGAGATGCTGGACATCTTTTTTGTGTGACATGCTACAATTTAAAAATGTGGACAGGGCTTCCCTGGTGGCGCAGTGATTAAGAATCCACCTGCCAATGCAGGGGACACGGGTTCGATCCCTGGTCTGGGAAGATCCCACATGCCGCGGAGCACCTAAGCCCGTGCGCCACAACTACTGAGCCTGCGCTCTAGAGCCCGCGAGCCACAACTACTGAGCCCACGTGCCACAACTAATGAAGCCCGCGCGCCTAGAGCCCATGCTCCGCAGCAAGAGAAGCCACCGCAGTGAGAAGCCCACGCACCGCACCGAAGAGTAGCCCCCGCTCACCGCAACTAGAGAAAGCCCGTGCGCAGCAACGAAGACCCAACTCAGCCAAAAATAAATAAATAAAATAAATAAATTTAAATAAATTAAAAAAAAATAAAATAAAAAATAAAAATGTGGACAACTGAATAAAATATTCTTTTACACCAGGTGAGCTAAACAGGCTGTTTCCCGCCTGCATTTGGTCTCTGGGCAGTCAGCTTTCCACCCCAACTGATGCATTCTTCATTCATTTCTTTACCTCCGGAAATCCATTCCTCTGCCCTTTCCACAATCTAACTCTGCCTCCTCCATCTTGCTAAAACCACTCGGGCCAAGTCCCCGTGGGCATCCTTGAAGGCTCTGCCTTTACATCCAGGCTCCTTTGGTTCATGGACACAGGCCCGGGGGCCCTTACCTACAGACAGGCGATTTGCAGAGCGGGGAACAGGTAAGCTGGTAAGGCAGCCCACTCCTCCCCCTGGGCCAAGTGCAGAGAGCCACGGCGAGATTGTGCACTGTGTCACCAGTGGGAAAAAAGGCAAAGGAAATGGGCAAAATGTTGACACTAATCTGCAAAGCTGAGTGTCTTTTTATGATATCTCACGGGGAGAAAGTAGGTCAGCATCCCCCAATGCAGGCCACTTCTCCTGCAGTCCAATCAAGAGTGTGTAGGTGCTCCACTTGACATGCCAGGGATCAGCGTGCCAGAAGTAATGAGAGTGAGCGGAAATGAAGAGAGAGCCTCACGTTCCAGGAAGGCATTTTCAGGAAAGGGAACCAAGGAATCTCACTCCGTCTACTCACTAGCAGCTCAGAGGCTGTAAAAACCACTAGGGATGGAAGAGAACTGGGGAAAAGAGGAAGTCAGGGGATTGGGTGCTGTGTATTTGCCTGTCTGAAGTGAAATTTTATAAAATAAAGATTTTTCTTTAAATTATATGATAGCTTTGATTTTAAAAGTTGAATTAACTAACAAGCCCATGCCTTTGATAGGTCAACTTGATCGAATTCAGTTTGACCCTTTGTCTTTAGACCTGAAAGCCAATGCATACAAAGTGTCCATCAATGGATGGATGAATAGATAAACAAAACAAAGTCTATCCATACAGTGGAGTATTATTCAGCCTTGAAAAGGAAGGAAGTTCCGACACAGCTGCAGCTGGGATGGACCTTGAGGGCACTGTGCTCAGTGAGATAAGCCAGAGAACAAATACTGTGTGATTCCCTTCAAGCGAGGTCCCTAGAATGTCAGATTCACAGAGATGGAAAGTAGAAGAGAGGTCCCCAGGGGCTGGGGGAGGGGAATGGGAGTTGTTTAATGGGTGTGGAGTTTCACCTTGGGAAAAATTCTGGAGATGCTAGTGGTGAAGGTCGCCCTGTGAACGGACTTAATGCCACTGAACTGTACACTCAAAAGGGATTAAAATGGTAACTTTTATGTTAAGTATATGTTACCACAATTTTGAAAAGAATCCTGCAAGAGCAGGAACCTGAGGGTGGCGTCTGTGATCACGAGGCCAAGACGTCTTTGGGACTTGGAAGTCATTTTGATCACACAGGCCAGGATTCTTGAGTGATTTTCTTCTTCCCTCTTCGGTCTAACAGAAACCTCAATGATTTTTTTTTTTCTCAGTTTTATCCTTCTCTTGTTACGCTGCCAGGTATCACCACATCCTGTCCTAACGAAAACAATCAGGTTCTTTAAACTAGGAAGAGGTCTTTTAAGGAAACCTTCCCTATGTGTGCCATTCCAGGCAAAATGCGGTCATGTCTCTATCAACTTTTGAGAAATGTATTGTTTCTGAACACTGCAGTGGTATGTGCTCATCTCTAAAAATCGAGACCGTATCAAGATGCTTACATTCTTTCTTCTGTCCAGTCTCGGGTCCTCTGGAACATCTGTATTGAGGAATAACGCCTTGCTGGTCCCTTCTTAGCCGCTCTCCCCCATTAGGCCCAAGGGCCTGGGGATCCCTCCGGTTCCGGCTGCGGTTCCGTCGATTCCTGAAGTTCCCTGCCCTGTCTTCTCCCACACAGAAGGAAGGGCAGGGATTGGGAGCAGCCCACCTCAGAGTCCCCGTTTGGAGGACGCGCGGGGCAGGCCCCTCCCACACGGGGCCAGGCTGCCGGCACATGAGGACCCCCGCTCCCAGCCCCTCACTGAGGCCCCAGGCATCCGGAGTCTCGCTGCCGGGAGTGGTCTGGAGGCCTCCCCGGCGGCGGCGGGAGAGCTGCACCAGCTATCATTTTCTCAGGCAGATGGGGTTGGAGAGACTTGTACCACTTTATTCTGCAGTTGGCCAGCACTTGCCACAGGGGTTTTGTCTGTCCTCCCATGTCTCCTAGTTCCGGGCGTTCCCAGCGCTCACATCTGCCAGAACAGAGCTGGGGAGGCCTGCTCTGCAGCAGCTGGGCAGGCGGACTGGCCTGGCGCTGACCGTGCCGGAGCTGGGCCTGCCTGCTGGCCTGGGCAGTGGGGCTGGGGGGCGGTGCGCAGGTGGAGGGGCAGTGCTTCTCTGGCTTTAGACTTTGGGGAAGGAGGAGAAGGGGTCCGCATGGGCACCGGGGCTGTCCCCGCAAGCTGGCGAGCTCAGCGCTGTGGAACTCACGAGCAGGCGAAGGCGTTCCCATCAGGGAAACCCATCAGCCAGTGGACGGGGTGGAGGGCGGCAGCAGATCAGGGCCCTCCTGCCAGGAAGGCTGAGGTCCAGGGGGGCAGAGGGTCTGGTGGGGATTCAGGAACCACACTGGGGGATAAAGCGGGACTTAGGATTAAGAATAAAACCTTAGCTGCTGTGTCATAATGACAGTATGGTCACTATGAGGTCAGGGCCAGATGAGCAGCCCTGGGAGGTAGACATTGATTGGATGGGTAGATGAATAGGTAGGTGAGTGAATTACCCCTGGATGCATAGGTTGATGAAGCTAGAAAAGTAGCAAAGATCAGATCATGAAGGCCTTATAAGGAGCTTGAGGATAGTCTGAAAGCCATTTACAGAGTGTAAGCAGGAGATCTGAGTATATGAAAAGTGCTGCTGGCTCCATGTGCATAAGAGGCTGATGGAAGCAAAGACCACTTGGAAGGTTGATGCAGTGAGAGATAATAGCGCCCCGCAGTTAGGTCAGTGACAACGGGATCGAGAAAGTGGGCTAATTCCACAAATTTCAGGAAGCACAATTCTCAGATAACAGTGCCTTAGATGTTTGGGGTAAGAGCGGGAGACACCAGGATGACCCCCAGTTGATTAGACAGCTGGGGGGACAGCGGCACCTTCCACGGGGGCAGCAGGAAAGGGGGAGGGTCCGGTTTGGGGAGAGGAGGGATTATGGTGACGGTCACAGCGCTGCGGACTTGATGGCCTTGATCTTTGGCAGCCGCCTCCTCTCTAGGACCCTGACGGCAGGCCCCGCATTGTCCTCGCTCCTTCCCTGCCTCCCCAGAGCCTAACTCAGGGCGTTTGCAGGTGGGCTCCCTCGTGAATGTGGAGCTGGGATCAGACCATCTCTAAAAGCCTTCCCCTGTGACCCATGCCACTCCTGTGACACGTCCGTGGGGCAGAGCGTGGTCACTTGAGGAGCTGGCGGGTCACCACGGAGAAGCCTCCGGGGCCAAGTGGCCGTGTCTGGCCGCCTGCCTCAAGCCCGGGCCGTGGGCCAGCCGGACTCTCGGCTCCTCGCCCTGAGGCCCCCGCCTCGCTCCCTGCTCTGGGCACCTGCGTGAGGAGGCCCCTTGCTCACGACAAATGTCGCCAGCACTGAAGGCGGGGGTAGCTACTGTGGACGGAGCGTGTGCCTCTCCCTCCGCAAGAGCAGGGCTTGGCAGTTAACCGAAGACTCGCGGTCCCGACACATCCTCCAGGAAGTAGGTCCTGGGTGCCCAAGGCAGTCACAGAAGCCATCGAGGGTGACATGTTTGGGCTGAGCCGGGCTTTCCCTCAGAGCTCCGAGGGTGGAGGCCGTGACCATTTTGTTTTCCTGTCGGTGAGGCATTTCCTTCCCGAGATTCATCACCTCCTCCTCGTGTGCTTGCACAGAAATGCATTGTCTGCTTTATCCGTCTTCCCTCCTGACCCCTGCGTTCTCCCCTGGCCCGACGCTGGAGTTGAAGAAGAGAGTGCGGTGGGTCACCTCTGGGGGCCACGTGCTGACCTGGGGTGTCTCCTCGGGCTTCTGAGAGAGGCCTGCTGTGCGGCGGCTTCACCTGGAGGCGAGGGCGGCCCCGATGGCTGGGACGGGGCAGGGAGCAGGCTGGAGAAGGACGGCAGATCCTGTGGGGAGGCTGGTGAGGTCTGACAGGCCAGGCGAGGCGTCTTCCTTCCAGGGTCGGGGGTGGGGCTTCTCCAACAGCCCGAGTTTCGCTGATGATTCATTGCAGTGACAGAAGAAAGAGGGAGCTCCTTGTTTCTCACCGTGGTTCCAGGAAAATGTTTGCTTCCCTCAGCACTTCTGAGACAGTCAGAGACGACTTCCAGGGTCCCCAGCTGACCTTCCAAACGAAGTAGTTGAGCTGCGCTTGGTGGGCTTCTCTTGTCAACGTCCAGTTAGAAAGATGAGCCAGGACATGGAAGCAACCTAAGTGCCCATCGACAGAGGAGTGGATAAAGAAGATGTGGGGCATCTACACAATGCAACGCCGCTCAGCCATAAAAGGGAACAAAATAATGCCATTTGCAGCCACATGGATGGACCTAGAGATGATCATGCTAAGTGATACTGACTTACTAGTCAGACAGAGAAGGACAAGTGCCATACGATATCACTTACATGTGGAATCTAAAACAAGATACAAATGAACTTATTGACAGAACAGAAACACACAGAGGCAGAAAACAAAATTAGGGTTACCAAAGGGGAAAGGAGTGGGGGGAGGGATAAGTTAGGAGTTTGGGATTAGAAGATACAAACTACTATGTATAAAATAGATAATCGACAAGGACCTAATGTATAGCATAGGGAACTCTACTCAGTACTGTGTAATAACCTATGGGGGAAAAGAATCTGAAAAAGGATCAATATATGTATATGTATAACTGAATCACTTTGCCGTACACCTAAAGCTAACACAACACTGTAAATCAACTATACTCCAATATAAAAAGTTAAAAAAAGGAAAGATTCCACAAGCTCAGCTCATTCTGAGAAAACCCACACCATAACACTTTTATTTTTTGAACTTTCCTTATCTTGCTTCAAAGTAATTTCAATTTTCTCGATATCCTGTCCCAAAGATGCGGTAACATAGTTGGTGCTCTATGTTGGGAAAATTGCCCCTGGGGCAAATTGTAGTGGTGTGAATGAAATGATGGTTCTCCTCTAAATGATTCCATATTTATGTTAAAAGATAGATACGTAGAATGCATTGAAATCCTCAAGTGATTAAAAATAAATGTATGTATCAATTTAGTTTCATTATCAAATTAAATAATTTATTTATTTGATGGGAGACTCTGCCACAGGGCCTAAACACAAAGAAAAAGACGTGTCATAATTCATGGCGGATGAATGGCCATTTGTGCCTATATTGTTTGATGGGTACTGATCACCTCCTAAGTGACCAAACCTGCTCAAGGCCGTAGGAGGAAAGAGATGAAAAGTCAGACTCTCTGCCCTCATTTCAGGGCCAGTGAGTAAGAACACGTGCACAAAGATGTTTACTGTGGCAAAAAATAAAATTAAATTAAAAATGTGAAGGCCCATCAATAGGGAAAGGTCGATAAAAGATTGTTTCCACTTCTGCATCATGGGCCAAAATGTTGCCCTTCAGAGGCGTGCGTTGGACCTCTAGGGGCTGACAGGGTGGGGTGTCTGCGACGCTTCATAAATGAGAAGAACAAGATACACCAATGTGTTGTCATCTCCCCAAAGCTTGCACCTGTGAGCACTTGTCTGACTCTAAGTGTGGGCAAGGACAAAGGTGTGCAGGTTATTACCTATCTGTACTGGACCACATACACTCAGGAAAAGTCCCTGACTTTTAAAATTTGGTATACAAACTAAAACGGCCCTACCCTGTAACCGGGATGGGGAAAACATGGTTGGCGGTGGATCACCAAAGTTCAGTGTTCCTGGAGCTCAGGGGAATGATGTAGGGAAGGGTGGCATGTATGTAGAACATTTTTTTCATATGCTTGTCATCTGTATATTTCTTCCCTGAGGTAACTTTTTGGCTCTTTTGCCCAATTTTTAATCAGGCTGTTTATTTTCTTATTGTTGAGTTTCGAGAATTCTTTGTATATTATTGATAACAGTCCTTTATCAGGTATGCCTTTTGCAAATAGTTTCCCCCAGTGTGTGGCTTGTCTTCTCATTCTCTTGACACTGTCTTTCACAAAGCAGAAGTTTTTAATTTTAATGAAATCCAGATTATCAATTATTTCTTTAATGGATCATGCCTCCAGGGTTGCAGCTAAGAAGTCATCACCATACCCAAGGTCATCTAGATTTTCTCTTATGTTATCTTCTAGGAGTTTTATAGTTTTCAGTTTTACATTTAAGACTGTGATCTATTTGGAGTTAATTTTTGTGAAGGGTGTAAGATCTGTGCCTACATTCATTTCTTTGCTTGTGGATGTCCAGTTGTTCAAGCACCATTTGTTGAAAAGACTGTCTTTGCTCTATTGTATTGCCTTTGTTCCTCTGTCAAAAAAATCAGTTGACTATATTGATGTGGGTCTCTTTGTGGGCTCTCTGATATGTTCCATTAACCTGTTTGTCTGTTCTTCTGCCAATACCACATTGTGTTGATTACCATAGTTTTACAGTAAATCTTGAAGTCCAGGTAATGTCGGTCTTCCAACTTTTCTTCTCTTTTAGTATTGTGCTGGCTATTGTCAGTCTTTTGCTTCTCTCTATAAAAGTAGCATCAGTTTGTCAATATTCACAAATAATTTGCTTATATTTCAATTGGAACTGCATTGAATCAATAGATCAAGTTGCGAAGAACTAGCATCTTGACAATATTGAGTTTTCCTATACATGAACATGGAATATCTCTCTATTTATTTAGCTCTTCTTTGAGCTCATTCATCATAGTTTTGTAGTTTTCCTCATAGAGATTTTGAAATTTATTCTTTTGATTTATACCTATTTCATTTTGGGGGGTGCTGGTATAAACGGTATTGCGTTTGTAATTTCAAGTTTCATTTGTTCATTGCTGGTATATAGAAGAGCAATGACTTTTTTTATATTAACTTTGTGTATTGCACTTTGCTATAATTGCTTATTAGTTCCAGGAATTCTTTTTTTTTCCCACTGTCAATTCTTTCAGATTTTCTACATAAATAATTACTATTATCTGTGAACAAAAACAGTTTTACTTCTTATTCCCTTTCAGTATACCTTTTATTTCCTTTTCTTGTCTTATTGCATTAGCTAGGACTTCCAGTATGATGTTGAAAAAGAGTGATGAGAGGGGACATCCTTGCCTTGTTCCTGATCTTAGTGGGAATGCTTCTAGTTTCTCACCATTAAGTATTGTTAGCTGTAGATTTTTTAGTAGATGTTCTTTATCAAGTTAAGGAAGTTCCCCTCTATTAGTTTGCTGAGAATTTTTATCATTTATGGGTGTTGTGTTTTGTCAGATGGTTTTTTCTGTTTCAATTGATATGATCATGGGATGTTTCCTCTTTTGCCTGTTCATATGATGGATTACATTCATTGATTTTCAAATATTGAACATACCTAGCCTTACATACCTAGGATAAATCCTACTTAATCATGGTATATAATTCTTTTTATACAGTGTTAGATTCTATTTGCTGATATGTCATTGAGGATTTTTGTATCTATGTTCATAAGGGATATGGGTCTGTGGTTTTCTTGTAATGTCTTTGTCTGTCTTTGGTATTAGGGTAATGCTGGCCTCATAGAATGAGTTAGGAAGTATTTCCTCTGCTTCAGTCTTTTGGACGACATCGTACAGAGTTGGTACAATTTCTTAAATGTTTGGTAGAATATACCAATGACCCATCTGTGCCTGGTGCTTTCTACTTTGGAAGGTTATTAATTATTGTCTCAATTCCTTTAGTAGATACAGTCCTGTTCAACTGGTCTATTCCTTTATTTTTTGAAAAAGAGAAATCCAGGTTAATTACAGGTCAGAGCTTGAGGAGAGTGAAGTACAGTGCATGTGCATCCTAAAAGGCCACCCACTTCATGCATACTCACTCATTCATCATTCATTTTCACATTCATTCATTTCACAGCCACTTACTGAACCTGTTTAATAGGAACAAACCCTGCGTCAAGATGACAGCCTAGGCATTTCTTAGGTCTTCCTCTGCTTTTTCTTGAATTCCTTACCTTTTTTTGTTTCTAAAGTGTAACTGCACATCTTCAATAATTTAGATTTAATTAGTCTATATTTTGTAATAACCATTGAAATTAGCTTGATAAAAGGCAGTCTTCCTGAATTTGCAAACAAAGTGATTGCCAGGCAAGACAGAAGCGTTAAGTCCATTGCTGGGAAGATGTTTGTGCTTAAGCCACACGCTGTTCAAATGGAGTTCAGCACGTTCTCCGTAGGGGTTTAGGACATCGCTAGAGTCAGACCCACTTGGAGTGACCCTGGCTCAGCCACTTGCCAGGAGGGAGACCTAGGATAGTCTCCTTACCTCTTTAATCCTCCCTTCTCTCTTGTAAAATGCAAGTAATAATACCAGCCTTGCAGGCCCCTTGTGAGGATAGATGGAATAATGCTACAGAGCTTCTAGCCTGAGGCTTGGCAGGCTGCCAGTGGTAGCTCTTGTACTTATTAAAGTGAGGGGAGCTGTACTGAGGGGAGCTGTATGGAGATTCTCCTCGGTGCTGCAGGGGATGCAAAGCGCCTGTCCTCACGGAGAATACAGTTGCTCGGGAAGCTAGGACAGAGTGAAGATTATTACTATAGAAGATGGAAAGTGATAAGAGATGAGGGGAAATGAATGCATGGCAGCAGCTGGTCAGAAAGGAGACCCCCTCCTCCGGTGTGGACGAGGCTTGCTGGTGTGCGTGGTACCTGGTGGACTCAGGGTGCCTGGCGCTGGATGGTCAGATGGTGGCCTCTGAAGTGACCTTTGGAGGGCAAGGTGGGATGTGCATGGGAGAGCGAACCGTCCCCCCCTGCAGCCCACAGCATCTACACTGTGCTCTGCATGGGGCAGACACATAGCATGTGGGCACTGAGTTGGATTTCACAGAGAGAGAACAGTTTAAGGAAAAGCACAGAGGGGAGAGCCTCCACTGTTTGCTAAGAGCCATGATTTCCTATCTGCACATTTAAAAGCTCCTTTATTAACTTCTCCTGGCCTTGGGCCCTTGGATGATTTCCCTGCTATAACTTAGGCCTTGCAGGATTCATTCTTGTTCATCTGCATCCAGCTCCAGTCTCCTTGGGGTCAGGTCTCACTTGTGACTTCACCTGGTCCCCTGTGACCCTGAGCTCCTAGGGACACAGATGCGCGCGCGCACACACACACACACACACACACACACACACACACACACACACATCTTTTCACAACTGTAGCTTTGTGTCCCTGCAGCCTGGAATGGGTCCAAGTCATGTTTGGACCCCTAACTCAATCAGTGTGTGAATTTACCATCACCCAGACCTTGCTGGAATTTATGAGCCCATAGTTCCATTAGCCCCCAAATGTGAGACTTTTTCTTCTACGGGAACAGGTGGTTCCCACTGGCCCCTCCTCTTGGCTGTGAGCGCACATTCAGATGATGCCAGCGAATCGGCTGGTCAAGGCAGAGCCTTGGGTTTAAGAGGGGCCTCTCCTCCTCCCCAACGTGTCCCGCATGTATATGGCCTTCTCCGGGGCATATAAGTGCTTTTTTCAGCTCCCACAAATGAAAACGATTAGACATTCAGCAAAATATCCCAGCTGCAGTCTAATTATTTCATATCATTATCAGTGACAGCCTCCGCTTTTTGGAGCTGGAATGGTGGGAGGGGAGTGGGAACAGTGTTGGCTTGTTGGGGAGCTGTTTGTAGGGCGCCCGGCGTGGAGAATTGAAAATGCTTCCTTAGAGACCTCTCTTTGGGGCTGGGTGGGGCGAGGGTGTGTTTGGAAGGAGGGGGGGAAGCTTGGTACAGGCCAACAGCAGCCTTGGCATTTCCCTCCGGGAAGATGCCCCTCTTCCTGCCCAGGACTGGGGACGGTGCAGCACGACAGTGATCAGGTTGGGGGGGCTCTCCCAGGAGGCTGTGGGGTGGCCTGGCACCCGAGAACGAACGAGGCGGGCGCACAGGGTAGAGGCATCTTGACTGAGGCGGGCACCCCTTCATCGGGTGGCCGCCGTTTACAGCTGTGTGACCCTCTCCGCCGGCATCTGTCCCTTCCCGCCCTTGGTAGTCGTGTGCGTCTTTGTGTTAATGTTCTCATTCCTGCCCTCCACCCCCAACGCCACCTGACTGCAGGCAGCGCTGAGCAGGGCCAGGACCCTCTTGCTCACATGCTGTGCCCAGGTGGGGCAGGTCCAGGCATGAGTGCGGGTACTTGGCAGGTGCTTGTGGAATGAATGAGAATGAATGAATGAATGCATGAACGGATGAAAGAAGACATGAAATACACCTCGGACGATGCCTGGCATGTAATGACCACCCAGGAGATGCTCGCTTTGGTGGATGGGAGAGAGACTCGCACTTTCCTTCATGGATTACTGGGTGGTTTTAATTTCATTGAACAATAAACCTTCATTATCTTTCTTTTTTTTAAGTTTTAGGTGATGACAGGGAAACACAGTAAACATACAGTCGGTCCTCCTCGCCAGGGCCCGGGGTCAAGGGAAGTCTGGCCCCCCAGGGCACACGGCTCTGGCCCCCAGCAGGGGACGCTTCCCCCAGGTACTGCTCCTAAACCTGCAGGAAGGCTGACACCAGCGGAGCACAGGCCCCGTGCCTGGTCGTGTGTCCTTCTCAGAGAGAAAGGGAGGCCGGTCAGGGAGCCCAGGCCAAAGGGTCAGGTGACTTGTCTCTGCTCACCAGACAGTGAGCCCAGGTCCACTGCTACATCCTCTGCCTGCGGCTGCTCTACTTTGCCGGGCACAGACCCGCGCCCGTGCATAGAGGCCACCGTCATCTGGAGGGGAAGGGTTGTTCCCTGATATCAGCGTCTGCGGGGCTGGGGACGGGCCGAGCCCACAGGCATCCCTGCAGTTCTCACCAGCACTTCCACGTCCCCTGCATCGTCAGCTCACTGTCAGAACGAGACCCGTGCATTTTTAATCAGCTACAGTCAAACAACTTTCAGTGTTGATAGAACAAATGCCCGGTTCAAGGCACAGCAGTGGGTGCTCTGGGGCAGACGTGGGAGGCTCCGTCTCTGGGGTCCCTGCCCACCCCAGCGCCCGGGGGGGGTGCGCTCAGGGTTAGCCTAAGCTGGACCATTTAATAGGTCCAGTCAGAGAGAGTGTTCTTGGCAAGTGTTTCCCTTACGTGGCTGGTTAGGATGGGTGAAGCTTTCATCACTGGAGTCAGTCCCACAGATGAAGGATTATCTTCCTGGCCTCAAAAGGACCTCAAAGCTTTATCCTAGGGAGTTCCCAGACACTCTCCCGTTCTCCCATCCATCCCCTCCGTCAGTATGTTCCAGGCCACCGCCTGAGCTCTCTCTGGGGTCTCAAGCATTTACCACTGGGAGAAAGACAAGGTGTATTTGTGAAAAAGCAGTGCTTCATTTGGCTTTAGATCAGTTCAGGGTAAACATGGGGATGAGTCAGAGGTGGTTTGGAAAAGTAATTTGCCAGCCTGATAACTTGAGACGTCCGTGGGGAGCCACAGAATGTTTTTCGAGCAAGGTCATGGCATGGTCAGACCTGCCCCTTAAAAGATAACAACTGGCCAAGAGGAGAAGAGGCTTGGAGACTGTTTGGGACACTATTGCAGGAGGCTGTTCGTCACACAAACGGACGTGTGTTAAACAAGAATTGCGTACCAAGGCTTGTGCTGAGCGCTGGGAGGATGAATTGGACATGGTGACGCCTCTGACTGAATCCAGACAAAAGCAGCCAGAGCTGAACCAAGACCAGAGGTGGTAGAGAACAGGTCGCTCTCAGCAGCCTCACAAGCGGTGGATGAAGCCGAGGGTGCCCTGCGTGGTTTAGGAGTGCAGCAGTGGTTCTCGCTCGCCCCCCAGCCCAGGGCATTTGCTGGAGACGTGTTTGATTGTCATGACTGGAGAGGTGGGGGGAAGGGTGTTACTGGCGTTTAGTGGGTAGAGGCAGAGACGCTGCTAAACATCCTACGATGCCCGGGACAGACCCTGTGACACAGGGTTCTCTGGTCCAAAGTGTCATCTTGCCAAAGCAGAGAACCTCCAGGCTAAGGCAATGTCTAGGTGGGTGGGAAGGGATCTTACCATCCCCAGAAACCAGGGCCTAGAAGAGGAGCTAGGTTGGGGTCTCTGTATTGCCTAGTCAGGGTACTTTCAGATTCCTATATGGAAGTGGAAATGTGCATCCAGAGACCTTGGCTGGGGAGGCCTGGGCTGAGAAACCTTGGCTGGGGCTGGAGGAAGGATGTGCCTGAGGAAGGGGGTCCATGGGGGACAGCCACTGAGGTGGCAGCTAGGCACCACCCCCACCGAGGCACGTGAAAGTCCAAATAACCCAGATACCCAGATACCGAGGGTCCTTCGCCTGCCCCTGAGGGGCTGGGGCGAGCAGACTCAGCCGAAGGCCTGTGATGTGGGCCCTTTCTCCATGCGCTGGCTGGATGCGATGTCTGGAATGCTCTCTCCCACCACCCTTGCATCTAATTAACTCCCTCACCTCCTTTAGCTCTCAGCCAAGGTCGCTTCCTACAGGAAGGCCTCCCTGACTACTAGTCTGGGTCAGGTGCATCCTCTCAAAGAACTGTTTGTTAATGTAAACACATGATTCCCATCTGTCTCCCCCCGCCCCCCCTGTGAGCTGCCTGAGAGCCAGAGGGGCTTCTGAGTTGGCCCCTCGTGATATCTTCAGAGCCCAGCACATAGTAGGCACTCAGAAAATGTTTCATAAATGAGTGCACTTTGCCCTTGATAACTGAGAAAGAGTCTTCTTTGCATCACTTGTATGGCAAAATCGAGTTGACAAATCCAAAGTGGTCAGGGGGAGCGCTTCCAATCCTGGAGAGGTCTCCCCCAACCCCCGCCTCACCTAGAGGGGCAGCATGTGTGCCTGTGTGTGTGTGTGTGTGTGTGTGTGTGTGTGTGTGTGTGCAGAAGCCGCTGGGCCGGGGGTGTTCTCCAGCAGTCTGAGGCCACAGCACATGCTCACCTTCTGGGAAAGCCCGGGACCCTGGGTACCAGGTCCTCTGCGAGAGAGAAGAAGCAGAGTCTGCTCTGGCCGAGGGTCTCCAGCCCCTGTGCCCCAGCTGCCTTTCCCTCTGTGCTGAGATGGAAAGATGGTTTCTCCCTCCTGGAGGAGAAAGCAGGCCCCATACCTTCCATCTCTCTTATTGCTCATCCTTCAGTCCAGGGGTTCAGGCTTATTTTCGTAAAGCAAGCATCAGGGTTAGTGCTGGCCCCCAGGTTTTAAAATCTTCCTCCCGGTGTTGTCTAGCCTCTTTCCTGTCGAGGCCACTCCTTGCAAAGCTAATTGCATTTGAAGTTGAACCCAGTGTAATCGTGGTCCATTACCTCCTCCTGGCTGGCAGGGTATCCTTTTCCTTTATTAAATTTAAACTTTTAGGGATTTATTTTTATAGGCGATACTTCTAGCCATCTATAAGAATTAATGAAATGCCTCTTTCCCGTGGCTAACAGTAGACAATTCTCAATTTTAAGAGAAAGATTTACTTCTTTATTCATAAACCTAAGTGCCACAGCAACGGTTTTCATATTCCAAGGGCGCTTGCATTACATGACAATCCTTCCTGCAAAGACACAGGTTGGTAACATTCGGGAATATTATTGAATACTTTGGGGAATGCAAATTCTGTGCAAGTAATGATTTAACAAACAAACCCAAAAAGCACTCTGCACCAATGAATGCCATGACGAGTTTCATTTTCAATAAGCACTTGCGGTCAGATGTCTGATTTTCAGAACACGGGCTCAGCAGCAATCTTGTAAATGTCGGCGTTTTGCTGGGAGATTGGCGAGTTCTCTGGATTGCAGGAAACCGCGGTCTGGGTGAGCAACAAGGTCCAGCCAGCCAGCCTTTCATGTCTTCTCCCACTGAAATGTCCTGGAAGCATTTGGGTTTTAAATGTCTCTTTCCCCAAATCTCATAAACCTATGAAGATCCTGCACTCGACTTGTGAAATTCAGTCCAAGATGGATTTCCTTAATAAGCATGTCACTACAACAGTAAGTGAGTTTTACTTCTGAAGAAGCTTCTTTAATTTGAACTTCCATAACGATATTTTTATAGTCATCAAATGGAAGGAAATAGATGCCGGCTCCCTTAATTTTTATCATTCTAAATGTCGCAGGAATGGCAAGGATGTTGAAAAGACAAAAGAAGTGCTTCAATTAGTAATTCCCATGGTAACTAATAGAGGTTGATCTTTTTTTTACCCTTTCTGTGGCTATTTTAAGTACTTAAATTGGTTTACATCCCTGTAGAAATGTGAAAAAAGCATGGGTTGAGTTTGTCCACTCTGCTGGGAGTTTGGGAGTTTTTCTGTTATACACCATGTTCTTTTCATTCTTCCCTAGGTATTTGCAGTAGAAGGTAAGAGCCAGATCCCAATCAGAAATGTTTACATTTCCTTTAATTAGGAAGAAGTCACGATTTCCCTTTGTATTTCTTCCACTGTTTATATTAAAACATAAGTACATAACCAATTTCATTTTGTATATCTCTTACAGTTTATATGAAAACATAAATATAAATGTGTTTTAGTGGCCAGACATTAGATGATAAAACTGGCTTAATTTGAGCTGAGCAGGGGGACCCCCTCGTTGGGTACAGCGAGGGTCTGAGCCCAGAAACCTTGTCTCTGTCTGGTACCCACTGTGGAGCATTTAGACCATGGCCAGCTTGGGGTTGGGCCCGTCTCTCACCTTGTTCACTGGCTGTGAACCGCACCCCTGGACACTGAGGTCTCCTGTCTTTCCTCACTGGCCCCTTGGCCTGCACCGCCCGGCCCCTGAATGCCTCTGCATGGTCGCTGGTCCACAGGTGGCCCCGGCTGAGTGCAGTGCCAGCTCCCACACCCACTGAACAGGGCAATGAGCAGGTGCGTCGGGTCTTCACTACGCATCCAGACACCTGAACAAGTGGACGGGCATTTCATCCTCATTTTAACACAAGGAGTGGAACTCAGCAGTCCAGGTGCTGCATCTTGGGTCGGCAGGGTTCGCTGTCTCTGGCTAGATGTCCATGTTCTGATAGGAACTGCTGGAAGGTTACTCATCATTTATGTTTTCAAGTGTGTCAGGAAACTGAAGGAAAGGTAGGACTAGGGGGGGGTGTCTCAGGTATAATATGTCAACAGATATTACAGTCGAAATACACACAGAGGGAAACTTTTGGGAGAAGGTTGTGGTCCTAGTTATGATAAAAAGTCAGTATTTATTAAGCCTGTGGCCTGAGCCAGACACCGTAGAAGTTCCATTATGAACGTTACCCGGCACATGCCACATGTTTACAAGGTGGCCAGCCACTCAGTTTTCCAGGGAGTGAGGGGTTCACCGGCCCGTGGGATTTTCGGTGTACAACAAGAAGGTCCGGGGCAAGGCTGGGCTAGTCGGTCACTACATTTCCGACTTTCCCAGGGTAAAGGGGGACTCCCCTCATTTTGTAAATGGAAACCCCACAGCTCAGAAAGGGGAGCCTTTCTCCCCCGGCAGAAGGACAGATCCGAATCCATGTGCTTTGACCACAGCACCTGATCAGCCCCTGAAAGGCAATCCCTCCCACCACCGAAGGGTCAAGGTCATCCGTATGGTCAACATCATAAAAAGATTTACATGCAGATTGAAGATTCCTGTCCTTTTGAAGCAAATAAAAGTCAGAAAGTCATTTCAAATAAAGTTTGTGCCTAAAGGTAAACAAGCTTGTTCCATAAGAAATCAGGCTTCTGATGGCGAACAAGCAAACACACCAAGGGCACAGTCAGGCCAGGGGTACTGTGCCCTTCGACCCTTTAAGCCTCTTGATGCTAAGAGTCATCTGTCGCCCTGTTGGGTGAGGAGCAGGTAAAGTGAGGATATTTCTTAGTTGACCACATTTGCGAATTGCTTTTTGTTTTTTTAATGTCTTTATTGGAGCATAATTGCTTTACATTGTTGTGTTAGTTTCTGCTGTATAACAAAGTGAATCAGCTATATGCATACATATATCCCCATATCCCCTCCCTCTTGCGTCTCCCTCCCACCCTCCCTATCCCACCCCTCTAGGTGGTCGCAAAGCACCGAGCTGGTCTCCCTGTGCCATGCAGCTGCTTCGCACTAGCTATCTATTTTACATTTGGTAGTGTATATAAGTCCGTGCCACTCTCTTACTTCGTCCCAGCTTACCCTTCCCCCTCCCCATGTCCTCAAGTCCATTCTCTATGTCAGTGGCTTTATTCCTGTCCCGCCCCTAGGTTCTTCATAACCATTTCTTTTTTTAGATTCCATATATATGTTAGCATACGGTATTTGTTTTTCTCTTTCTGACTTGCTTCACTCTGTAGGACAGACTCTAGGTCCATCCACCTCACTACAAATAACTCAATTTCGTTTCTTTTTATGGCTGAGTAATATTCCATTGTATATATGTGCCACAGCTTCTTTATCCATTCATCTAAAGACACATTAGTTAATTTGTTTGCTTATTTATACAGGGTAAAAAGCAATACCAGCAATGATCCAAAATAGTAGCTCAAATTACTACTATCGAGCTTTATCCCCGCTTCCTCTCCTCCTTCCGGGGCAACCACTCTCCCCACTTCTAAGCCCTCCATGCGTGTGACTTGCTTTTGAACTTTATGTAAATAGAATCATAGAGTATGTAACACCTTTTTCTCATGTTTTGTGAAAACCTACGATGTGCAAGGCACTGCGCAGTTTCTCAGTGAGTCCCCATGACTTGGCTTTGACGGCATCCCAGTTGGCTCTTATGGACGCGTGTGTCCCTGTGTAGGTCACAGAGTCGTCTTAGCGGCCAGTCCTCAAAGGCCATGCTCACCGATGACCAGCTCACAGACTGTGTGTGTTCAGGAAGGCGTCGCCACCACGTGAATCGATGGTTTAGCATTCGGCATAACTGTGAATTCAGCAGAGTACTTTGGGCTCTGTGTTGCTGGGAAGGTTTCGGAATGTTGCAGTCACCTGCGCTGTGGGCTGGAGCCGGCAAGTTGGGAGGAGGAAGAGTGGCAGCCGCTAGGGAGGGGTGGAGGAGGGAGGGGAGGAGCCTTCAGACGTCATCTTACAGGGCAGCTACCACAGACCTGATGTCCAGTGAAGGCACAGCCATCTCGACAGACGGTCCCCGGCCAGCCCCGGCTCTACCCAGCAAAACGTTCGCCCACCCTGGCCACCCACAGGGGTTGTCTCTAACAACCAGAGAGCTGTGGTTCAGAGCCCGGGGCAGGAAATGCCCATGGATTCCATCCTGGGGGCGGGTGTTACCGTTGTGTCATCTTGGTAATCTGTGCTCTTTACCCCCAAGAAGGGTTTGGGGCAACTTAGGGAAGGGAGGCTGCACTGTGTCAGGATGGTCGTAATTCGGTGGGTTTGGGTCTGCGTGCTGCCTTCGCCTTGAGCTCCTGAGTCTGCGTCTCTAACTCTGTGTTTCTACCCTGTGAAGCTGGAATAATAACCAGGCGGTTGCAAGAATTCAGTTAAAAATATTTGGTGGAAGCACCCTGCACAAGTAGGCATTCCACAAATGCCAGCTCCCTTTCCCTGGAGATAAGTTGTGATTGCAGTTGTACCTTAAATTCGGTCCTAAGCTTCCTGGCTGACATGGCAAAAACGGAAACACAATGGCTCGTATTGTTCTAGTCTGATTAAAAGAATGTTCCCAGTTTTTCAGGAAGCATCAACACTTTCCTGGTGCTGGATTCTAAGACAGCTTTATTTTGAAAGCCTGAGTCATTCAGTTGATGGTGTTTGCAACAATGATTTTTTTCCTCCAGAAGATGGAGAAATCCCCGTTCTATCTCCACAGCATGTATTAATCCCTTAACTTAAGAAATACTGATCTGAGGGTATAGTACTAAATTAAGTATGGAAAGCTAATACCTTGGCATAGGATTAAGTAAGGTCTGTTTCTTCATTTCTTTCACCATCGCCTTTTTGTGGAACCTTATGATAATAACATAAAGCAAAAGAGCGTAAAGTCTGGAGGAACTAGAGGGGACCCTGCGTTCACCCAGTGCTCTGGAGCCTTCCAGGGTCACCGTGCGGGTGAAGGAGGTGACATCCGTACCTGTGCCCAGTGGTCTCTTGGTGTCGGCATCTGTACAGGAGCCAGTCGCACTAGGGGTCTGTAGAATCATAGCGAGTGTAAACTAGTTAGTCAAGATCGGAGTGAGCGGCCGCCACCGTCCTCAGCATTTGTGGACGCGCTGGTGCCTGTGGTGGGCTCTGCTTCCCGGGCTCACGGGCACCGGGTCCAGGGCAAGGAGCCTTGCAGAGGGAAGCGTGGGTGTCTCCCTCCCCTGCCCGGCAGCTCAAGAATTTGGATTCCTTTGCCCAAAACATTGCAGTCGAGTTCTTTGTTCTTCTCCTAGAGGAACTTACACACACACACACACACACACACACACACACACAGAATAGTGTGTAACCAAGGTGTTTCCCTGGCCTGCAGTGGCCTGGGAGCCCACCACACACACATGCAGACTCTGGACCAAGAGAGGCAGAGGTGAGGGGGCTGGGAAAGGTAGGGGCCACTGCACAGCGAGGTTCTTGGGGACCCTGTCCTCCCAGGGCCTCGAGAACAGAGCTGCTCTGTGACAGCGAGAGTGCCCTAGACCTCGGAGCTGACCAAGCCAGGGAAGGGCAGTGAGGGGCCTTATCACTGTAGCCACAGCTTTGCAGGTGAAGGGCCTGCATTTGCAGAATTAGCTGGAATCAGAGCTACAGGCCTGGAGCGCCCTCCCCCCGCCCTCCCCCCGCCCAGGACCAGAGTCCCGATCCCTGTCCTTAGAGGCAGCCCATCTCTCCTCCCTCGTTGCCTGTCCCGGGGGTTGGGGGGGACCCTTCCTTCACCACTGCTGACAACTCATCTGTTGTAGTTTTTTGTGTAGCCCAAAGCATCTCATCAGATGCTTCAAACATGGTTGGCATTCGAGGAATATCTGCTGGTCAATTGATTACATGTTATAGCCACAGATGGAACGATCCTACAACCTCCTAAAAATACTTTATAAAATTATTCTAAACTCTGAAGCTTGAAAATTTTGACGATTCTTTCATTAATCCTACAGCAGTCTAAGTTTACTAACGGACTCTAAAGTTTTCATTACAGCTGCATTCATGAATGAATGAATAACCTGACGTTTCCCTCCATGTTGAAGATTTTAGGTGGATAATATTCCTACTCAAGTCATAAGAACCATTTATTGGAGAGAGGCCATTTTGTTTTAATTATGAACGATTAGTCATTTTAAAAATAGCCCATCCCCCCAGGTGAAATTTATCTGGGGCTGGTGGTTGGACGGAAAGGTTTCTCTGCCGTTAAAATCAGTTGACACAGCGAAGTCAACTGGGCCATTATCCCGACCCATATCTGTGACGGAACCAGAGGGCTGCCTGTCTAACACACGGCAGCAAAGACCGCTGTGTCCTTTGTCCCACGCAGAGGGCCTGCCTGTATGTCACACGGAACTGAAATGTTAGGGAAGATCTTTTTGTTGTTGTTGTTTAATGGGTACAGAGTTTGTTTTGCAAAATGTAAAAGTTCATCTTGCATATTGCACAACAATGTGAATATACTAAACACTACTGAACTGTACACTTGAAAGTGATTGAAATGATAAATTTTGTGTCATGTGTATTTTTAAAATTTTTATTTTATATTGAAGTATAGTTGATTAACAATGTTGTATTAGTTTCAGGTGTACAGCAAAGTGATTCAGTTATACATATACATGTATCTATTCTTTTTTGAATTCTTTTCCCATTTAGGTTGTTACAGAATATTGAGCAGAGTTCCCTGTGCTATACAATAGGTCCTTGTGGGTTATCTATTTTATTTTTATTTTTATTTTTTAAAATTTTATTTATTTATTTATTTTTGGCTGTGTTGGGTCTTCGTTTCTGTGCGAGGGCTTCCTCTAGTTGCGGCGAGCGGGGGCCACTCTTCATCGCGGTGCGCGGGCCTCTCACTATGGCGGCCTCTCTTGTTGCGGAGCACAGGCTCCAGACGCGCAGGCTCAGTAGTTGTGGCTCACGGGCCTAGTTGCTCCGCGGCATGTGGGATCTTCCCAGACCAGGGCTCGAACCCGTGTGCCCTGCATTGGCAGGCGGATTCTCAACCACTGCACCACCAGGGAAGCCCTGGGTTATCTATTTTAAATATAGCAGTGTGTATGTGTCAATCCCAAACTCCCCAATATGACCTGCGGTGTGAGCTTCCTTCATCGTGAGGGTTACACACTGTTGGACGTGGCGGTCACTGAGGCTGGCACATTTGCACAGAGGGTCACCCAGACGCTCACAGCCTGCTGAGTCCACTGCACAGAGGGGCCCCGGTGGACCCTGGGCGAAGGATCAGGGAACTGCTGGGAACAGGGCTCTTAGAGTAACAGGCTTGGGGGGAGGGGGAGGTTTGTCCTCACTGAGGGATGTCACCATGTCTCAGAGCTTCTGTTCCCTCCTCGGTCATGGGGAGGGTCGTCCTTGGCCCTTGGCTCTACGGGGAGGCTTCGGGGAGGAGGTGCCTGCCCGGGGCTTGACACGCAGCGCGGCCACGGGGTACACGAGCCCGTGCATGGTAGCCCGGCCTTGCTGTCCTCACGGTCAGGGCGATTTCCGTTCTCAGGTAGAATGACCAAATGGGTAAGGTGGGCCCCATCCAGCCCCGCCCTGGGTGCTTCTCCCCCACGAGGTGGTTCTGGGAGGGGCTCCCAAGATCCCGTGGTTTCCAGTTTAGTTAAAGTGCAAGGGGGTTTGTTAGAAACTTGGCTGCTCTGGAGTGAGACTCCCAGCTCTCCGCTGGCCAAAGATACGGGCCAGGAGGGCAGGCGGCTCGCTCGGGCCAGGCGGGGATACCTGCTGGGGTGACCCGCGGGCCGAGACAGGGTCTGTTCGATGCCCTTAGGTCCTGCCAAGTTCAGGCCTGCTCTTGAGCTCTGGGCAGTTTTCCCAAATTCAACTTCCAGAGCTTTTACCTTTTCAGAGACCCAGCTCTGTTTTAAATGAGCTGAACTTTCTTTGAATTTGCTCATGAACCATTGATCTGAGTTTGGGGTTAGGTGGGAAGGTGGTTCTTTGGTGCCCTTGGCTGCAACACATCACATAAAAGGCGGCCGTTTAAGGAAACGAGGGGGTTGTGCCTGAGGAGGCATCTCTGGAGTGTCCTTCCTCTGGTCGGCTGGGTCACGACTGCTTCCTCGGCCATGGCCCTGGGCACTGCTCTTCGTACGCAGCCTGTCTCCCAGGAAGTGATTCCTGGCCCGGGCCTCAAAGCATCAGGATTCCCAAACGTTGGGGGTATTATTGCCCAGGGGCGGGGAGCACATATCCAGCTGGATATTGCTTCAGGCCTGACCTCTTTCCGACCACGTGCAACTGGCTTCCAGGTCGTCATGTGGATTAGAGAGATCCCTGTACTGGGGGTGTCCAGCCTTGAGCCTGACAGGTCATCAGTGCCCCTCTGACCCCTGTGCACATGGCCCCAGCCCACTGCCACCCCCAGGGGGCAAGCAGTGGCCTCTCTGTCCTGAGCCGCCCCTTACCTTGGACCTTCCCCTCTCACCTTTACAGTTCACAAGCTCATTCACGCAACGCCGTGTGCTTGGCTCTTCCTCTGAAGCTGTCTGTGACCTCATGTGTAGAGGCCATTGAAGTACAGAGAGGATGTGGGACCTGCCCAAGGTCACCTAAGTAGGAAGGTCACCCGCCTTCCATGGCAGCAGTGGTGGGCCTGGCTTGGGGAGCAGACGCGCTGCTTCTCCCTCCCTCCCTCCCTCAGACTTGGGTCACAGGGCAGACCACCGGCCACACGTGAGGCCGGGGAGGGCCCTGGGGTCCCTGCTCCACTTCCAGCCTCTGGCATCTCCACGTTTACCCCGGTGCCAGGGACTGTGCAGATTGTTTGTGGAAGCAGCTCAAGTCCATTCATTTTCAGATGACTCCTTGAGTGGTAAAGGAAGAAAATCATTTTCTTTGAGAATCATGGGCACGCTGCCTGCCAGTGGAAGAGGAGGGCTGACCTTTCTAGGTAGACAAAAGAGAATGCCGTCAAACATGACACTTCTGTTGCAGTATATTGTTCCCGAATGGAGCGCTGCATATTTGTGTTATAATGCCGTTTTTGTTTTCAGATGAATACTGCAGTTTTTCTTATGTGTGGAGGAGGGAGGGATTCCTTACAAGTTCACAGGACTTTTCCTGTGGCGGGGCAGGGGGAAAACGGGCGCCTGTCCTCAGCAACCACGCATGTCAAGCCTGGAGACGTTTCTGTTAACAGCTCTGTGATGTATGAGCTCCCCGAAAGCTCACCTTCCATCATGAGCTCTCTGTCAAATGGCGACATTTAGTTTTTCCCCTTTAGGACCACACATTTAATGCTCAAGATGTTCTCTTTCCCCTTGTTTTAAAACTAGCCTCTTCTCTGAGCATTTTCCACGGATTCTTAATAATGAATTCGTTTAGATGGTTCAGACCAGCCAGTTAAGGTGGGGAAAAAAAAATCATAAAATGTTTGAGGGGTTCTGGGCAAAATAACTTGTTGATTAGTAGATCTCTTAGTTATCTGGCTTACTGGTTTTCAAAGTCTTTCTTGGAAGACTTTATCTCCAAGTTCGTTATTACTAACAAACTGCTCTGCTCTGGAGGCCATGTTCCTGAAAAAGAACTGTGCCATTTTCAAAAAAGTTTTCTCCTCTTCTTATGATGCTTATATATGTTCTTAGTCTCTCAGTGACATCCTCTGGGTGTCTGTGAGGGATTCCCATACACATCACTTCCTGGCAACTCAGGCTAGGACCCCACCTCCAGGAGTGGCAAACCTTCTACCTGGGTGTCCAGCTCAGGTCCAAGGTTACCTTGATTTCTTCCTTCCCTTTCTTTCCTCTTCACATCCATTCCCCAAGGCTAGTGGGCTCTTCCCCGCTTGATCTGTAAATAGCCGCCTCCCCCCAGCTCCATCCCTACTGCCAGTGCCCTCAGGAGCACCTCTCCGTCCCTCACCTGGACCCTTGGGGATCCACTGGCCACGCTCAGCTCACCCCAGCCTTTGACCTCTCCACAGCCAGCACAGTGACTTTCCTTGCAGAGAGCAGAAAGGGATGTCCAGGCTGCCAGACTTCTGCAGCTCCCTCATGGCTACAACCCAAATCCAAATGCCTTTGCAGCTTCCCAGGCCCTGCCCATCTCACATTCCAGATCCGTATTAGTGACTCGCTGGGTATCTACAGAGTTCAGTGCTGGATCCTGTATGTGGGTTCACCTCATTTGTTAACCCAGCACAGTAGGGATTCTTATCCTTATTTTGCAGGGGAGGAAATGAAGGCTCAAAAAGGTTAAGTGACTTGTTCCAAGGTCAAAGCCAGGATTCAAATCATTTGCCATTTTTAGAATGTTCCATGAGCTCCCCAGCTTCCTAGCCTTTTTGTCATCTGCTTGGGGATCTTATTCTTGAGAAAGATGCCCTGACTTTGGCCAACACGGGTTAGGGGCTGCTGCTCCCATCTCTCACAGCCCCTGGGCTACCGTGATCAGAACACTCACCCCTGCCTTTCAGTGATTTGTTGATAAACCTGTCATTGGACTTCGTTAGAGTAAAGACCCGGAGCTTCCATCCACGTACTTTTTTAATCTCTAAATTCTCAGCACTCGGCATGACACTAGCACATAAGTAGACGCTCAGTGAACAGTAGACACTCAATGAACAGTAACATCTGATTTAAAGCACTTACTCATTCTTCCAACTAGTATTTTCTGAGTTTCTGGTAAGTGCGCAGAACCGTGTATATAATAAAGAAGTTCAAGTTAGAGATAATAGGATTTCTGTTCAGAAAGCAGCAAACTAGCCACAGATTGTGGATATGGGGGTGAGTGTCTGCACCTTGCTTTTGTCATCTGCAAAATGTGGACTGTGCCTGCCCGCATCGTAGGGCAGCCGAGTCGGTGGCAAAGGTGGCCTGATCTCAATCCACCATCCTCTATATCCTGTTGTTATGAAGGTGGGGCTGGAAAAAGATGACACAGAGGGTGCAGCAGAGGACAGCTTTGTGCTCCTGGAGCAGCAGGAGGGATAAGACCAGGGTAGCCTGGTGGTTTGGACAAGAGGGCGGGACTTGAGTGGCACCTGGGGGGGGGTGGGGAGCTTTCTGGGTCGGGGAGCAGCATGAGGAAAGTGATGATGTGGGGAAGACCTTGATGTGTCTGGAGGACAGTAAAACAGTTTCTGTGGGTGAGGAGCCTCTGGAAAGTTCCGCCCTGGACAATGTTGCGAGAAGCATGCTGTGGCTTTCAGAGGGGCTGCTGAAAGGGGAGCTTGGCGTTAGAAGTAGGAAGGGGACCCCCAAGTTGGAGGGTGTCTGGGTACCACATGCTGCTCACTTGTGGCCTGTCCACATCCTGAGACTCTTCCCCGGGAACTTCCAGGCTCTGTTGAGCAATCCAGGGGGTTGTTTACCAACATACTCGACTTTTCTCATCGATGCCAATCTGATGAGCAGAAATGCTGTTGTCTTTACTTAGTAACAATAGTTATAATTATGTAATAATAATAGTGCATCTCTTAATACTAGCGAAGTGGCACATTTTACTTGTCCCTTTGCCATTTGTATATGATTGTTGGTAACTGGCATTTTAATTAATAGCAACAATTGATATCTTAAAACTAAGCACATTATAAGTTTCCTTTCGTTCTGGGTCCACGGGAATAATGATTCTCCTGAATAATTACTTAATGCCCTGGCTCATCCCTTGCACTGCCTTGGGAAACGTGGCTTTGCCCTTGCTCTGCAGCTTGCTGCTGTTTACAGCAGAGTGTAAGGATGATCACCAGCCAAGCCCGTCCTGAGTACCTTTCACAGTCTGACCCCAGTGGGAGGAGTGAAATAGGCCTTGCTCTCAAGGAATGCCCCTCTACAGCCCCATCCTGCAGAGGAGTAGGATGTCAGGTAAAGTGTGATCAAGGCTCTGGCACAGGCGAGCAGGGAGGCACAGGGCATGCAGAGTAGGCTGTTCTCTGGTCAGGTCTCACTCCCATCCGCAGCTGACTGTCCAGCCCACCTTCTCCCTTGCCTCACCCGGTTGGAGACATTGAGGTGTGTTCAGGGGTGGTCACTGGGACCCCTTCATACTCTACTGGTTCCACGTTATACACGCCTGGCCCCTAGCACCAACCTGGAGGGTAACTCGATTTTAGAGAATCACCTGGAAGGTAAGAACGGTCCTCAGACATTTTTGGGCAGCAGAAAGTTTAGAATCACAGGATTTTTGGTACTCCTTCAGAGCTCATGAAATTCATGCAAGGTCTGTGGATGCCTCCCTTGGGCCAGCACTGTTCTCAGCATGTGGGATACTTCTCTCTAGTTTTACTAGGAAAAATCATGGCCCTGTATATAAATCACATCTCCAAGCATGTGAGTCTACTAAAAACAGGCTGAGAAACTGACTGTGGTTTCTGATTTTTATACTAATGGTTAATGTGGGGATTTTTTGGGGTTTGTTTTTTAATAACAGCTTGATTGAGATATTCATCACATACCACACAATTCACCTTTTAAAAGGGTACAATGTAATGTTTTTTAGTATGTTTTTCAAGTTGTGTATCCATTACCACAATCAATTTTAGAACATGTGCACCACCCCCAAAAGAAACCCTGTATCCTTAATCACTCTTCCTTCCCTCTACCCCTCCCCCCAGCCTTAGGCAACCACTACTCTACTTTTTGACTCTATACATTTGCCTTCTCTGAACATTTCATACAAATGGAATCTGGCCTTTCGTGATTGGCTTCTTTTACTTAGCACAATGTTTTCCAGGTTCAGCCATGTTACAGAGTGCATCAGAAGTTCATTCCTTTTTCTTACCAAGTAATAGTCCATTGTATGGATAAACCGTATTTTATTTATTTATTCATTTGTTGATAGACATTTGGGTTGGTTCCACTTTTTGGCTGTTATAAATAATGCAAGTTTGTGTGTGGATATGTGTTTCTACTTAGGAGTGGAATGGCTGGGTCCTGTGGTAACTCTGCACTTCACCTTTCTCATACTGTTCTCCAAAGCGGCTCTGTTACTTTACAATCCCACCAGCAGTGTATGAGGGTCGTGGTATGCGTTTTGAAAGGTAGTCTCCTTTAACAAGGAGACCATGGCGTTCCAGCACCTGTCGTTCAGTCCCCTTTAAGAGCCTTTTAAAGGTTTAGCCCATGGCTACAGTTCTCTTCTCTGTCTCAGGCCCCGTCCTCTGCTGATCCTAAAGGCTTGGAGGGAGTCTTGAGTATTTTCAGGTATAAAAGGAAGGCTGTGAGTTGAATGTGTTAGGAAACTAGGGTGAGGTGTCCTGGCCTCCGGTGGATGAGCTCTCCCGTTTTCCTCCTGCTCTCTGGTCCTTAGGAAGAACCACACCTGCTGTAAATTCTGTCTGTGGGTTTTTCTACAGTATGTGGGACAGCGCTGTGCATACCTGGAGAACTTTGGTCCGTAACAGGGATTCAGGGAACATTTTGTGAGTGACGTGCTGAAGGTACTGCTCTCATACTTGGACTTTCCAAAGTCGCCTTTCTTCCCCGAATCTGCATTGTTGCTTTAGAGCAGCTCTGAGGGTGGAGCAAACAGCTGTGCTCAGAGCCCCCAGGCCACCCAGAAGCCCCCTGCAGACGGTCCTGTTGGAAAGGGGCTGCTTCGTGTCTCTCTCTGCCCGAGGGACATCTCTGGTCACAGAGGATATCTGGCCTGCATGTGGCCCAGCCAGAATTTCTGGGGACCCCAGGAGCAGCTCAACCAATGAGGGGTGGGCCATTAAGGGTTAATTTGTATTTCAGTCCTTTTACTCCAGGTAGAACTGACCAGCAGATGAGTGATTGGTCGTGGAGAAAAAGTAAAGCGATCAAATTAATCTACTGATCTTATTGCTCTGTAAACTGGAAAGTGATGCTGACATTTGATGTTTTTAGTAGAAAGTTGTGACCCAACCTGAGGAGGCTGGGTGCCCATCCTACGGACCAGGACCCTGAGGTCCACGGGCGCAGGAGAAAGAATGTGCCAGTGTTGTCTTGGGACCTGGCTGAGCGTGACTCAGTTTACTACGGTCCAGTGGGATGGGATGGGGGTACAAGAGCCAGCGCGCAGGAAGCAAGAGGGCTGGGGCCAGGGTTTAGGGTGGGACCCTGCTTCATAAGAAGAGTGTGCAAAGTGAAGCAGGCTTGGTCACAGGCGTGTAACTAAAAACAAGGGTGAAGGGGGAGCTGGCTCACACGTGACCCATAAGGAAGGGGCGGACCTCCAAGGAGGTGGCCCGATTGAAGAAACGTCACCTGCTGACAAGCCGAAGGGCTCCTGGGTTTCCTCTGTCGATGAGAAATGTCCGTTTGCCCACTACTGCAGAAGAGATAGAACCATCGTTTATGAGGCAGGATTGCCAGTACTCGTATGTTTCCAACAATAGCCACTTTTTTCCCTCTTGGACGTTTGTTTTCGTTTTTAATTGGAGTCTAGTTGATTTACAATGTTGTGTTAGTTTCTTCTGTAGAGCAAAGTGAATCAGTTATACATGTACATATGTCCACTCTTTTTTAGATTCCTTTCCCATATAGGTCTTTACGGAGTATTGAGTAGAGTTCCCTGTGCTATATAGTAGGTCCTTACTAGTTATTTATTTTATATCTAGTAGTGTGTATATGTCAATTTCAATTTCCCAATTTATCTCTCCATTTTCCCGGCTGGTAACCATAAGTTTGTTTTCTACATCTGTGACTCTATTTCTGTTTTGTAAATAAGTTCATTTGTATCATTTTTTTTAGATTCCACATATAAGTAATATCATATGATATTTGTCTTTGTCTGACTTACTTCACTTAGTATGATAATCTCTAGGTCCATCCATGTTGCTGCAAATGGCATTTTTTGGTTCTTTTTTATGGCTGAGTAATAATATTCCATCGTATATATGTACCACATCTTCTTTATCCATTCCTCTGTAGATGGACATTCAGGTTGCTTCCATGTCTCGGCTATTGTAAATAGTGCTGCAGTGAACATTGGGGTGCATGTACCTTTTCAAATGAGAGTTTTCTCCAGATATATGCCCAGTAGTGGGATTGCTGGATCACATGGTAGCTCTATTTTTAGTTTTTTTTGTTTTTGTTTTTCTTTTAGTTTTAGTTTTTTAAGGAACCTCCACACTGTTCTCCATAGTGGCTGCACCCCTCTTGGAAGCTTTTGAGGGAAAGTGTGAAATCTGCACCCCTACCCCAACATTAGGAGACTTAAGGGCCCTGAGCAGTTTCCAAGGCAAAGATAACAAAGCAGAGGGGGAAGCTGGACCCCTGGTATTGGAACTGGATTTTACATGTGGGCGGGAGTGACCATCCAGGGGGAGTCAAGGGCCCAGGGGCTGCATCTTGGTGGGACTAGGCCCGCTTTAGTCCTTTTGGGTTCCTCGAGGTGGGCTGGGTGGGGTGGGAGAGCACGTGCCTTACACGTGGGAACAGGTGCATTTCAGGACTCCTGTTTCCCATCCTCTGAATCTCCTCACCTGCTTCTCGATGCTCAGAATCTCCTGCAGGGCTCTGAGCCCAGCTCTGCACAGTGAGAGAGAAAGAGCATCACTAAAGTAGCAGGTGGACACGTGCACACAGGAGGACATGTGCACACGAGAGGACAGTAAACCTGCCACCGAGCCTGGCTATGTGCTGAGTTAGAGGGGGGAGGGGAGGGGCCAGAGGGGCGAGCTGTGGATCTCATAGACCTGCCTTCCTCTTGCCCTCTGGGCCTGATAACCTCCCCCAGCGGAGGCTGAGCTGAGTGTGCTGTGGGTACCAGGCCCTGCTCAGATCCCCGGGTGGGCCTCACAGCAATAGGCCCACCTAGGGACATGCACAGACCCCACAGCCCAGAAAACCCCACAGCCCCGGCAAAGAGCCCTTGTGCCTTTTAAGTACTTAGTGCAGCTGGTTCCGTTTCCCAAGAACTCCAGGAGGCAAGGAAGCCTGTGCCCAGGCCCTGGAGAGGGATCCTTATGGCAAGTTACTTTATCTCTGGGCCTCAGTCTTCCCATCTGCAAAGTGGGTCTAAACCAGACTCTTCATCAGAGTATTGAGAGGATTCAGTGAGCACTTAGCAGGATGTCTGGCTAAGTGAGCACCTGGCAGGATACCTGTCTTCAGGGTTGATACTTTCTCCAGAGATGTTCACACCATCCCTGCCCTCAAGCACTGGAGCCCCCACGAAGAAGCTACTCATGGCGAAAACACTTTTTGAAAGGTGACAGTGACTAACTGCCGCTATCTAAGAAGCGTTTGTGCCGAATGAGAGAGGTGGGCATGTGAATTAATAACGCCCAAGCTGGGGGCAGGAGGACGAGCCCAGGGAGCCCTGGCACCGGGCAGGGGGCGGGGCATGTGCTTGACCCACACCTGCAACCTGCACAGATGGCCCATGAGACGGGAGCCAGGACAGACCACCCTCCCCTCTGGGGCTTCAGAAGGGAACACAGGGAATCCATGTCCTGTGTTCCTAAATTCCATGGCAGTGATCATGGCAGAGACAAACATGGAAGAGCGGAAACGAGCAGTCGTTGGTACTTGCAAAAATGGAGTCCCTGGCGTGCCAATTTGCATAGTTTCCTAGTCCAAAGAGGGGACCCCCAACTGTGGGGTAGAGAGGTGCCCTTATGTGCGCTTTGGGGGCTGGGGATTGTGCTTCAGAAAACACTCTCGAGAAGCAGACAGCGATGCACGTGGATCTTCTGAGCAGCTGCCCATGAATAATTTTTAAAAGTTGCCAAATATTTAGAAGCCCAGCTTGTTCGTCATAGATTCACAGAATGGGTGCCTGGGAAAGTGGACTTCTTTTCAGCCTTGGCAACATCGTTTTAAGGACCCTCCCCCTTTTCCAGGATGGGCAAAAGATTCTCCCAAACTGCTCGTTATTCAGAGAGGTTCCCTTCCAGCCTTTCTTTCATGCATTAGAAAATACAGAAATTAACAGCTTTGCTGATGCCTGGAAGGTAAACAAGGAAACTGTGAGACTTGGCAGAGCGTGAGATCAGTGAGGGCCTGCGGGGATGATTCAGAGGCGTTTTGCATTCTCCCGATCCTTTGAATCAGCAGCAGGAAGCAGGGTGAACGTGGTCCTGCTTGGACACAATGCTGAAGCAGCGATGGTTTCATCCATTCCCGCTGCCTTTGGTGGACGTGATGGGGTTTCAGTTGCTTTCCCACGTGTAGTGATTTTCCTGCTCGTTGGACCCCCAGTCGTCCTAGTCGTTGTGCTTGAGTGTCACCATGACTGAGAGTGAATGGCACTCCTGCTTTTCCAAGGGCTCTGACCAATGGATCAGGAGAAGCCGGTCTTGGGGAACACGGGAGCCCAGGAGAGTGCCGCCGCGATGGAGGAGCCTCACTCTGGGGTCTGATTATCCCAGGAAGATTACTTCACGTCTAGGGTCCATAGTGTCTAATTACGTGTGTTAGATTTTTATTTGTGTGGCCTTGCGTTTTAAGATTTTAACCCATCGTTAAAAGTTCACATTTTAGGTGCCCTGTACATGTAGAAATACGTATATAAACATTTACAAGTAAAATGCAGGGGCTTCCCTGGTGGCGCAGTGGTTAAGAATCCGCCTGCCAGTGCAAGGAACACGGGTTCAAGCCCTGGTCCGGGAAGATCCCACATGCCGCGGAGCAACTAAGCCCGTGCACCACAACTGCTGAGCCCACGAGCCACAACTACGGAAGCCCGTGCGCCTAGAGCCTGTGCTCCACGACAAGTCACCGCAATGAGAAGCCCGCGCACCACAACGACCCGCTCGCCACAACTAGAGAAAGCCCGCGCGCAGCAACGAAGACCCAACGCAGGCAAAAATAAATAAATAAATTTATATATATATAAAAAAGTAAAATGCAGATGAGCATCCCAAAAGTTTTAAAATGCTGCTGCCCATTTAAAAGAGAAGCTTGTAGATACACCCTCGGCAGCATACAATCCACCCACTCGAATGTTTACAATGCTTCAGGTCCAGGGTGTGTACAAAAGGCATTTTACTTTTGTCTGAGCTTGGAAAGATTACCAAGTTCTGTCCATCTCAGAGCTTGACAAGTCAGAATAATTTTAATTTTTTCCTTGAATAGAGCAGTTCCGAGGGATTGATTCTAAATGGTGCAGTTTTATCCTCTGCTTAGCAAGGTCTGGATGCACAATAACGTCGCTGGGTCTTTCCATATCTTGTGAGCGATCAGGACCAGCCCTGCCGCGAGGCCACTTCCTGCGGGAGTGCCTGCCCCCCTGACCTCGCCTGCCCTCCCCGCCCCCAGGGTGGATTTCCCCTGCTCCGTGGCCTCGCTTGGCCTCTTTCCCAGGGTCTAGCTGGGCATCCTCCTGCCTTTGCTCCCTGGAAGCAGAGCGGCTGCCCCTGTAGACCCCAGGGCCAGACCTCCACACTTCCGTGGTCAGGAGGCCCAGGGCTTCTGTGAACCCAGCCGCTCCCATAGGGCTGTTTCTCCCCACAGGAAGTATGTGGCCAGCCTGGGCCTTTCTAGATCTTTCCGGCCCATAGACCACAGTGGAGCTCCTTCTAGGGTTAGAAGGGACTTTACGAAATTCTGCAGTATGCATGTCGCATGTCGCCCTGAACAGAAGGTCTTTTGTGGGCCCTCCTCCTGGCAGGCAGTGCCCCACACACTAGGAATGTAAAGAAAAGGAAGGTGGTCCCTGGAGGAATTACAGCTTCGCTGGGGGGATGGAGACAAGAAAAGAAAGAACAAGCAAACCAGAGGAAACCACACTGCAGGCTGGTCTCAGCATCCCTGCTGCCCTGCTTCCTTGCTCTGTGTGACACAGGTCAGGGAGCTCACCGAGCCTCAGTCTTCTCAGCCTTAAAATGGGTCTCGGGCTTCCCTGGTGGCGCAGTGGTTGAGAATCTGCCTGCCAATGCAGGGCACACGGGTTCAAGCCCTGGTCTGGGAGAATCCCACATGCCGCGGAGCAACTGGGCCCGTGAGCCACAACTACTGAGCCTGCGCGTCTGGAGCCTGTGCTCCGCAACAAGAGAGGCCGCGATAGCGAGAGGCCCGCGCACCGCGATGAAGAGTGGTCCCCCCTTGCCGCAACTAGAGAAAGCCCTCGCACAGAAACAAAGACCCAACACAGCCATAAATAAATAAATTTATAAAAAAATGGGTCTCATCTTGCCTCCTAGGATTGGCTGTGGGCTGTGGGTGAGATGCCGCAGGAGCCACCAACGCACTCGACTGGCCCAATGAATCTGTAGCTTCTCTCATTTCCTTTTTTAGGGGACGGTGCTGTTGTAGTAAGACCAGGAGCCTTTCCAGCTGTGGCACTGCCCCGTGCAAGCTCCTCAGTGACACGCCCCTCCAGAGGGACGTGGGTCTGTCCATGGGGACCAGCTTCCCCCACCCCCGCTTTTTAATGTGCTTATTTCACCATTTTCACTATTTGCTCAATATTACAGTAGCCATCTGCAGGAGGGCCTTGGGCTAAGGGAAGTGTTCATGTGATAAAGGCTGACTTCAGAGGATATTCTGGTTGCTTGATTTTTGCTCTAATTCTGCACTTTAGAGAAGCTGATGGCTGTGGTTTCATGCGAACATGTGTGAGCCCCAAGCCAATATAATCTGTGATCTGTTTGTAGAGCCCACTGTTTCATGTATTTTTGCTTTGCTTTAAAAATCCCTTCAAAGTTTAATTCAAAATTATTAATCGGGCTCGTTTGGGATTTAGTCCGCGGTGCTTTTACTCATTTAACCACCCGTTAACTGGTTTTTTTGCCTTGTGGTTTTTAGTCGGGTTTGACTCAAGGCTGCAGCCCTGCTTCTACCTATCGCTGGGTTTTGTTTTACATTGAAATGACTCAGCATTGCGTTGGAAGGGAGTTCTGAGCATTTCTCTGAATCCTCCTGAAATATTAAGGGTACCTTGCACTCCTGGCTTGTCCCCATGCTTGGCCCCAGGCAAACACCACAAGTCACTCTTTCCAGCATCTTCCCAAGCTCTTGGAGGGGGGGGTTGGAAGGAGTGGAGTCTTGTAATAAGTTATTTCTATGAAAAAGTGGTTCCCGTACCCCCAGTGATCCCCTGTCGCCCAACACTCAGTGCTCCCCTTACCCTCCCCCCGCTTGCTTTGGGTGATGCTGGGCTCCTTTGTACTCGGGGAACTCTGTGACTTTATATGCTACTCAACAGATTTGTCCTCCATTGCTTTTTTTTAGATTTGTGGAACTTTCTATGTCCAGAATCTTGTCAGCTGAGCATAAAGACAAAGTCCTATTTTTTTCTTTCCAATTTCTTTGTTTTGTTTTCTTGCCTTAATCACGTTGACTAGGACCTTCCAGGACAAGTATCAGTGGTGAGAGTGGGCGTCCTTGCCTTTGTCCCGATATTAGGGGGGAAGCATTCAGTCTTCCACTGTGAAGAACAAGGTTAGCTGTACATTTGCCCAAGTAGATTTCAAGATTCCTCAGTATCAGAAGAACTAGTTAGTCTCCTTCTGTGGCTTCAAACCTGCTTCCCAGGTCATCTTTGTAATGAGTGCAACCACTTGTTATACTTGTGTGCTGTAGAGGATAGTCTTTGGTTTAACATATCTGTAGCCTGACCATGGCTGAGATAAGTAGTCTATTTGGTGGAAAACGCCATGAACTGCATTAGCTGTTAAAAATAGCGACATCAAAACATGATTCCACCGTGCAGCAGGGCAGAAGCGTGATAACGACGGTGCACGGTCTCCAGCCACGGGGTGATGAAGGCTCACAGCCCTGGTGTGAGGCTGCCTCACTGGCCACTCCCACAAGGGCAAGGTCATGTCTGTCACCTGAGCAGAATGGATAAACAAAAGGTGGTCCATCCATATAATGGGACAGTATCCATCTGTAGAAAGGAGTCAGTCCTGGTAACAGGCCACGACATGGGTGAACCTCAAAAACATACTAAGTGAAAGCAGCTAGTCACTAAAGGCCACATACTATACAATCCCATTTATATGAAATTTCCAGAATCAGCAAATCCATATCGGAAAATAGATTAGTGGTTGCAGGGGCCAGTGGGTGGGGAGAGGGTGGTCTGGGGGAGTCATGAGCTAATGGGCAGGGGATTTCCTTTGGGATGATGAAAATGTGCTACAATTAGATGGTGAGAATGGTGGCAAAACTCTGTGATGGTGCTAAATACCATTGAATCGTATACTTTAAGCAGATGGACTTTATGGGATGTAAATTATATCTCAGTAAAGCTGTTGAAAACCAAAAGAGCGTGAAAGCTAAATGAATGGGGAACGAGCAAGCTGGATACTGACTGAGCTGGAAAACTGGGGTGAAGGGGGGTGTCCTGTGTGGGTTTTAAGAGGCTGTGTCTGTGGGGAGCTGGGCTGAAGGGGTGGCTGGGGGTGGGAGGGGACACTGTAGGTCACAGAAGGAGCCGCTAACAGATGCAGCACCTTAGGGGCCAGAGGCTGACACTTCAGATCCAGGGCAACCGCCGTGCTCCGCCATCAACCAGAGACTGTACAGGAGTGTTCGGGCGGGACACTTTTGAAAGCTGATGATTGCAGCAAAAAGAAGTTATTATTACAGAGATTACAAAGCCTCAAGAAGACCCCAAATCATGAGGCAAAAACGGGCACATTCAACTAGTGCTGTAGAAAAAGCAGTGGCTAGAACGAGCACTTTTTTTTTTTTTAAAACCAGAAAACTGACCCTCTCTTTTTTTCTTTTTCTTTTTCAGACTATAGCCTTCGTTTTCCCTTGGTGAGTACAAAACTTTAAAAAAATTTTCTCTGATGTGTAGTTAACTAGCGAAAAAAAAAATGTTTGGGCTTTCAAGGTTTGAGAAGTATTATCTTCTAGAGAAAGAAGGCCATATGGTCAGCGTGTTATATTTGAATTTTATGCCTTAACTGGCTTAAACAGGCTCATATCACACTTTCGGTTACATCATTTTTTTTTTTTTTTTTGGCGTTTAGAATCTGGCTCAGCTGCTCAGAATCCTGAAATGTATTGTTGAGAACACAATTTCCACACGCCTTCCCCTCACTGACTTGTCCTTACTTTTGAAAGGGCCTCGCCTTATCGCAGTGGCACGCATTCCGGGACTGTTGGGAACACAGTGGCACATAATTGCATTGATGGTAATTGCTTCTTAAATTGATCTGCTGTGGGGAAAACTGCTGAAAAGGAGTTTTTCCAGATTGCACTTTTAGTGAAAAAAAAAAAAAACCAGTGTTGGCATTCCATAATTTTTTACCTTTTGAGGCAATATTCCATGGCCTCCAGGTCCTAGTACTTAGTAAAAGAAACACCATCGCCTTTTTTGTGTTCGCTTAATCAACTTAATGCTGTCAAGTTTCCTAAGGAAATTGAGCAAAGACCATCTAAGAGCTTTTGAAGTGGCTGCAGCCTGTGGGCAGGTAGCACATGATCTGCCCTGGTATGTGCGCCCCTCTTGTGAGTGAACCAGGATGTGGGCCGCTGGGACGTTGCATTTCTCAAATGCATCACCTTATTTGAAATACCTTGACTCTGTTCAGAATTAGTCTAAGGCTGATGGGTGGATCCTTTGGCCCCGCTGGCCCCTCTTTTCGGGGGTGTGCCTTTCATTTGGGCATCAGTGCTTGTGGTTATTCCTGGTGTGATCAAGGGCATTTTGGTTGTACAGACTGTCTCTCCTTATCTCAAAAAATGCTAAATATAGTCAAAGATTTATCAAGACAGAGAAGAGGAAAACTTGCATTTCCTACCTACTCAACTAATTTTGTTGTCCATGTTCTTTATCCTATAATTATTGGATGTTGATGATTCTGAATGGCACACTTTACTTGGGCAAATGGTCACGGTGGGATCAAAGAGAAGGGTCATTACTGGAATAATATTAATGGGACGGAGACTTAATTAGAGGAAGTCTGCAATGCCTTCTTGCCTCAGAATCCCAAGCGAGAGGTATCGCTCGCTCGTGTGGGTTGGAGTGGATATTAAACCTGCTGCCATCAAAAGCAGTGCATCCTGCCCACACTGAAATTAAACATTTGAGGGCAGGCCCTGCAGAGTCATCTCCTTCCCAAATACAAGGCGCAGGTTATGATGCAGCAGAAGTGTCTGACCTTTGCTTCCCTCAGCTCTCGACTCAGCCCTGGCCTCTCCACACCCAGGTGCCATCCACCTGCTCTAGGATTTCCTGGCCTCTTGGAGGGTTGACCTGCTGCCTGGCCATGCCTGGGTCAGCCTCACTTCAGCTGAGTGAGCCCATGACCTGTGCTTCCAGGGGCCCCTAGCCTCCACTGTCTCAAACCAGCCCCACGTTCAGAAGTTCATGCCCCGTCCAAAGGCAGCTGAGCCTGTGTCCCGGAGGTGACTTCCGACCTCTGGTTCCACCATAGGTGCCTGGCAGCCACCAGCTTCAGGCAGCGTCTCTTCCACCTGGTCCCATCCTTTGCCTCCTTTTCAATAGGAAAGTAAAGTTGTGCTTAGGGAGCTGTGAGTCCTTAGACTAAGAGCGTTTCTGATTTCCAGAGTCTTTCTCTTCCATGTGAGGAAAGTGTGTTGGAAGCATGAACTCCCCAACCGCGGCTACCTTAGGCGCTGCCTTTGTTTGGAATTGTAGGTCTTTTAGCCTATGGCAAGTTCATCGCCAAACATTTCAGACTCCTTCCAGAGGGTCAGGGTTTCAGCTAATAGAAAGGAATTTATTTTTAATTGGTGAGGTTGGAAACTTGCTTTTGAGTCAGTTAGAACTAAATAAATAGGTCACCTTGGGCAGATCGGGAGAGAGTAAATGCCCTGAGGTTGGGGACCACCCCAGGCCACCGTCCACACTCGTTGCAGTGGCTCCAGAGGAGTGAACATGCCAGCGTCTCAGGTGTCAGCTCTTCCTAGGATTCTTGTGACCTTTAAGTGAAATAACCCAAAGCCTAAGCATTTAGTAAAACGGTTATTGTCCGCGTCCTCAGAAAATGATGAAAATTGTTTCCAGTGTTTAAAGAAGGCATTTAACTGGGTAGTGATGTATTCGCTGTATTATAATGGATATTTAAAGGCATTTCCTTATCTAGAAATAATCCCTGATTTTTCATTTAACAAAAGACACTCTGTGTTAATATTTGACTTTTAAAAAAAGTCAATTTTAAACTGGAGAAATAGGAGTCTTTTTAGTACAACCTCCCATTCTCGTATTTTTCTTCTTCTTTTTTTCAGTATCTAAAAATAGATTTGGGAAGTAATACTATAGCTTATATTGATCATCAGATACGACCAAAGTTCCCTCAACTGGGGAATGCCTGCAACTCTGTGGGTCTCGGTTGCATATTGTTCAAAAAATGCAGTGGAATTTCAGAATTAAGAATATACGGAAGACACATCATTAAGGTTTAAATATTTTCTCCAGGCTCTTTGAGGTCTTACGTTGTTATACCAAAGCGTATCCACCAGTAAGTAAAATTAAATGATACTGCAGTTTGACGATTTCACTTTGGTTCATGGCAATACCCAAGGAGTAAAAGAAAACCAAATTAAAGTGCTAATGTTAAATAACAGTGACTTTAATTTTAAAAGTAACTTAGAATATTTATTCACTAGCCTTGTCCTCTGTAACGATCTATGATTCCAACTCTATCAGTTTCAATACATGTGATTTTCCTCTTCTAAGTCACTTTTCTTCCTTGGTGTTGGTCTGAACAGTCCCCATGGTAGAAAGGAAAAAAATAAAGAATCTGAAGGTATTTAAATCAATTGCAGGGGCCTTGTTCTCCCAGGGTGGGGTGAATACTCCAAGCATCCTTTCTGCCCGTCTCAGCTGGGGTTGCATTTCTGTTGGCAGAACAGGTGTTCTGTGTCCTGTCCTGGTTTCTGAATCTGTAGGAAGAACAGAGAAGCATGATGGGCAGAGCACAGGAGATTTGAAAACTTTCTAAGAGATTCGATTCCCGTTTCCTTCCTTTGCCACGTTCTCGGGGTTTTATTAGCATGCATGGACTGCGCGGGTTTCCTATCCAAGCAAAAATGTGTTTCTCCCAACAACGAAGCAGTTATTCTCCCGCAAACTGAGAGTAGAAACTGACAGCCAGTTGGAAGAATGCCTTTGGATCTGATGGTGACAAACAGCTCAATCCCTCATTTATTTCCATTTCCATTTTCCCCCCAGGAAAGTTTCAACATTCTTCCAAGAAGTACCTCCTAAAAGCATCCAATAAGTAAGCATTTGTCATATAGCAAAGGCATGGATATCGAGCTGTCAGATTTTCCATTTAGAGGAAATAGGAACATAGCTTTCCCATATAAACGCGTGTCTCATCTCTGAGCTCCCAGCAGACCCAGTTCAGAGCTGGAACTCTTCTTCTAGAAATCCTGTTCCTGCTGACAGGAGAACATGGATTCTCTCAGGCCAGGATGGCTTCCCAGGGTCATCCCCATAGGACAAGAGGTAAAGGGAGACTGAAAGGGGAGCCTTTCTTGTCCCTTGGGATTTATGTCGTGGTTTATTTTTATGTAATGTAATTCCTAAGGTATTTAAAAATTGGGTTAAAGAATATTATCAGGACGCATCCGTTAAATGCAACATTGGCAAGCACTTTGGTTAACCTTGTGCAGACCTGGGCAGGAAATCTGGTACTCATGCTTCAGGAAACTGTGTAATACACCACGGCTCGGCCAAGTGGTGCGTGGGGATGGTACAGAGGAACGGTCTGCTTTGGGGCTGCCAGGAAGCCAACTAAGGCTCACTTTTTAGGAAAACAATCCCCAACTATTGTTGGGGTCCTGGGTTGCCTGGATGACACGTCAAACTCCCACCCATTTTAAGTTGGACTTTTCTATTTTTATAATCAAAACCGCCCTCTTAATTTTCCTTAGCAACTAGATTTGTGAAGTGGCATTTTAGTTAAAAGTGACGCACTGAGAAAGTGGGAGGTACCTAGGCGGCCGGGCAGCGAGCTGGTTTTCCAGGAGCTGGTGTCTGGGTTCACGAGGGCGGGGCCGGCAGTCTGGGGGCAAGGTTGTCCCGTCTGTGTCGCTGACGTTGTAGGGACAGATGGCATCGTCAGCTGCAGATCTGTGCCGACTGCCTGGCTAAAGGCAGCGTTCACACTGGGGAAAGAAGACAAGATGTTTATAAAACGGTTGGGTGTGTGACTTACAGAGAACGTTCTCAGACCCATTGGGCCACAGAGTCAGGAAGGAGTCCTGCTACCACAGGGAAGGGTCAGGGACCTCGCCCCCAGCTGCAGTCCCATCCACGGGGGACGTCCCTGTGTGAATCGGGACATTCAGCCAGCAGGAGACTTGGTGCATTCTGTTCCAAAATTGCCAGTTGGGGGTGACTTTTTAAAGACTGCTTATTGCGATGCAGAGTTTGCTATAAACTATTTAAAATGTTGGGAAAGGAAAGGTCCCTGTGGAATTGCTGAACAAAAATGTGTCACATAATGGATTCTCTGAGTAGCTTCTCTCCTTGTTTTGAATCGAAATGAACATAAGCTAAAACCAGAACTTGGATTTGTGTTATTTCATGATGGGGGCTGATGGAATTCTAACAACTTTTAAAAAATATGTTGACGGTATTCAGCTGATTTCAAACAACTCTCCCAAGATTGATCTGCTCTCAGAAATGGTACAGATTTTGTGTTCAGGTGTTACATATATGTAAATATTTTTAAAGCTACCGTGTTGCTGCTGAGAAGTTAATTTTTTTTAAAAACGTCATGTTGGTGGAAATTATTATTTGCAAAAGCAGGACTTGATCTATTTCCTGTTTTGCCAGATAACGTTGTAAATGCCTTATGCTGAAAACCTAAATGGCATTGCCGATAACTCACGTGCAGTTCATTGTCTTCTTTGGGCCTCATTGACTCCTGGGCGCAGTCTATGTGTGCGTTCTCACCTCCGCCATAAAGATGGGGGGACGGAGACTTGGGCAGGCATGGAGGGGTGAGAGCACAGTGGGAAGGGGCTCACAGGTCCCCGTGTTCCCTGCACTGAGCCCAGGTTCCTCTCAGACCTAAAAACCAGTCAGCTCTCATGACCACCTCCAAAGGTAGGGTGCAGACCTGCCAAAAAAAAAAAAAACACAACAATGCATTTTCCATTATGGAAAATGTGATTTTTCTGTTATGAAAGTAGTAGAGCTCATTACTAACAAAGAACATATCCTGTGCATTCTGCAAACAGTTTTCTGGTAAATAATTATATTTGGGAACAGTTTTATGATCGCCTAAGTTGATCTTGGCCAGGGTTCCAAACTATTTCCTCATGTTATCTGCTGACCGAATCCAGTTTTCTAATCTCTTCCCACACTCTTGCCAGGCTTCCTTTCGGCGTGGCCAGTAGTCTGTCCATTCACTCGCCCAGCGTTTATCAGGTGTCTCCTGCAGGCTTATGACTGTGCCAGGTCTTGAAAAATGCAGCAGTAGATCCTAGTTCTGATTTCAGGAAATATTTCCTGCAGGGCCGATATATGAGTCCTTTCTTTAGCAGTTCTGATTGTGTGTTCTGCACAGTAGCCTAGAAAAGGATTGGTCAGAAATCAAGTTTAGTTCTAGAAAGCTGAATGACTTGGACGTGTCCCTTCATGCCCTAAGTCACACCTTCTTTGTTTAAAACATAAAGAGCCCTGTAAGGATTTTTAAAAGGTCCCTTCGTGACATAAAGTTCTGTGATCGAGGGCAATGCTTCTCTGGATTTTGAGTTAACAGCAGAAATGCCCCTCAAGTAACCACTGCTGCGTAACCTCCGTGTTTGGGGGCTGTCACCTTCATTGCCTTCCCTTCTGGGATGAAATTTGTACATTGTGATGTAAAGGTTTTATAATCTTAGCTTTGAAAAAGAAGCAGCTGTCTTGGTGCTTCCTCGTCCCTTCTCTCTCTTATTTGAATTTGCTCTCCTGCTGCCCTCCAAAAGAAGCAGGAACCTGTAAAAGAGGGTTTTATTCCTGGAAGACAATATTGGAAAAGCAATCTTCTTCTTTCTGTGATGTTGCTTATGTACATGCAAAAGCTGGGAATCCGTGGGTTTTGATTTTAAAACTTAAGCAGAAACCTTAGTTAACAAAACAAAGGTCCTTTCTCCACTGTTTTGCAATCCATCCTGGCAAAGGGTTCTGGGAGCCTGCTATGGTGTATTTTACCTGAAGAACTGATGGACGGGGAAGGCGAGTTGCTTAATCTCATCAGGTACCATGGAAACCCCAGTACCACTCTGCTCCCCTCTTGTGAGAGTCCTCCAGAACAAATCCCGGCTGCAAAATGTGTGTTGCTGAGGTGAAGTTGGAGATCCCGAGAGCACACAGTGTGAGCGTGATCAGATTCAGAGACGTCACTGTTTCCAGGATCTATTTTTGGCTTCCTTCCAACGTGAAGCCAACACCGACATTCTGTTGTGCTGTTTCCCGCTGTGGGTGGATTTATTTAATTTTTCATGAGTGATGGCTCATGGCTGTACGTTTTCCTCCTGTGCAGCTGAGGATTAAGTCATGTTTCCTTTTAAAAATTATTTTTGATAGAATCTGAGTAATGTGGTACTCAGAGGGTTTGAGACTAAGGGGCACAGTAGTATCACTAAGACAAGGCGCTTCGCTTCCCCGGGCTCTTACGAAATGGCAGTGATGGTGTCACCCTGTGACTGGGATGTTCTCCACCAGAGGGGACCGTGTCTTATCAAACAGCCAAAAACACCTCTCTCTCTAAAAATGTTTTTGCAAGTTGTGTGATTTTTTTAAACATTTTTTTTTTTCACGTTGCAACAAATCCATTCCACTTGGAACGCCACACGGTAGGATTCCCTAACAGAAAGCCTAGTAACGGAATCAGTTTCCATGCAGGTCCACGCTTTTTCCCCCGAGTGGCCTCTGTCTGCCCGGCTGGGTTCTAGGAACCCCTCTGTGTCCATCACCTTAAGTGGCAGTAGCTCTGGACAACAGAGCTGTTCTGCTCCCGTCTCAGGCTCAGTCCTTGCCAAACTGCTTCCACTCAGCGGCATCTCAGCCCTGCTCCTTGAGATGCATGAGGAGTGAAGATCATCCGTCTTTACCATGAGGCGCTCCCTCCTGGCCCGAGCACAGACCAGGGATCCTCCAGACAAGCAGTCCAGGCGCCTGCCCTGCACCCAGGGCTTCCAGCTTCGGATCTCCACAGTGCTGCCTGAGAAGATAGATGGGTGAGCACCAGGATGGCAAATGCAGGGACCAGAAAGGTCCGGAGGCAGCAGGAGATGGTACAGATCAGAGAAGAATAACAAAGGAAGATGGGGATGCGGTGGGAGGGCAGGTGGGCAGCTCCGTGGAGTCAGTCCAACCAAACGACACGAGCAGGAAAGGAGCAGAGGAGGGGCCGGCCTAGGGGTCAGGAGGCTCGCCGTCTCTCCCAACTGGCTGGGTGGCTTTAATCAAGTCACCCACCTCCTAAGAGCACTGTCTGCTTAATTGCCCACCTCTGGAAGGCTCCGGCATTCTTTCCATCCAAGATGGGACCCCAGGAGATAGCAAAGTTCCAGTACAACACTAACAGCACAAAAAGTCATCTGTGTTCACTGGAAAGTGCAAGAGGCCATGGCTGGGGGGTTGCTTTTCTTTAGCGACGACCGCCTGTAACCAACATCCTAGGTTCAGGCTCAGGGCTTCCCCGAGCTGTTACCCTGCAAAAGAGACACCCCTTCATCAGGGTGGCTGCGCCCGGGCCTGGTAAAGCTCAGGAAAGCCAGCTTCCCTGAGAGCCAAACTGCAGGCCGGGAGCAGGAACCTCGGATGCTCCATCCGTATGTAGATGCACCACTGTCAGACCTTCAGGTACCACTCCAGACCTTCAGGTACCACACCAGACCTTCAGGTACCACTCCAGACCTTCAGGTACCACACCAGACATCCAAGTGCCACTCCAGACATCCAGATACCGCACCAAAAATCCACACGCCATGTCAGAAATCCAAATATTGTGTGGGAAACCCAAGTACCTGGTCAGAAAAATCAAGAACCGTATCTGGGCATTTGTAATAATGGTACAAATGGGAGTCTTCATTTTCACCGGACCGTGGTGAGCCCTTTCTGAAATTCATTTTAGAGATTAAAAAATTTAACTTTTATTTCAGCTGGGCTATAACACTCCTTATAAAAATGGGTCTGTTGTATATATCACAATGTCCCTGGGGAATCTGAAAAAGAAGTTGAAATTGCCCCTAATCACAGAACCCAGTGGGCTTGACTGAGGGTGAACAGATGATCGAGGAAACGGTTCCTTGACATTTCTACACCAGACTGTGGGAAAGTCAGAGAACCATATCGGTGGTGTCTGAGCAATCCTGGCGGTGCTCTCCAAAAATCCACAGGAAAGGGTTTCCTTCAAGGGTATGGTTAAAAGAGAATTAAATAGTAATCTTGAGGAATGAAAAGTCAAATTCAGAGAATGGTCTGATGACATAGGGCTGCCTGTTCAGCTTTAGAAAATGCATGTTTAAAAAAAAAACTCCTGTTTTCTGCTTTTTCCCATGATTTATGTAATGTGTGACACTTAACGTGAAACTAATGCTTGATTGGATCCTTGCAGAGGGACAGAGAACAATCGATTTGGCCCCCATGGCTGACTGCGACATGTAGGGGCGTGTCAGCTCCTGGAGGACAGCAAATGTCCTAATTCAAATCCCCAGGGGTGGCCTGGCACCTAGCAGACCTCCGCGTACAGTGGATGAATGAGTAAATGAATGAATGGACTGAGGGAGACTGGGGAGTGAGGCAGTTAGCAGAAAGAAAACTGCATTTTGCCTTCTCCGCGGTGCCTGGGGCGGCACTTAGCAAGACCAGGGCCACCTACAGAAGATGCCCGATTGCTTGTTCAAAAAGCAGGAAAAAAGCTTTTTCCTTTCTTCTGTGGTCTCTCTCTGGACCTGCCAGAGTGTTTTATACCTTCCATTTAATGTCATACTCCCTGGGGGTACGGGGATTCTCTCAGGCAGTATAGACCCTCAGAGATGCCTGGCACCTGCCCTGGAACTTGGCAGGTGGCGTTTGCGTATCAGGGGCCAAAAATGGACCTTTAGGAACCCGTCCTGGGAAGGAGGCAGAAGGTGTGAGTCGAGGCCCCAAGCCCCTGGCAGGATGCAAAATTGTTCCATCAGACTTCACTTGCCAAACTCAAATTCAGAGATAAAATTCTTCCAAATTCAAGAAAGTGGCTGCAGCATTAAGCCCCAGGCCCTGAGCCCCTTCTGAGTCTCTGGTCTCAGACCCCGAAGCCGGCTCTGGTGTGAGAAATGGTGGTCAGAACACTGGAATGTTCCCCCGGGGCATTTTGCAATAAGGGATTTCACCCCCACCCCTCTCCCTGGGGACATGATCTGTTTCCAGCTAGATCTTTACTTCTCCCTGCTTCCATCATTAGTTTCTGGAAGGGTCTCCCCCACCCCTGCCAGCGCTGCCAGCCCTCCGTATCCGACCCCCAATCCCGGGTGACTTTCTGCCACCCCGTTTCGATTTCTTTATATTGTTGTGGAAACACTCACCACTCTTTGGAGCGGCCATATTCATCCACTCTCTCGCCTTCTAGAATGTAGGCCCTGTGTGAACAGGGATCTTGTCCCTCTGTCCCTGCACGCAAGTGCTGGCACGTGAATGAATGAATATGTTTTAGTACCCCTTACACTGCTTTAGCTCCCTTTTGGAGCAAGAGGGATATAAATAAATAAATGAAGGCAACTAACACCCCCAAGAGTTCCGGTCAATCCCCCAGGATTTCCTCTGTCCAACACCAGACTGGCTTCAGTGATTTCTTTCACAGGTGAGGCCGAGTTGGTTTTGTTTTACCTAGCGTCTGCATGGCAGATGTCAATGGGCACGCTGGCACTTCTGGCCCACCTGAACTCGGGGGAGAGCAGTGCTCCAGGTGCGCGCTGGTCCCCAAACCAGACCAGAACTACATGTTTCAGCTCCATTTGGGTTTTTAATGGCAGTTCTCTTACCAACCCCTCCACTCATCTTAGGCAGATTCCTAAGAGCCAAGGGGTATGCTTTCCAATCAAAGCCACCTACATGCCTTGAAATTCCTTGTCTTGAAAGGGATATGTTTTAGGTCAGCCAATTAAAGGTGTAGTCTAACACGAGGACCTGTTATCCACCAAAGGTTTTATACACCAAGAAGAATGACCGAGGTTCAAGTCCAGCACATCACCGTGTAAAGGAGCTGGCACAGCGTAGGGCTGAACAGTGGGGAGTGACAGCTGCACCCAGCTCTCAGAGCAGCCCCAGGACCCAGGGAGAGAGGCGGGCAGGGCTAGGCACCTGGATTCGGAGAGCTCTCAGTGCCCGGGACCCCTAATTATCACCTTCCTACACCAAGCTGCCGGTCGCAGCTTTACCCTCCCAGTCCTAGGGGAATAGGTGACATGGGTAACTGAAGAAAATACAAGGAGATTAGGTGAAAAAGACCTGCATGTGCAAAGTAAATCATGCTAGCCTGAACTGACCCTGTGGTGTGGTGTAGGATAGGATCTCGGAATTAACAATGTGTTTTGTGTTATCCCTCAGGGGGTTTGGTCAGGACCCCCTGAATTTCAAGCAGGTAAGCTTTTAGCATTTTTGCAGCCCACTGTCATAGAAGTAGTTACATTCAGAAGCCGAGTCTCACCACTTCGCTGTATTTTTAGAGAGTGAGAGCACCATCCCCTCCACGACCCGCAGCCCTCATAAGCCCTGCAGCCTGGACCTCTGACTCGGCTCTGTCCCGTCCCGGAAGCTCCTGGCTGCAGGGGCCTCCTCCTCGCTGCCTGGGCTTCAGACACATTGAGTAAAAGGCAAAGCACACCATCTCTCCAGGGAAATGGATGGAGCAAAATCAGGAAAACAAAAACAAGGAACCTGCCTATAGCCGAGTGGGTTGGTATAGCTCATGAGTAGACTTGGTGCCTCTCAAAATCTCCTTATCCTCAGAACTCAGAGCACCTTAAGCCAGGAGCCATGCTTGGGCTTCTCCTCTCTGAGAAGGAAGACTTCAGATCTGTGTGGCTGGGGGTTGAATACTGGGGTCATCCTGGCTCCTGGGGAAGGGGTGCGGAGAGTTCTCTGCTCTGATGGAAGGTGGCACCACGGGATTGGTGTTGAGGGCAGAGCGATTCTTCCTGGTGTGTAAAACCTATGGTTGATAACAGGTTCTCATCTTAGACTGCATCTTCAATTGATTGATTTAAACATATCCCTTTTCAAGACACGGGATTTCAAGGCTGGTAGGTGGCTTTGCTTGGTGGGCATATCCCTTGAATCTTGAAATACATTGGAACTGGATGGAGCTATTTTTCTCCCTTCTGAAGCAGAGGAGGTTAGCTCACGGTGGCCCCCCTCCAGGAAGAGAGGGTGCAGCCCGGGGGCTTGCCAGAATGTGGGTGTCGCAGCCAGGAGGCCAAGTTCAATCACCAGGGGCTGCCTGACAGCCAATGAGTCCTGTGCTTTGTAGGGCCTCCCTGTAAAGGACTTAGGTCCCAGAGGCCCCTAAATTCTCGGGGTCTATGGATCCAGAATAGCACCACAGAACTACTGGTACTCAGCTGATGGCCCAGAGCCTGCAGGCAGGGTTTGGAACTGGACGGTACCAAGGCTTCTGTAGTTTCATAAATAGCTCTATGCAATAGATTGTTATAAACACCTATGCAAAACCCCTGTTTTCCAATGATGCTGCAATATTTGATTAATGCTTCTGGATGGCATCACAGGATGACTGAAGCAAGCACTGCTTCGAGTTGTGGTGAATTTGCTGAGCATGAGAGGAAAATTGTCAGGTCAGGAGCCTAATCATTCTTAACTTGTCTCATTTGGCATTCTGTCCGTGTTTACACTCAGGCTACACGTGCACACACACTGGAAAAAAAAAAATCCCAGACCACCTTGAACGAAATGGTTTTGACCTCTATTTCTAAAATGTGTGTTAGCATGAAACAGGGAGCTTTCTCTGAGGGTTCAGCAAGCAATCTACTCCACCTGCTTCTGTCTTAGCTGCCACCCTTGGGTGTTAGAGTGTCAGGTTTCTCTGGGAAAATTCATGTCATGGACATCTTGTTGCCAGCAAGCGGCACCATTCACTTTTCATTTCAAGATGATGTAAAGTCTCACATGTTATTCCCAGCGTGGATGTGGAGCAGTGAATGATGTCTAATTGTTTGGAAGGGAGAGAGCTCCTCTAAGAAGCTCCTCTAAGAAGCATGCAATGTCCGAAGCTTCCCTCGCTCTGCAACATTATAACTTTACTTCTGTTTCACCAAAGGCAGTTAATTGGTCTGAAGACTCTCATGCATAAGACAGTAGAGAGAGGGGGAAATCTCCAACCTGCCCTGCTAAAAACATTGCTTCCACCGTAGAAAATAAACCCCTAGGAGAAGATTGGGGATGGGGCCAGGCTGCATGTTGCATACCAGGGGGCAGCATGTGGAGGGAGATAGTGGTGCCCCCATTTCTCCTGCATTATACTAACTTTAGATAAAGTCTATTCAAATTGCTCAGGATTCTAACCATACGAACTCCAGCTTAAGGATTTTTTTTTCAGAACATCAGCCCTGGAGGCTTCCCCAGGTTTTATAACTGTGGTGCCTCAATACGGAAGCCAAGTCAGTGGATCCCCCTCCATTCAGCGCACCTCCCAGCTCTCAGCGGCCGCCCTCCGCCTCATTTCGTGTCCAAGCTGAGCTCAGGAAGACCCTTCTTTCCCCTGAAGGAGGAATCAGAGAGGTGCAGAGATGGCTCAGATCACACACACTCAGGCTGAGAGCTCACAAACCCAGGCTGATGCACCCTGGCTGCCGGGAATCGCTCTGAATGTTACAGCCCTCCTTTCTTCCTTTCTTCCTCCCTCCCTCCCTCCTTTCTTCTTTTCTCCCTCCCTTCCTTCTCCCTCCCTTCCTTCCTTCCTTCCTCCCTTCCTTTCTTTCTTTCTTTCCAGTGCACAATGAAAAGGCACACAAAGCAGAAAAAAAGCGCTAAGGGTCTTAAAATATAAAGCTTGTTCCTTTCTTCCACAGTCTCTCTCAACTTGCCCTGGTGTTGTGTTTTTGCTATTTTTTTAATTAATTTTTTTATTGAAGTTTAGTTGATTTACAATGTGTTAATTTCTGCTGTACAAAGTGATTTAGTTATACATATATATATACATTCGTTTTTTTTAAACATCTTTCTTGGAGTATAATTGCTATACAATGGTGTGTTAGTTTCTGCTGTATAACAAAGTGAATCAGCTATACATATACATATATCCCCATATCTCTTCCCTCTTGCATCTCCCTCCCATCCTCCCTATCCCACCCCTCTAGGTGGTCACAAAGCACCAAGCTGATCTCCCTGTGCTATGCGGCTGCTTCCCACTAGCTATCTATTTTACATTTGGTAGTGTATACATATATATATACATTCTTTTTAAATATTCTTTTCCATTATGCTTTATCATAGTATATTGAATATAGTTCCCTGTGCTATACAGTAGGACCTTGCTGTTTATCCGTTTAATTTAATTTATTTATTTATTTTGGGCTGCGTTGAGTCTTCGTTGCTGCGCGCGGGCTTTCTCTAGTTGCGGTGAGCAGGGGCTACTGTTTGCTGCGGTGCGCGGGCTTCTCATTGCGGTGGCTTCTCTTGTTGCGGAGCACGGGCTCTAGAGCGCAGGCTCAGTAGTTGTGGCTCACGGGCTTAGTTGCTCCGCAGCATGTGGGATGTTCCCGGACCAGGGATCGACCCCGTGTCCCCTGCATTGGCAGGAGGATTCTTAACCACTGCGCCACCAGGGAAGTCCCTATCCATTTTATATGTAATAGTTTGCATCTGTTAATCACAAACTCCCATGCCATCCCTCCCCCACCCCCTCCCCCTCATTTCTTTATGAAGTGGGAGTTGTAAGAAGTGTGTCTATTCATCGTTGCAGCCTCGGTTTCTTAGGCCCCCACGGCATTCCTTCCTACGTGGAGAGAGTTCTCTTTCTGTCCCTAAAACAACAAGCTTCTCGGCTTTGAGCCTGGCCAATCTTAGTGTCATGGCAAAAAAAGAAATGGAAAAAGGCGAAAGAAAACAAACACCAAACAAATATAGTGTCGGAAGAAAAAAAGACCAGAGTGCACAGGTAACATGAGTTCAACTCAGGTTAACTTAATGAATTTGGGCCAAACTTAGATTTGGCATTTTCCTTGAAGTTTGGCTTTGGTAAATGACCTACCTGCCTTTTCCAAAAAGTGACCTCTGAAATCCAATCCAGGTGATTTGATTTCTCCCCTTTCGATTAACCTTGTGGTGTCAGGAGTCCAAGCTGGCTCTCAAGACCATTTGCAGTAGGAGGTAAGGACAGCTGACTGCTCACCCTGAGTGTCCAGGTAAATTTTGTGTTTGCTCAGAAGGAAATGTGGTGAAGTCCGTGTGCTCCAAAGGAAGGCTCCCACCTGCCATTTTCCTGGCGATCTCCCATTTCCCTCCTCTACTCTGGGGCTGTCACGGGGTGGACACCCCTCCCACAATCTGGAGTCAGGGCTAGAGCCTCAGAGAACCAGCATCTTTGAGTTCAAAGTGAGTTCCGCATTTGAACGGTTCATGCTCAGGAAATCAGGGCTTAAAGACTGAAAAGTCAAATCAGTAATTTCATTTATTTAAGCTACACTTCACAGGTTAGAGACCTCAGGAATTAATAAATAAGTTCATGGATATGTATTTGTGTGCGGATGTGTGTCTACTAGTTACAAGTAAAAGCAAGATAGGAGATGCACAAATAGGAGCATTAAGCTGTTGCTTTAAAAATGAATATGGCAGAGGTTCAGTTAACATAAACTCCCAACAATAAAAATGTACAGTTCCTCATTTCTAGTCGTATTACTTTTGCCTTTTTTTTTTTTTGCATTCAATAAATATTTGTTGAGTATCAATGTAAGTAGATTCAGGCAACTAACTGCTTTGCATCTTTTTTTTTCCATTTTTTAAAATTTATTTTTTATTTTTTATTGAAGTAAAGTTGATTTACAATGTTGTGTTAGTTTCAGGTGTACAGCAAAGTGATTAAGTTTTATATATATAATTCTTTTTCAGATTCTTTTCCATTATGGATTATTACAAGATGTTGAACATAGTTCCCTGTGTTATACAGTAGGTCCTTATTGTTTATTTTATATACAGTAGTGTGATCTGTTCATCCCAAACTCCTTACTTTCGCTTTTTGAAAAGCATTTCTCAAGTCACTGGAAATAGTAAGAAATCTCTCCTTAAATTAACGAAGGGAAAAAAGTAAGATATTTTTGGATGTTTCCTCTTGTTGTTTGAGATCTTGCTGCCCACGTGGGTGCTGGCACACACAGACACTTTCGGCCGTCCCCATTCATCACCACTGTGAGATGAAGATGAGTTCAATTAACTAAGTTTTACGCAGCCAGGTGTTTGTTTTCCGAAAAAAACCCGTGCAGGGTGATACAAATGGTTTGATTTAAGTGTGTGGTGTGACTGCATCGGGAAGCAGTGGAACCCCGGCAGCGATACTGCAGCATCACCATGGCAACCGGTGGAAATAATGGCCCCCTTCGGGAATAAAAGAGATCTCAAATCCTGTTGCAGGCGAGTAGCATTGGCTGTCTGCCGTAGAGATGGTTTCTGATGATTGTTTCAGAAATTCCTTATCAGCAGAAAATGAACGAGAAGTGGTGTTTTCAGAAAATGAATGGATTTACAGGCAACTAATGTGATCATCTAAGGCACCCAGGAAGGCAGGGTGGTGATTTATTCTGTGCACGCTGCTATTCCAGTAGCTGCTGGAAGCCTGGTCGCTGGCCCTGCCACACAGAACACGTCTGTAGGACCGTTGTCGACCTGTGCTTCTTTTATAGGCTTTCCACTTCTGTCTGGATTTTTGCTTTATTGGAGGCAGAAATAATTGGGAATTCAATGAAAGAGTATATGACTACCTAGTACAGTCCTTGGTACATAGGAAGCACTCTGTAAACAGTACTTCACATCAAATTCTCAGGACAAAATGAAAGTGCCTGGGGCTGGTCGGAGGAATTGTAATATCGATAGTATTGACAACAACAGCAGCAGCAGAAGTGAGACGTAGCAAACCATCCTCTAGACATTGGGTGCTGCTTTGGTGCGTTTATGTCGGCGTTCCTTCCTGAAGATGTGCAACTGGTCAGACTTGTCTGCACAGCCTTTTACCTCGTGCACTGATAACCACGTCCATGGGAAAGGCACTTTCTTTATGAAGGGGCCACATTTCCAGGGATACAGCTTGACCCATAGAATGTGAAATAAAGAAGCTCTGTAAAAGAAAAAGATCTTCCACTTTAACGCAAGAGAAGGAGAACTTGGTGAGAACAAGCAGCCTTGGCAGCTTCCGTTTTTCAGATAACAGACTTTCAGATAACAGACTTGAGAGTAACGCTTGGGAGTCCGTTTCCCTTTTTATTTTAGGAAGTGCTCTAGAGAGAAAACAGAGATCTTTCTGCTATAAGAAGTTCTCTCTTCAAAGCAGCATCATGCCTGAAATAGAATTTTCTCTAAGCTAAGTGGAAAGCTCTAGAATAAAAGATTGTTACCTTTAAAGCCTGTTTGGGGGAAAGGCTCGCATCATACGTGTGTGATAGAGTTTTCCTGCACGTTTTCTTCACTTTCAATTGTATTTCAATTTAGTTTTGCCTTGAAAGAATTCGGGGGAAAGGATAACATTCGTGGTAATTTTTATTTGGAAACTAAATCTGAAGCATGCGGGACTCGTGATGGATCTTGCCATGTCTGTGCTTGCTCCCTGCGGGCTGTGAACCCCGCTCATCCTGGGCGCTGGGTGTTTTCCCTTCCTCTGCCTTTCCAAGCGCAGTGCACCGGAGGGTTTTGATGACCCAGCTGGGACCGCCGACTGCAGCAGCCAGCAGCCGGGTTGCCTTGCTTCCAGCAGCCAGACTGCTTCTCTGCCACCTTTCTTCCTGATTTATTTTAAACTTAAAAAAAAAAAAAAAAAGGAAAAAAGGGCACTCCACCACTGCAAATTATAAATTTATTTGCAAGTGTTGATTTCAAGTCAAGATGAGCCACCTCTCCTGACACCTTTTCCCCTGCTGGATTCTGGGCTCTGGTTTCTGATGACATAGTCTGGGTACTGCAGCCGCTAGCCTCAGAAGGAGAATTACAGAGGGGATACCCACGTAAATTATGTATTGCCTTTTGCATCAGTAGCCTGCTTGGAAACGTTCAAATTGTCAACCGGCGAGACTCCAGTGCTGTGGACATGGGTTTGAATGAGTTGATCACCTAGGGGCTGTTCAGAAAGCCGTGCTCTGTAAGTATCCGGGGATGCACAACACAGACGGGAAAAGGGATATCTGGAATGTTCTTTATGTCGCTGGTTTTGGTTGGGAGAAAAATGCATTTTCCAACAGCTTTTAAAATGTAATATCTAATGTTGCCTCTCACTGTTAATTTAAGAATGTCACAGCGATTCTATTCTTGGTCAAGTTTGTGTGTGAGCTTATGCTACCAGTTTGTAAAATTGTAATATCCGTGCAGGTGGTGGGTGAGCAGTTTTTACAAACGATTTGTGCAGATTTTATGTCTTCCTATGCGTTAAATTGCTATTGAACATATAAGTACTTTCTCTTTCACTTAAAATATAATATCTAAATGTTCTTTAAGCAAAGAGAACGTGCTTAAGATTTTGGACATGCATCTTTCAGCTAACGTGGAAATTATAAAGACATTTTAGGAAATATTTGACTTGAAAGCCGACTAACCAATTAAAAAATGGGAGAAAGAGATTTTTTTCTAGCTGTTTTCTTTCTTTCCTTTCTTCCTCCCTCCCTCTTTCTTTCCCTCTCTCTCTCTCCCTTCCTTCCTTCCTTTCTTTCAATTTCTTTCTTTCTTTCTTTCTCTCTCTTTCTTTCTTTCTCTCCCCTTCCTTCCCTCCTTCCTTCCTTCCCTCCTTCCTTTCTTCTCCCCTTCCTTCCTTCCTTCTTTTTCTCTCTCTGTCTCTCTCTCTTTCTTTTTCTTCCTGCCTTCTTTCTTTCTCTCTTTTTTCTCCCACTGCTGCAGTTAAGGCTGTATCATTTTGTAATGGCATCTGTTCTCACAGTGACTGTATGTTTGATAGATGCTCAAATTACTTTTCAATTGCTAATGCTGTTCTGTGGGTAACGCAGATACAACTCGCCTTTGAATTATTTTGGATACATATGGTGAGAACAGGCTTCCTGCTGAGAAAAAAATATTAGGTTGCTTCCTACGAGGTGGTTCATTTAATCAGTTGATCCTGGGACGTCAGTCTTTCCCGGCAAAGTAGAGGGAGCCCTTCCAGGCTCTTGCACACTCCTGGAGGGATGGCCGTCATCCCGGTGTTATCATAAGGACCCCACCTGCTCGCTCACTCGGGACCACGCCTCCGGAGGTGCCTGTGCCCGGTGGCCGGAAACTGCCATGCCAGGGCCGGCCTTCTCCCCGGGACCCCCGTTAGAAGGGCACCCTTGTGCATGTGGGCCCCCAGAAACATCATGAATGGGATCCACAGCTCACCTTAAATTTTGCTGTTTTTTTTTGTTTGCCCTGTGAGAGCACATCAGACTAGTTCATGTTAGAAAGTCCAGAGTGAAAAACTTCATAGCACTTTGCCTCTTATGTGAAAGTGCGTCCCTTACCTTCCAGCCAACTTAGGTGCCATCTGGCTGTGCTTCACTAAAGAGAAGTGTGTGTGTGTGTGTGTGTGTGTGTGTGTGTGTGTGTGTGTGTGTGTGTGTGCTGTGTATGGGGCAGCACACAGAAAAGAGCAAGGAGCCACTTCTCTGGGAGTTGGAAGCTCAGAGCATCCAGTCATAAATTCCTGTTCTTTCACACTGAGTGGCGTGGATTTTGGTGTCCTGGAAAGAGGCTCACGGTAAGGAAAACCTGAGCTGTTGTTCCCACAGTACCTTATCCCAGTCATGCGCAGGGTGAATTTTGTACCATTTTACTGCCTTTTGATGTGATTTAAATCCTCCTACTCGCAGTATGGCTTTGGGGGCTGTGAGGTGGCCTGGGGGTGGCTCCCGCTCTGTCCCCTGGATCCTGGGCCGGCTCAGGGCCCCGCTCCCCTAAGGAGCTGCCTTCGCAACACAGGCAAACGGTGCCTTCCGTTGCCTGCCCCTGGGGACCTCCCGGGGGCGCTGACGGGCTCTGGGGAGATAACGTATGGGAAAGTTCTCAGAACCAGGAACACACGGAGTGTGTGAGTCAGCCCCTGGTGAGTAGGGCCGCCACGCGGCAGCTTGATGTTCCTCTGGAATAAGGGGTCTAAGGGCTGAAGGGGTTATGGTCTCACCTGGTTTCCCCTCCCCCTGGCCCCTCTAAGTAAACGCCCTCCTTCATGTTGCAGAAAGAGCGCCCCTGCTGTCTGATGTCCGGAGGGCTGGCCACTGCCTCGGGACTTCAGTTACAGTCTGTGACCCCTGGGCAGGCACACTCCAGCCCTCGCCCCCTCCCTAATCCAGAGCCGTGTGTCTGCTGAGCAGAGAGCTGAGCTGTAACAGAGTGTGAATGTCCCCCCGCAGTGGACCGCACCCCTGTTTCCTTACCTGTGCTGCGGGGAAGCTGGGGGAGGGAGCCCATCCCGGGAACAGGTGATGAAGTTTCCTGTTTGCAGGAAGTTTGTGTAAAGGTGGCCCCCCGTGCAGGAGGGCTCCGGAGGGACCAGGGCAGAGAGAGAGTACTCTTCAGGAGGAAGCAGGAGTGGGGATCACTCGGCTTCCAGGGCCCCAGCGATTGGAAGGGGGGTCCGAGGAGGGAAAACGCCACGGTGGGCGGGTTGGCAGGAAGAGCGGACACCTCAGAACCCAGGAAGGCAGGGCTGAATCTGCTTTTGCTCATCTGCGCCTTCCCTGCTCCTGGCATCCTGCCTGGCACATAGCAGGTGTTCACGCAGTTGCTTCTACATCAATGAACGCGAGCTGGTGAACGAAGCAACATCAGTTGGTTTTGCAATATTTGGGGGCGATACGTCTTATGTGTGATGTGTTTTGTCTCCCTACAAACACGCATGCGTAGCTCCATAGTTTGAAGTGTGGAAAAGCGTTGGAGCCTTTGGATCAGAGGCTGCGTTGAAATCCTGCCCTGTCGCTTCCTTGCTTTGTTTGAGACTTCAGGAGTGACTTGACCTCTGGAAAGTAGTACCTTCCTCTTCAGTGGCTGAGGGACTGAGATGAGATGATTCTTGTAAAGCGCTCAGCAAACTGCCTGGCCCTGAGCAGGCTCTGTAGAGCATCGCTATTATTGTTATTGTTTCTTCCTTCATATTCTCCTGATTGCACTGGGTCGCAGTCATTTGTATTTCTTTGGGAAACACATTTAAAAAGTCAGCCATGCTCGGGGAAAACAGACTTTCAAAAATGTTATCTAACGCGTTAAAGAAAATATTTGCACCGTCGATTTTAAAAGCATGCTGTACGGTTTGCTTTTCAGAACTGTACTCTGTTACCTTCATCCTGCTAATAGTGTAAAAAAAGAAAAAAGAAAGCAGCATAATACTGAAGGCAGTTTTTAAGTCTAAAATAATCTTAAATAGCTGGAAGTTAAAAGTGCATTTTACTCCATCCGTTTATGGCCGTTCACACGCAGACATAAGGTGCTGGGGTTCTGCCAGGGTTTTAAAATTAGAGCAAAAGAAATGAGACCCAACTTAATTAGTATAAATGTTGCCGTGTGACTTCTAATAATGAGTGTAATTTGCAATGCATGCTCACCATGTAATTTAGCACAATGGGACCCACAGAATGTAGGACTAGTATTTAATCAAGAGAAATGATTAAAGCAGAAAGGGATGAAGTTTGGAGACTGGAATCCTGTATAGAAGCCTTGTGTGCCCACTGGGATATTCCGCCTGCAGCACCATTTCTGACACCCCTTCCGGCCCCACCCCAGAGGAAGCTGTGTCAGCTACTGAGCTGTGTGACTCTGGCAAGTTACTCAGTGTTTCTGCGCCTCAGTTTCCTCATCTGTGAAGTGGGGACAGCAGTGGTCCCAATCTCTTATTGTTGCCGTGGAGATTAAATGAGTGGACAATGGAAAGCCCTGGGTACGCAGCACTCAACCAATGTCTCGCCGACTCTCACTTTTGTGACTGTTATCATTCATGAGGATCTTGGATGCCAGGCTGGGGAGGGTGCCTTTTATCCCAAAGTACAGTATGGGGTGGTCCTGGGATGCTCTGTCTTTATTGAGGTAAAATTCACATCACCTAAAACTAGCCATTTTAAAGAGTAAAATTCAGTGGCAGTTAGTACATTCACAATGTTGTGCAGCTATTGTGCCTACCTAGTTCAACACATTTTCATCACCCCAAAAGGAACCCTCTGTACCCCTTAAGCAGACAATCCCCATTTCCCCCTCGCCCAAGTCCCTTGGGATCACAAATCTGCTTTCTGTCTCTATTGTTTGATGTATTCCGGTATTTCATAGAAAAATGAAATCAGACATTATGTGAGCTTTTTGTCTGGTGTCTTTCACTTACCGTTATGTTTTTGAGGGTCACCCAGGCTGTAGCAGGTGTCACTGCTTCCTTCCTTTTCATGGCTGCCCTAATATCCCATTGTACGGCCATGCCACAGTTCCATTTAGTTTGTCCATTCATCAGTTGATGGACATTTGGGTTGTCTTTTGCCTTTTGACTGTCGTGAAGCATGTTGCTATGAAGGGTGGTGTACAAGTTATCGTACTCCTGTTTTAAGTTTTTTGGATATATACCTAGGAGTGGAATTACTGGGGATAGAGTAGCTCTGCGTTTAATTGTTGGAGGAATCCCCCAGACTGTTTTCCACAGCAGCTGCACCGTTTTGCGTTCCCACCAGCAGAGTATGAGGTTCCTGGTCCTCCCCATCCTCGCCAACACTTGTTATTTTCTTTTTTTTTTTTTAAAGTCTAGTCATCTTAGTGGGCATGAGTGGTATGTTATTGTGGTTTTGTTTCTGTTTATGTTCCCCTAACGATTAGTGATGTTGAGCATCTTTTCATGTGCTTGTTGGTCATTTGTGTATCTTCTTTGGAGAAATATCTATTTAAGTCCTTTGTTTTTTAATTGGGTTATTTGTCTTTCTGTTCTTGAGCGGTAAGGGCCCTTCATATATTCTGGATACTAGATCCTTATCAGATACATAATTTGCAAATACTTTTTCCCATTCTGTAAGGTGTCTTTTCACTTTCTTGCTAGTGCCCTTTGATGCACAAAAGTTCTGAGATGGTTTTAGGTGGAAACAGAACATAGCAGTGAACAAGTCTGAACCATGAAGGGAGAAATTCTTCCCTTCTTCATCCCCTTCCAGTCTGTCTCATGCTCAAAGCGGGGAGAGGCTCAGTTTGATGCTACTGTGTCTTCAACACCTTCACACATCTTTTTAACAGAAAGAGAACAGGCTTTGGGCCAAGAGCCTTCCACGGGGCCAGTGTTTAGCAAGAATTTCTTCCCCTTCTGCACTGAGCTGATTGTTAAGATCATCACTATATATGGCTAGCGATGCTGGTTTTCCCATTTACGCTAATGACAAAGCGTTTCCTTTTAAAGCAGCCGCATAGCACAGGGAGATCAGCTCAGTGCTCTGTGACCACCTAGAGGGGTGGGATAGGGAGGGTGGGAGGGAGACGCAACAGGCAGGAGATATGGGGATATATGTATACGTATAGCTGATTCACTTTGTTATAAAGCAGAAACTAACACACCATTGTAAAGCAATTATACTCCAATAAAGATGTTAAAAAGAAGCGTTTCCTTTTAAATACATGTATTTGGTTTTTTTAGGAAAATGCGTGAATGATGAGACAAAGCTTGTGATGGTGATGAGAGGATACAGATGCGTGGGAACTGCCTGAAGGTCCCTGGGCACAGATGAGGGGTGGGTGGGACCACCCATCTGGGGATGGGGTGCAGGGTGGACCGCAGGCACCAGGCTGACCAGGCATGGGAGGGCCACCTGGCTGCCACCACGGCCTCCCCGGGGTGTCCTGGGGTGTCTACCCGGCCCTGCTCCTCCTGGTTCCTCACTTAATCCTGATGACTGCCCGGTGTGGTGAAGAAGGTCTTGACCTTCAGGGTGAAGAGACAGAGCAAGCGAAAAGTGGGGAAGTCGACTGAGAGAAGAATGTGGAAGGTTGGGGACTGATGGATGTAGGGGATGAGCAGGAAGGAGGTCTGGAAGGATCTGGAAGGATCCCACAGCCAATGAAGGGGGAAGATGGGCAGACAGGGAACTAGAGGCATTTTAGAAACCTCTTTACAACTTTCTTAGCTCAGCGTCTGTATCCATTTCCTAGGGTTGCTGTAGGAAATGAACACAAACTCAGTCACTTAAACAATAGATATGATTCTCCCACAGTTTTGGAGGCTGGAACTCTGAAATCAAGGTGTCGGTAGGGCCCTGTTTCCTTTGAAGGCTCTAGGGGAGGTTCCTTCCTTGCCTCTTCCAGCTTTCATGGTTCCTGGTGATCCTTGGCGAGCCTTGACTTGTGGCTGCATCACTTCAATCTCTGCTTCCGTCTTCACATGGTGTTTTAGAAAAAGAAAACAGCCTTTCTTTCCTCCTATGTGTCTCCTTTATGTCTACACAGAACACTTCACTACTGACATTTATGGTCACAAGACATGTGGAGGTTTTCCCCCACCAAGCAATTCTCTGTGACACCAGCTGGGCATCCTACAGTTTAACTGGATTCTAACATCATCTGGAAATAGCGTCAGATCCCACAGGTGAAAGGATCCCTCCCACGAGACTGCTCCCCCTTCAAATGCCAATCACAAGTCCAGGTGGTCACCCGTGCTTCTGACCGAACGGCTCTAAACTGAAGGTTCCCACAATCCCTTCCTCGGGTTCAATTAATTTGCTAGGGCAGCTCACAGAACTCAGGGAAACACATCTACCAGTCTATTAAAGGATGCGATAAAGGATACAGATGAACAGCCAGATGAAGAGATACACAGGACAAGGTCTGGGAGGGTCCTGAGTGCAGGAGCTTCTGTGCCCGTGGAGTTGGGGTGTGTCACCCTCCCTGTACATGGATGTGTTCACCCACCTGGAAGCCCTCCGAACCCTATACTATGGTGATTTTTATGGACTTTTCACCAGGCACAAGCAATCATTAACTCCGTTTCCAGCCCCTCTCCCTTCTCAAGAGAATGGGGCGGGGGGTAGGGGCATGGGCAGGGCTGAAAACGTCAAGCTTCTAGTCATGACTTGGTCTTTCTCGTGACCAGCCCCCATCCAGGAGCTCACCCAGAGTTGCCTCATTAGAGCAAAAGACATTCCCATCACCCAAGCCATTCAAAGCATTTTAGGAGCCCTGTGTCAGGAACGGGGGTCAAAGATCAAATGTTAGAACAAAAGATGTTCCTGGTGTTCTTATCACTTAGGAAATTCCAAGGGTTTTAGGAGCTCTGTGCCAGGAGCCAGGAGGAAGATCAAATGTATATTGCGTGTTATAAATCACAGTATCACACGTCCCTCTCTGTGTGTGTCTCTCCTCTTCTAATAAGGACACCACTCATTAGATTTAGGGCCCACCCTAATCCGTTACGACCTCATCTTAACGAATTACATCTGCAAAGACCCTGTTTCCAAATAGGTCACGTTCTGAGGTTCCAGGTAGACAGGAATTTGCGGGGGACACAATTCAGCCCAGTACGGCATCTGTTACAGGTTGGCTGCTTGTCCTTTTCCACTGCAGATCTTGGGAGTGGTAATGATCTTATTGGGTTTCCTAAGACCAAAGTGAGTCCCTGGACCTTCTCTCTGGAGCTCAGTTAGGGTTGGCACCCTCGGGGTCCCTGGGCATGATTCACAGACCAAGGAGAAAGCAGACTCTCACAGGCAAAGGTAAATCCGAGCACAAGAATTTTACACACTTCTAGGAGCCCCTTAGGTACTTAACTAACTTTGACTTGAAAATCACTGCTTAATGTAAGTCTGTTTCCTCCTGTCTGAGCCAAAGAGAAGTCGGGAAGTATAGTCTTTCAAGCTTGCTGCATTTGTTACACAGCTTCTAGATACAAACCGGCCGTGGCGCAGTATTGACGCTCTGTTGATACAGAGTTGCATCTTTATTGAAAACTTCCCTGCATGGAGTCGGAAGACACCTGATCAGGACCCTTGTCCTTTCTTTCCATCTGGGTGACTTTGCCAGACCCGGGATACAGCAGGAAGGCGATCAGCGGGCCTTTGGGTGGATAAAAAAAAAGAAGGAAGTCTCCCCCGGGGAATTGAATGGCCCGCACCCCCAGGCCCCCATGACTATGCCAAAGCCCCGTGAAAGGCTCCTTCACCAGAAGAAAGCCTTCTGGGGTGGCTCTGCCCTACAGCGTTCTCCTCCTCCTCCTCGTCATCGGCGTTCAAATAAAAGGATGCTCTTTGCTCAAAAGAGACTCCCCTCTGACACAGCCACGTCCAGTGTCGCTGTGCTTAAAGCGGCCAGCCTTTGCTTGACCTCAGCGTTTCTAAACACAGTTGAATAAACTCAAATTCTCAGGGCCTGTTTCCTATTTTCCTGTTACCTGACTTCCTAGCAGATTGGGACATCCATTTCCTTTGAGGTTTCTTTTCTTCCTTTTTTGGGGTAACAGAACAAGGAATCTCTCTCAAAGGACAAAGTTCTGTGATTCTATATTGATAAATATTTGAGGAGATGCATCTGGTGTTTATAGAGACACCAGCTGGGGAAAATAAAGCTCAACTCAGGCTTTTTTTTTTTTTTTTTTTTGGTAAACCTTTTGGCCATTTCATTCCCTCTATGAACAAATATTTATTAAGCACTTATCTTATGATGCAGGGCCATTTCCCAGGTATAATAGATAAAATGAAGTTTCTGAGTAGACCTGTTTGGAATCCCAAACCCACAAAATGCTAACATCAGTTAGTGCCAAAACAATTCATGGAGTTCCACGCCCCCCTTTGGTGGGGGGGTGGCGGAGTTAAAGTAAATATTTTCAGTGAATTTTTGGAATTTACAGAATGTGTGTCCATTTGTCTTGAAAGGAAATGCTTTTTAGTTTAGATGGAGTCCTGCGCTCCCCGTGCCTGTCCTGATAAAATCTTACAGTGTTTCAGAATACTTCCCAGGTCTGGTGAGCTCACTTTGACCTTGGAGACGTGGTTTTCTAAAGTCTGGTTGTTTGAGACTGCCTGGGCTTGAATCCAGGCTCTGCCATTTTATGGCTGTGTGGCCTTGGGCAGGTTACTTAACCTCTCTGGTCCTCAAAGTCCTCTGCCATAAGACAGGCATGGTGAGCGCCTATACTGTCTCAGAGAGCTGCCATGAGGGTCAAGTGTGTTTATGTGTAAAGTGCATGGACCCATGTCTTGGGCCGGAGCAAGTGCCCTGTGATGTCACCATCACGATCAGCTTCAGCATTCTTACTTGACCCTCACCTGCACGGCTCACTGTGCTTCTGGAAATGGTTGTCTCTGAAATAAGGGCACAAGTTCTGTCTCGGTACCCAAGTGCTACATGGCTGAACTTCCTACTCCAGGTGCTGACTTGGGGTGGAACTCAAAGCTTGGTGTCTCCCCGCCGCACACAGGGCTCGCACTGGGGGTAGCAGGCAGCTCACCCCAGGAAAGAAGTCTGCCCTCGCCTCCACCCAAGGGACAGCACAGCGGGCTCTGTGCCATGAGCACCTGCCCTGCGAACACTGCACAGCAGGGACGATGCATGGAGGCTTGTGGCGTCCAAGAGGCGTGCTGTCCGGGTGAGTCTCGGGCATCCTTGAGGGCCTGGGCAGAGCCATGCTTGCTAGATGCTGTGGTGGGTGGGTGAACGCCAGACATCTCACTGCCCCGGAACTGCCGGGCCCTTCTGAGGGTTTGTGTCTCTGGGACTGAAAACTGAGGCCTCTCTTAGGTTTCCTTCCCCGACTCAGAACACCAGTCTGTAATAAGAGAAATAAAATGGATTCTGTTGCTTCTTGTTTAGTTGCCTTTGAGCTGAACATACTTTAAAGTGTTTATTCACATTCCAGAAAGGGTGTGAAAGGCTCTCTTCTTATCTTACAGACTCTCCCCCAAGTCTCGTGAGGTCATTGTTTTGCTCATTTTACAGACTCAGAGAGGGAAAGAGCTGGCCCAAGGCCACACAGCTAGAGAACCAGAGCTCAGGTTGCCCTGAACTGGTGGCCCAGGCTCTTTCCAGTGCTTTCCATGCTGCCGGAAGGGCAGCTGTGGTTTAAAGGATGCTGAAAGGAATGAAATAATTTGGGATTTTAAAACTTGGAATTCTCCAATTCCCTAATTGTTTAAATGCTATTAATTAGATTGAGGGGGATTTGAGGCCATTTCTGTTGGGTCAGGTCTCATACGAAGACCTGTCTCCTGCCAGCCTGGTGACCTCACCTCCATCCGTCTCTCCTAGTCAGGTGGACACACAGTGGATCATCCAAGCCCTGATGCTTTGAGAGAGAAAGAGGACACTGGAAAATTAGCCTGGTGACGGGCATAGCTGAGACCATCCAAGGCAAGCAGGGCGTGTGGTCGCTCTGCTCACAGCAACAAGGGTCACTCACTCGGCAAATCCTCCTGGGCAGCCCCTGGGCACCAGGCCCTCTGCTGGTCGGGAGCCAGACCCACATCCCATCCTGGAAACCTGGCGGGTTTGGAGCACGTCTGCACACGTTGTTCACTCATGGCCTCGTCTGAGCCTCACACGGAGATGACACCCCACTTGACAGGCAGGCTCTCAGACAAAGTGGCAGGGCCGGGGGCTCCCGAGGCCAACCCGGGCGGCAAGAGAGAGAAGAGCTCAGCTTGGTTCGGGAACTGACATGTTCCCCTGGACTGAGGAATACAAAGCTGCTCCCCCTCCCTGGGGCACAGGTACCGTCACCACACCAGGCACAGGCAGTCCCCACCTTGTCCAGCTCCTGGCCTCCCCCCTCACACGGCCCCCTCTCCTTTCCTCCCTGCCCTCCCGGCCTCTTTTCCTCTCTCCATCGCTTTTCCCCCAAACCTAAATATCAAAGCAGTTGTCATCAGTCAGTTTATTAAATAACTGGTAACTGATCCATTAAATGGAAAAAAGCGATAGGCCAGCATGTTCTGGAAGTCTTCCGTCTTAATTAACTGCTACCTCTGCCCTTGTCCACTTTATTTGTACATACTTTGAGTTATAGTTTCCAGTATAATTAATTTTAACGTGTATGGAAGAATCACCACGGTGGGAACAAAGCCAGTTTCCTGAACGTGGCATGCTGTCTGATTTATAGTCTCTCTCACTTCAGGCGAGGAAAGTCCGTTCAAGTGTTACATTTCTTAACTGAGGGAGAGGTAGAGTGTCCACAGATTATAAAATAGAATTACAGGCTGGGAAGTAGGTGTGAGGGTGCCCATTCAGGAGAATTCAGAGGCATCTCACAATGCTAGTTACTAATCCCTTCACTATAATGCATGGAGAAAAAGATTATTAGAGAACAAATAATGGTCCTGGCGTTTGTGGGGTTGCTGTGCGGCGCTGTGCAGGTACCAGAAGCCCCGTTTCTGGAGTGACCCTGGAAGGATGCTGGGTGGGTGAGAGCCTGAGTTCACAGGAGGTGGGAACATTCTGGGTTGGGGTCTGGGAGCCCCGGGCAGGTGCGGGTGGGCTGTTCCCTGGCCTCCCCGCCTGCGCCACCTGCTGGTCATCTCTGCCATCGCGTTCGGGTTTGCAGCGACTGCGCATGCGTGGAGTCAGTCCCGCCCCCGCCAGCATTCTTGATGCTTCCAAATTCGGGTACAAGTTGAGCCCGTAAAACAAATTATAGAATTATAACACTTGAATCACTTGAAAGCTCCTTCTTGGACACTCCTATTCCTCTGGAATTCCGCTTTCTAACTCCACGCTCATTATTGTGTGTCTGTCTGTCCCATTAGGCTGTGAGCATCTTAGGGGCACCCTGCACCCCCGGAGGGTACCACGCAGCTGTGGGTGCCTCGAACGTGCCGGCGCAAGGGCGGCACCCTGAACACGGCGGTTGTGTCTGTAGCTGCCCCCTCCCACCTGCTCAGAGCAGAACATGGGCCGAGAGTTCAGTTGCGTCCCCATGGGTCTTAACAGGCAGGTTCTGTGCCCCCAGACCACAGAGGAGGGAAAAGGTTCTGGGGGCAAGAGACTTGGCCCGGGGTGACAGAGGAAACAGGCGTCAGGGCTCTTTGCACTAGACTGGCTGCCTTCTGGAGCCTCCCAGGGAGTCACAAAGGCAATTTGGGGACAATGAAATGCCCCGACGATAGTTGCCATCCTGGTCACTCAGAAGCCCAGCAGCTTCCTGGCCAATACGCCCAACTTCTCCTTGCCCTCTAATCTTGAGGACAGATGCAGCATCCCCAGGACCCAACAGCTGAAATATCCGCTGCTACCTTCTTCTCTTGCTTTGCCAAAACCCCAGGTGGAGCTCCTGACCAAGGTAGGAACAGGGAGAGACTCCAGCCTCAGGTAGGAGCCCACCCATCAGCTTCTCCCGACAGCCATGCCGCTGACCGCCTGGGTTTCTGCTCAATTCAGGGGTCGCGATGGTGCACGTAGTACGTGCTAGGCAAAGTAGAGACATGGTTTCCTGCCCACAGGAGCTTCCCAAAGTCAGGAATGGGGGGTTGGTCCCTGAGGCATCCACAGCACCCGGGACGTCTATATCGAAGGCAAGAGCAGAGTAGACTTTCAAGTGGTCTGGTGTGGTCACTCCCCACAACCCCACCTTGACCCACTGAAGTTCTTCTCAGGAGAGGGCTGGCCCCCGGTCAGAGTAGAAATCCCCTGAAGGCAACATCTCTGTCTAATCTTGTTGATTAACAAGGCCACCTTCTATGCTCTGTGTCCAGAAGACACTCAGTAAATATTTGTTGAATGAATAAACACGTAAACAAATCTCTATTACTGACTCCTGGTCGTACTCAAATCAGCATTTCTTTAAAAATTCATGAGTGCCATAATGTTTCCCAGAGTGAGAGCAAACCATTTTATGAAATAAGCATGAATTTTCTATTAAAGAGAAGAGTATCAATTTATTAATATTCCCAAAGGGTACCTTTTTTGGTTTACTGCTGTGCTGCTGTTATAATTTTCCATAATTATATGGTGTTGATGGTAGTTTACCGACAGAGCATCGATTACAAAAACTGTAACCCTGGAACTATTTTACTTAAAGTGTTTAGCCTTACCAGATGGAAACTAATCAGTTAGCTGAGTGAAGGGTGGCAGAGAGAATAGACTCCCCCAAAACTGTAAGGAGGGGAAACACAGAATTGTCCTACGGATCTGAATCTGTGTGATCTAAACAAACAGCAGGTAGGCTGTCTATTAGAAAACCTGTCGGGATGATTTAGAAATGGAGGGAGAGCCTGAATCCTGAGTGCCACTGGGGGCTGGTGGTAGAAAATATCTTGATAGAAGTCAACATTCAGGGGTAGAGCCTGTTGAGAAAAGCAATCCTGTAAACAGTCCCACATTATTAAGAGAGGTGTTTAAAGAGCGGTCCCTGGGGCTTCCCTGGTGACACAGTGGTTAAGAATCCGCCTGCCAATGCAGGGGGCACGGGTTCGAGCCCTGGTCCGGGAAGATCCCACATGTCGCGGAGCCACTAAGCCCGTGCGCCACAACTACTGAGCCTGCGCTCTAGAGCCCATGTGCCGCAACTACTGAGCCCACGTGCCGCAACTACTGAAGCCCACCCTCCTAGAGCCCGTGCTCCACCACAAGAGAAGCCACCACAATGAGAAGCCCGGGCACCGCAAGGAAGAGTAACCCCCGCTCGCCGCAACTAGAGAAAGCCCGTGCGCAGCAGCAAAGACCCAATGCAGCCATAAATAAATAAATAGATATTTTACAAAAATTAAAAAATAAATAAATAAATAAAGGGAGGTCCATGACGGAGGTCTTGTTTATTTCATTCACCGTTGTACAGTAGGTGCCAGTAAGTAGTTGAATGAATGAATAGATGAATAAATGAAGCGACAGTTGACTTACTTAGATTAGACCCAAGGGACCTTGCTTCAGGTGTGAAGTGGGCCAGGCCTTCAGAAGGGACCCTGGCCGCCACCTCCCCTCCAGACACAAATAGTGTGTGTATCCACCATGGCTGAGGTGTGCAGGGAGGTTCCAAAGCAGCTTCTTTGAGTTACGAAATATGGCGAGTTCTTTTCTTAGTTGCAATTTGCAGGCAAAATTTTCTTCCAAATAACCAGAGGTGCGGTTATAAATAATTCATGCACATTGTTTCCCAATTAACATTTTTCAGGAGATGCCGGCAGTTCTTTGAAGTCTTTCCTTCTTAAGGGACAGAGACCCACCCTGTTGGGCTGGGCCAAGCTCCTGCCCTAATTAGGCAGCTACACAAGAGACCTGGGCGAGGAGGGTGGATTTACTTTTAATAAAAGAAGATTAAAAACTGTGTATCTGCCGCATATTAAAGAAGACCGAACCAAATTAAAATCCTCCCACAGCTGCGGATAGTCGTGGTCTGCAAAGGAAGTGTTTCACTTGGAATTACTACAACTTCTTGCTTTGAGTCAGGAGAAAATTCAGGCTCCCCCAACCCTGATTTCAGTATCATTTGTTGGCGTTCTGAGCGAGAGTGCTGGGGGTGGAGAGGCACTTTAAATCCGGACACCGGGCCCAGGGGTCCCTTGGTCGAGTGGCACCCCCAGGCTGTGTGGTGAACGAGGTGGGGTGGGAGCCGTGTGGCACGCTGCCCAGCCAGGCTCCTGGTAAGGGACCAACTCACGCAGCCTAGCAGGAATTCAGGCCAGACCTGGTTTTCCCAAGAGAAGCCAGATCTCCAGGCTTTATGTAGACTCTCCCCCTTTTTAAATATTTCAAACTAATTTAAATCTTTTTAAGTCATCAGCATACACCTACTCCTTGAACCCAGCGATTCCACTTATAGGCATTCCCTTCAAATGAATGAAAAACCCTTGTCCACAAAAAGACTTGCACCCAAGTTCATAACAGCTTTGCTCATAATAGCAAAAAACTGGGAAACAACCCAAATGTGTATCAAGAGGAGAATGGTTAAGCAACATGTGGTAGTCGTGCAGTGGAAAATTCTTCAGCAGTGAACAGGGGTGGACCTCTGACGCCCATGGCCACGAGGATGAGCCTTGGAAACCTGTTGAATTTAAGAAGCTGAACACAAAAGAGTATTGTGTTTCCATTTACAGGAGGTTCAAAACAGGCAGAGCTAACCATCTCTGTAGATAGAAACCGGAATAGTGTGTGCTTCTTGGGGTGGGGGAAGAGTGGACAAGAAGGAAGTTTCTGGAAAAGTGGCCAGTGCCCTTCATGTTGACTGTACGGGGGGTATACATTTGTCAAAACTCATCAAACCATAGGCTAAAGGTCTGCATTTGACTGCATAGAATTATACCTTTAAAATTATATCTTTAAAAATAAAAGAAAAACTTTCAAAACCCAACGCACGTCAAACCTAGACTGTCCGTGGATCACACTGCGTCAGCAGGCTTGGGTTTGTGACTTCCGTGCTTCAGTGAATTTTTACCCCTCGAAGCATGCAGGTGGAGAAGCACATCCCTCACCAGCAGGTGTGATGTAAATGTGATGGGGGCTGGCGGGATGGGCAGGAGGGTGCATTGCTGCCCAGCCCATGCAATGGCACCATTCTGAATTTATTGCTAGGATTTTGACTTTCCTTCAAATGCAGTTTAGAGGAACATGTTCACCTTGTTCAGAGCAAGTGACAGTGACCTGTCAGCCTTCCTGTCTTCCTGGTCGGGGGACCTGTGCCGGCTGGGGTCTTGGCAGAATAGGGACAGAGGGCATAACGCCCACCTTTGGCCTGGATCCGTCAGCCAGGCGTCTGTTCCTCCTTTACTCTGCAAGGGTGTAGGGAGTGTGGGCGAGGAGGGTGCCCATCCAAGAGAAGAGACGGCAGACGTATCCAGGTGCACGCGGAGCACCTGCTGTGTGCTCGTCGGACTGCAGAGCCGAGGAGCTGAGGGGCTCAGACATGGGGGAGACCGGCAAGGCGGTCACTCAGGGTGCGCAGTGCGGAGCAGGTGGCCTGGAAGCAGGTACCCGGGTCTCCCGGGGCACGGATTCCCGGAGAGCTTGGCTGGGGTCAGAGAGCTGAGGGTCAAGAGGAGTTTGGCTGGCAGAGCAAGTGGGGAGGGGGATCTAAACAGCCGGAGCCAGTGATCTACGGGGAGCAAGAAGGCTGGCGTGTTTGCTGGGTGGGGGGAGCGGAGGGGGGGCTGGAAGGGGAGATGGGGCCACCGCCCAAACCCCCCCGGCCGTCTGACCTCAACCCTGAGGGCAGTGGAAGCTACTGAAGAGAAGGATGTGGCAGGATTTTTATTTATTTATTTATTTATTTATTTATTTTTGGCTGCGTTGGGTCTTCATTGCTGAAGTTGCTGAACGCGGGCTTTCTCGTTGCAGAGAGCGGTGGCTTCTCTTGTGGAGCATGGGCTCTAGGCACACGGGCTCAGTAGTTGTGGCACACAGGCTCAGTAGTTGTGGCTCACGGGCTTAGTTGCTCTGTGGCACGTGGGATCTTCCCGGACCAGGGCTCGAACCCACGTCCCCTGCATTGACAGACGGATTCTTAACCACTGCACCACCAGGGAAGCCCCATTTTCATTTGATGAAAATCGTGACCTTGGCAGCCTTGAAGGCCGGCTTCAGAGGGGCCCCTTCCTGCCTTCCCTGCGGGGCCCACAGGGACCGCACACAGATCTGGCCCCAGATTCGGTGGGCTCCTCATCTCCGCGACACACCCGCAGACCGGCTGCTGCCCTCCACACCTGCCCTCCAGACTGAGAGTGCGTTCTGGACATTTTCAGAGAGCAAATGACTGATGGGGGTGGATTCTGGAGGTGACGGGGGCTTTGGAGTGAGAAGCATGAGAGGCAGTGCTTGCTTAGATCCATGGCGTCCTGTCTGAGAATCTGAATCACAGTCGTTCTTGACTGGATGGGAAGCTCTGTTTGCTCCCCAATGCTGCTTCCTGGGCTCCTGGTCGCACGCCCGTCTTCAGGGGCCTTTCAAACAGCAAACAGAGCCATCAGGCTGCCCGGCGGCTTCTGGCTCCAAGTCAGACACGGTGCCTTCCTCTGCCAGCTCCCTGCCATCCTGCCTCTTGAATCTCCCGTCTTGTGGGCCAGTCAAAACAGGTCTTGTTCACGCAGCCAAAATCTATACTCGCGCGGCCTTGGCGATACACATGTTTCTTCCTTTCCCAGAAGTTTAGTGGGACACGGTGGAGCTGGTGAGCCCCCCAGAAGACTGTGCTGTAATTGCCGTGTTTCCACCTCTCTGTCCCCCCCAGGCTCGTCCTGGGCCTTCAATAGGCCCCAAGTGCTGGGGAGCGAGCCCTCAGGCCAGGCTCTGCTCCGTGTTGTTCTTGCTTCTCTAAATGCTGCACGTCTAGGGTCTTCTGTAGGATTTGCCTTCGTAGCCAGAGTGTCGGCCTGGAGCACGGGTCTGCCACTCTGTGACTCTTTGATGGTGTGTCCTGCTTAAGCCCAGCCCATCTGCTCTTTCGCTCATCTAGTCATTGCTCGACAAATGAGTACCCACCGTGTGCCCTGGGATTGTCCCCAATGCCCCCCTTGGACAGGGGTTTCAGACCAAAGCCAAGTTGGTGAATGGAGAGGAGCTGGGAAGGGGTGCTAGGGCAGGGTCCCATGGGAGGTGCAGGGTGACAGCACCCATTGTGCCCCTCAAGGACCCCTGCCCCTCTGCGTGTGAGCTGTGAGGATGGACAGTCTGGCTTTGCCCAAACTCAGAGTGACGGTCCCTGTGCAGGGACCCTTGTTACAAGGACGCACCAAGAGCCTCTCCAGGGAGCTCAGGATTCTCTCCCTGGGCTCCCAAAAGGCTTTGCTGGGAGGTGGAAGCCGTGTGTGTGTGTGTGTGTGTGTGTGTGTGAGGTGGAAGCCGTGTGTGTGTGTGTGTGTGTGTGTGTGTGTGTGTGTGTGTGTGTGCTTTGCAAGGGGCTACTGTAGGAATGAAAGGCAGAGAAATTATGCTCAAAGCCAGGAAAATTGATCGCTGGTAATTGACGGTGGACTTTCTTACTGAAGTGTCAGAATTTAAGCAACCCAGTGATGTGCTTTAGATGCGACAAGGTGCACAGTTGTGCCTCAGAAAATCCTGACTTTGTTCTTGGCTCAAGGGTGACATCTTGCACTGATGCAAAGCCAGTTTTTACTTGATTTTGATTTTGCTGATTGATCTCTTGACCCCAAATCCAGATATAATATCATCGGACCACAAATATAAGCAGTTTTTTCACTGAACTTCTGCCGTTTGGTTGCCAGCAACAGAAACCTCCTTAAGGACAGTTCAGTGTACAAAAGAAACTGCCTTAGTCTGGCCGTGGGTCGGTATTTGGGTTTTAGAGCCTGGATGACTAGATAAATCTGGATCTAACCTCGCCTCGGTTTATATTAGATAACAAAACGACACACTGGGCTTTGGAATGACAAAACGTCCAGTGGCTTCTGCGGATCCCCTGGCCAGCTGGCCCGCCCCCTGGGCAGCCCTGCCTCCGCTGTCCTCCGGGATTCCCACCAGCTGGTGCCTTTCCCTCCGGTGTCGTGTGGGTCGAACTACCAAGAGCACAACCCTGGACGAGATCACAGCACTGAGGCTCCGGGTCCATCCTGAGGGGTCGGTGAGGGGGTCCAGCCTGGCGGCCACCGGCAGGGATGAACTTCACTGGGAGCCACGTGATTTGAGAGGCGTGGTTAAACCGTACCTCAGCCCCGCTCAACTCAAGGAGAGGGCATTTGTGCACAGGAGTGTAGAGGACCCAGGCGCTGAGACCCAACGTCTCGGGTGCAGGTGGCGTCCATCCTCTGGGTGCTGTGCTGGCGTGGAGGAGACTGTGGCCTCCTCGGCGGGGCTAGCGTCCGCATCCTGTGAACCTTTGCAGCCAGAGCAAAAGCCCTGCGGGTTTGGGAGCTGCTCGCAGAATGGAGGCAGGCTGGATTTAATGGAAGTTAAAGTGCAGTGATCGGCTGGCACCCTGTTCCACAGACACTTGCAGCCTCAGGGCGGCTTCTGCACCCCTTCTCCCGGGGCCACCTCCACCCTTCCCCAGGGAGTGGGTGCTCCGGAACGCACACTGTTTCCAGAATTAGCCCAAGTAGAGCACTCGGAAGAAAGTCAAGCTACAGCACCCTCCAAAGCCAAGAGTCTGTCATTCAACGCTCCTGCCGGGACCCAGGGTCACACAGCGATCTCTTCTGCTTGCACTGTGCCCAGGAGTCTGGCCACCGCCCGTTACAGGACCTAGGTTGCCTGCTACAGAGGGGAAGAGAAAGGTCCAAAGACACCTTTAAAAATGCTCTTGGGGGGAAACAAAGAAGGAAAAAGATGATGCTGAAGTTCCAAGTTTCTTACTGGATCTTTTCCCTTTTGCTTCTCCTGAGGCTGCTTTTAGGTGAAGGATCACCATCTTTATTTGGCTCTTTTGTCGATTCTACATCTTTTTCCCAAGGGCTTTGATTTCCAGTGTAATCAGCCTCAGTTTTCAGGAACGATTGTAGAATGTGCATTTAGTTACTGATCCCTGGCCGAGCTCTGTGCCCAGGCGATCGGCATATTTGCTGAGTTAAATTAACCCAAGGCTGCAGCAAGGATATCTAAGCAATTAGATGGAGGGTGTTGGCTTACGGTCCCTGGAGGTAGGGATGGAAGTGTTGGTTTATTTACGGACCCTGTTTGAAGGACGTCACAAATTGATTTACTGACACAGCCCGGGCGAAAGTTGAGTGGAAGTCACAAGGTAGAGGACGTGGTCTTACCTGATCACCCCCTCGGAGGTGTCCTGACCATGTTCTGAAGCCCCGGAGAACTCTTCACACGCCTCACTTAAAGCACAAGCCCCTCCTCCCTCAGCAGCACCTGGGCTCCCCAGGGGCACCCAGCACACCTGCTCCCTGCAGGTGCGCTTCTCGGGCAGGACCCTAGATGAGGGCCGAGTGAGAAAGCAGGGCAGGCTCACCAGGCTCTTTGAAAATGGTGTCTGTGCCTCTGAGAATCTTCCTGCATCGGCAGGTGGATCCACATGGCCCTGATGGTGTTCTTCCGGCTGTTAGTGAAATTCGGGTCCAGAAAAGGAGGCATGGCAGCTTCAGAGTGGTGGGGGCCTGTCCTTCCCCGACCCCAAGCCGTCCCCCCGGCAGAGGCCCAGGCTTCCCTTGGCCTCTTCCTGACATCCCTACAATGTTACTGGATGCTTTGCAAACTCTGCCCTCCCCCTGTGTAGCACCTCCCCGCCACGCTCCCCGCCCTCAGGAAATGCAAGACCCTGAGATGGCAGGACTTCCAGGAGTTCACATTCAAGTTCAGAAGAGGCAGCAGACGGGAAGGCACATGGATCAAATCCCACCCGCTGTAGGCACCAGCAGGGACCTCCAGGGCGCTGGGCTAGGGTGGAGAGAGCAGAGCTTCCCAGGGCAGGGGCAGGGGCAGGGGCAGGGCCCTGGAGGTGGGTGAGCTGCCCAAGTGGACGAGGGCACAGGTGGCGTCTGCCCAGGAAAGCCGCGTGGACAGGCCTGAAATGATGGCTCAGGTGGAAAGAAACCACCATCACTGAAGAGTCACCTTCCGTGAGATTGTAGTGCTTTGGGCTGTAGCACCAGGACATCTCTGTGAATATTAAGGTACAATATGATGAGAACAAAAAATAATCCTAGTACCTTTCCCAGGGAGTAAAGATCACCATTCATATTTGCTACACATAAATTGATAGCACCCTCCCCTAGGGCCATGGTGATTTCTGATTGAAAAAGTAACAAGAACTGAGAAGGCATTGGGGCAGGGTCCTTGGTGTCTATTAATTGTTGTTTACTTATATCTGTAGAGATTAACTTTCTGTCTTCTGGGCATTTTTTTTCTGGCTCATAAATAGTTATTCTGCAATAATAATTTGGTTGGTTTTGGTAAGATCTAAAGACTATCCCAGCAGAACTGTCTTGTCACTGCTGAGGTGGTAATTTTTAAGGAAGAAAGGATTCAGTGATGTTATATCTTCTGTGAAATGACAATCCGCTACTGCAAGTGTAGGAAAAATTAATTATTGGTAATTTGTGCAGCTCACGAACAATTGATTGTGAGACATTGTTCACAATATTTGAGGTGAGGCAGCAGAACCTTCGTCTGTCATCTCTGGTGTTACGTAACTGCCACTCAGGATGAAGAGTTACACTTAGAGCTTTTCAGGGGTTTCTTCCTTTGTTCTTTTATGATAATAAGAAGGATGGTTTTCTTTTCAATAGGGAAAAAATCTTATGCAATAAAAGTCTAGTCGTACTTCACTCCTGTCTTATTTGGCCCCAACTGTGGAAACATGGTAAGTTTCATGTTCTCTAGTAGGTGACTGGTCGGTGGGCTCGTTGGTGTTCAAACACATTTAAGTACAGCTTTGGGGTTGGTGAAAATGTGCTTTGGAGAAGCTTCCTTGGATCTTTAGTTATGTGTCATTCTGTTGTCTCTACTGTGATGGAGAAAAACTTAATTCTTACAGAAGAAGCTCTTCACTTTTTCTTCATCTTCAAGAGGGCACGTTGCATAATTGGAACTTGCAACTTCTGTAGGAAATTGAAATTATCCCCTAACAGAATTACAGACACGCCTGTGTTCTTACGGGTCCTTCCTTGTGGCCCGGGGAGAGTGCTGCCATGTCCTCAGCCCCTTGCTGTGCTGATCTGCCCCAAGTATCAGGCCCTGTTCAGTTGGGCAGGCAGGGAATTCAGTGCGGACCAGTACATGAGAGGTTCAGATACACAGGGGCTTTACGTCGTGCTTGTGATTTTTCAGAATTCTTTGATGAAATCCATTTCAGCATATAATCCACAAGTGTGCACACAGGTCTTCAGCAGTGCGTATAAAATAAAGCACAGAGATGAGTTATAAAGGACCTTTTACTCTTAGACGTAATGGACTTCCTGAATTCCTTGAAGAGCAGCTGCCACTCTCTGTTGCTGTGTCAGCATCAGCGGTAGTAGATTTGGTGGAATTCCCAGTGTGGACACTTCGCTTGGGATCCTCCGTCTCTTCCTTTGACGGGCCCCTGCTTTGCTCAGGGAAATGCCTTCTCCAGGTTCTAAGCCTCGCACTATAAGGAGGTAAGCTCAGCACACGGCCAGCTGAGGATGGAGTAACAGTAGGTTTATTGCCCCACTTTACAGACAAGTAAACTGCAACATCCGTCCACAGCCACCTGCTTTCTCCCCCTGAATCTAATAACTTAAAGTTTCCAAGAGACCAGTCAAATTTGGGCAGAGGTTGAACTTCCAGGGCTCGTATTCCCCCACACTGTACACCCTCTTCTTCCAGAATGTACCCATTCATCCAACAAATCAAGTCTTGTTCTCGAATCATGTAAAGCTCAGTTTACAGGCGCCAACTTGGGCGTGGAAGCCGGGTCCTCTGCGCCCTGTGCCTGCACGTTCCCTGCAGACCTGAGCGCCTCCACGCAGCCTCGCCCTGTGTACCTGAGCAATCCGTGCCCATTTACAGGTGGCTCCTGCACACCTGGTCTCCTTTGAGCCCCCACTCTCATGGACACAAGAGAAGAAGAACGTGACACGAGGACAAGAGAGAGATTAAACTAAATGTCACGTACCCTCTGCTCTGCCACGGAGGACAAATTACCTACTTTTTAGGAAAAAGTTGAACGGCTAAAGATCCAAGTCCAATCACCATGTTAAATTCTACTGACTTTATTAAACAGAAAGGATTTCGTGTTGAGACTTTTACTTTAGACAGTCCTCAAACCAAGCCTGTGATGTTTGTAACAAAACTCCCAGTTCTGCTGGGAAAACTCCCACATTCCCAGGGAATCTCAGCTGAGGGTCTGGGGCTGCCCTTGTCTGCGTCTGCCTGGCCTGGGCCAGGGGAGCTCAGGACCAAGGACTGGCCAGAGATCCACTTACTCGTGACCATGTTCATCACTAGCGTTGGTGTAGTGGAGTTTCCGGCCCTGTGTCTGGAAGGGTCTGAATTGCCAGGACTTCAGTGAGACCCAGAATCTGGAAAATCTGACCTGTTAGGTGAATGATCTGAGTTTGTGCTGTAGTTTTCTAAAGGAGAGTGAAAGTCAGTGTCACGGCAGACTAACTCCCAAACTGGACACGTGGAAATCTCCATTGCCATGACCACTGGAGGAGAAAGGACGTCAACAGCCCTGCCCGGTCACAGCTACCACGGAGGAAGGACTTGCGCCCCCGGCGGGCAGGTCTTGGGGCCCGGGGGGGCCAGCCTTGCCGGTTCCCACGGCCTCGCAGCGATCGGCCCCTCCTCTGCCCACCCCCTGCTTCTCCCAGATCTGTCTGACTCTTCCTTCCTAGTCTGTATGACTTTCTTTTCTCCGGGAGCCTCTAGGCGTCAGTGGTCCCAGCGTTCACTCCATGCCCCATTTCTTCTTTCACTTTTGCTTTTCTCAGGTCCTTCAGCCATTGCCAAGGTCACCTGCCTGCTGGCAGCTCCCAAGCTCCACCTCCAGCCAGATCTCCCTCAGAGCGTCACACCTGCCTGATGGACAGCACCTGCCGGGGGGTCCACAGGGCTTCGAACTTGACCCTGAAGGCGCTGTCCTGCCCCTTCTCCAAACCAGCTCCTCCCCAAGGTCACTTTCTCCAGAGAGCTCCTCGCTATTCTCTGGGCTGTACTCCCCTCCTTCCAGAGAGTTACAGACCACGACCCTGACACCCTCTGGTAGGGGAACCAGATATAGCAAATTAAAACCAGCCAAAGGAAGCCCAGCGAAACCTGAGTTCCCAATAAACAGCGGATGAGTCTCAGTATAAGTATCCCCGTGAAATATTTGGGACATACTGATATCTGGGTGCTGCGTGTTTTATCTGGCAACCCTACTTCCCAAGTATTTCTCCAGTCGTTCTGTGCATGCGTTTCCGATCCTTCCCATTTCTTGCCTGCATGCTGCTGCCTTCCAGACACACCGAGCTCCACAGAGACATCAGGACCCTCTCCTCTCCCGTGTCCAAGGCTCTTAAACCTGGAAACCACCCAGCGTGGCTGTATCACTCCCTGCTCATGACTAGCAGTCCCAGCGGCCCTGAATTACTCATCATACCGGACCCATCATTTAGCCAAAGGGCCTCGCGGATAAAATATGTAAAAGTAAGTTGCTGCGTTGCGGCCGGCCTGCTGTCCCTCTGCTGCGGAATGTTCCACTCACGACAGCGTTTGCACTCTGCGTGGATTTGGAGGGTGCCGGCCTGCGGGGGGTGCCTCTCACCTGCCCTGTGGCCGTGAGCTCTCTGGGCTTCCCCAGTGGTGGTAAATCGTGAACTCTGGGTTGGGCATGAATGGGCTGCAGGTGGGTGTGTGTCTACAGACAGGGGTGGGAACCGAGGGGCCCCGGCAAAGCAAGCCCCCAAAACTCCCAAGGGTGGAAAGGTCGGCAGACTGCTTTGCTGTAGCCTTAGTGACAGGGGGCACCCCAGGCAGCAGGGTGCCCGCAGCCCTGCACACAACCTTTTGCAACTCAGCATCCCCAGTGCCACCTCCCTGCACCTGCTACAAACCTCTCACCTGCCCACGCTGCCCGCAGCCTCAGAGCGCATCTTTACACTTTGGAAGCCGCCCTTCGGGAGCGCAGGGAAGTGGGGAGGAAGAGGCCTGCGTGGGGGAAAGCCGAGCCCCGCGTGCCGTGCAGTACGCGGAGCCGAGCGTGTGCGCCCCGTGGGAGCGGGCGAGCGCCAGAGTCCCGCGCCGGGCGTGGGGACTGAAGGCCTCCCGGAGCTGGGATGGCCAGCCTGGGCCTGTCCCCTTGGTGTTCACAGGGGAGGGCAACTTCCTTTCCGGCTGTTTCTGGCCCCGCTGTTTCCCACACACCGAGTGTCTTCATGTCTCTGCCGTTTGTGGTTAGAACCGGCCTGGTTGGGACGCTGTAAGCTGCCCTCCAGGCCGGCCGCCAAGGCCTTGGGAGGTGGGAGGCGGCACAGACCCGAGGAGCTGCCCTCACTTCTCACCCGCACTGGTCCAGGATGGCTCTGCTCAGACCTTCCTGCCAGACAGCAGAGAGCCCCGGAGAACCTCAGAGACAGCACACGTGGCCCAAGCCCGGAGCCAGGGGGGCCGTGTCTGAGGGCTGACCCACACCCGTCCATCCGGGCTCCATTTCGAGGACTCACTTGTCCCTGAATTAAACACATAGCTCATCTTCTGTCTGAGGTGAGAACTCTCAAAGTCCCTCCAGTCATTTCTCTGAGGATAGTGATGAAAAATAACCACGCAGAAAGTTTGGACAATAGATCGACGTGCTCATTGCTCCCAGTTTTCAGGATCTGCTTTTCTTTGTGAGGCCCGTGGACCTCGGTGAACTTGAAGCAAACCTTCAATAGTGGAGAGCAGAGAGGCCCCTTTTGCTCCTAAAAGCAGGCAGCACTTTGTCTCCTAAATATATCACTTTGTCATTGAACAGCAAGATACATTTTCAGATGCTATTACATCAGCTGATTCTATTGTATCAATATTTCCCCCAATTAAAAGGGAGAGAATTTAGTTAGCTCTGCGGAAGGGCCATTTTTCCTAATGGATTGAGAACTCATGGCCTCAAATTTGGAAAAAGACTGTGGTATCCATTATTCCGAGGCCAGGTAATGTCACCTAGCGGTGGCTGTGACATCTGCTTTCCTCACACCTGTCTCCCCAAGCTGCATCCTCTCACTCAGGACCCAGCCTCTCCTTGAGCTGAGTTCTCTAGTTCTCTTGTCTCGGGGATTCGCTGAGCCCAGGACGTGCCTCAGGCTGCAGACGGGGCACCCTCATTCCCCCAGTGCTCTCTGCCCTGACAGCCTGGGTGGTGGCCAGCAGCTCACCCTCTGACCTCCCTGTCCTTGTCTGTCCAAGGCAGAGGTGGCGCCCGCCTCTCTGGGCGGCTGTCAGGGGAGGCTCAGACGAGGGGACCCTGGGGGACACGATGGGCGACGCAGGCCCTGCCTGGCCGAACTGCCCAGGCTCGCCTCCTCCATTTCCCCCTGGCTGTCTTTCCCCTTTTTCTCTCCTAACACATGGACTTCTTTGCTAGTCTCCTTTTAATGATGTTTCAATGGTTTGACACTTAGACCTGTGCAGTTGCTTTTGTCCAAAAGCAATTAAGTTCCAACCTTCACCAGCTATGATAAAAAGCACTCTTTTGCATCTTTTCCTTTTTAACAAGCAAGGCCTTCTCTGAAAAGGCAGGATGGCTGTGGATACAGGGGAAACTTGCTAAGTCTGCACATTTTACTGCTTAAGGGGGTCTTACAATTGTTATTGAAATCTCTCATCCATGTAAGTATATTCACCCCTGAAGCTTGGGAAAGGTCTGGGTTTGTTTCTCCTTTACCGTGAGAATACATCTTTCTTCTTCTTTTTATTCTTCCCCAATGCATAGAAAAGTAATAATTTTGCCCCGTGGGTAATATTGTCCTGATTTTCTAGAAAACAGGCGTGGTGGGATCAGGTACCAGACACCTAGATAATCAAGGCCCCAAGGCTCGTAGTGGTCCCTGCTTCCTCAAGGCTGTATCAGGAGGCTGGGAGGGGCTCAGCTCTGTGCCCGGCAGGCAGAAAGGGCTTGACTTGTCTTATTAGGGGTGATTTCAGAAAATTGGTGCTGCCCTGCCCTGTCTGTTTCCCAGGCGAGCAGTTGAGGAAACCCTCTGTCTGTCTGTGCTCCTGGCGGCTGTTTTCCAAGCACAGTCCTTTCTCAGGGGCCTGAGGGATGGAGGGATGCCCGGAGCCCCAGGTTCACCTCTCACCGACCTGCTCGCCACGGGTGTCGCGCGGTAGCCCCGACTGTAGGTGAACAGCAGTGCTTGTTGGTTTTCTGGGATCATTGAGGTCCCATGTGTGATCATACTGGCTGAAGCTGCCTCTCTGCCCTCGGGATTTGTCAGCAGGCAGAAGTCTCGTCCTCCTGGCCTTCGCTGTGCTCCCTAGTCCGGAAGGGTGCGGGCAGCGTGTGCAGAACTGCAGGCCTGGGAGCGTGTGAAACTCTCCATCCGCGCATACAACCCGCCGCGCCTTGTGCACAGGTGGCCTTGAAGGGTCTGTTAAGCAGTTTGGGGTCACCTGAGAGGGGGCGTGGCAGACATTCTCAGCCTCGGTGTTCAGGCTCAGGGAAGGTGAGGGGCCGTTTTTGTCTGCAGTTAGATAAAGGATCTGCATGGCTCTGCCTGCCTCCGGGCCAGGGGGGGCAGGTTCTGTGGAGCCCGGAGGCCTCGCCCCGGGAGGGCACACACGCTGCCACCCCGGGACCTGAGCCCACCGCCTGCCCAGGCGGAGTTGCCCACCCTGAGCTCTTCCATCTTCTCCTTCTACAGCTGCCCCTGAAGGTCACTGTGACCGGCGTTCCCCAGGAAAGATTGGGGAGCAGGGGACACAGTGCCCTTGGCCCTGGCTCTGCCCTGCCTGGGCAGGTGACAAGGGGCGTGGGCTGTGCCTAGCTGGAGGAAGCTCGCACCCCTTCTACTCCTGGCCCGCAGCTCCCAGCACAGCTGAGGGACCCGTCACTAAAGCCGAGGGGCACAAGGGAGAGAGGCCGTGTGTCCGGGTTGGGGCCGACTTTGGACTCTGATTGTGGGCTGGCTAAGGCCCCTGCACAGCCGGGCTGGGCGCACGCACTTGGGCTCAGGGGCTGCCGGCGCCTTGCCCCACCTACGTGCATTGGTGGTTCCTGGGCATCAGTGTGGCAACAGCCGGATCTGTCCAAGCTGCTTCTGAAGCTTGTTTGCAGAGAAATGGTTCTTTTGTGGGACAACAGGGAGCTTATGTCCCTCGACACAGACCATCCCAGGAGGGGAGGACCTCCACAGGAGACAAACGGAAGGGACGGACGAGGCGCAGACCTTCTTGACGAGGACCACAGAGTGAGTGAGCACTGGGCTCCGGGCCGGCAGGCTCAGTCGTGGAAATAGCAGCTGCTTCCCCCGCCCCCGGCTGTGCCCACGGCCCTGGCTGCTTCCAGGGGGAGTGATGGGGAGGAGGTCTTCTCGGTAAACACCAGCAGTCACTTTGCTGAGTTTAAAGTCTCCCTGCAGCACGCGCGGTGCCCCGGTAGTTCTAATAACCGGCCCAGGCTGATGAGTTCACAAGATTCACTCACAGTTATTATCTCGTTGGATCCTCTTGTTTTACTGATTGGGAAGGAATCTCAGAGAGGTGAAGTGGCCTGGCAAAGACCTTCATTCGGGTGGGGGCGGGAGAGGAGAGAAAGAGAGAGAGGGTGAGAGCAACAGAGATACAGAGACAGAGACACTAAACGCAGCTGGGCCTTCAGTCCCAGTAGATGATGGACAGGAGCCTACTCTGCTTTGCCTCAGGGGTTTATTTCCTTCCACCACGTTCCCTGAGCATCTCCCCTGTGCCAGATGGACACACGCATGAGAGCAGCTCCGCCCTCAGGAAGCCCCGGGTCAGGAGTCATTCTGCCCCATGGAGTGAGCTTTACTGCAGTCCTGCTGGAAAGCTTTTCCTGGATGTCTTTAAGGTAACCATCCTCAGCGTTGCCAAGAGAGACCCTCGGTCTTCCTTACCCTGGGCAGGTCCTGGGGCTTCCTAAGGACCACGTTCTCTGCATGGGGGGACCCCCCTGGCTCCTGCTGCCCCCCTGCTTCCTCCTCCCACTCCCCACCGTGGACCGTTTGACTCCTCATTGAGAAGACACCCCTCTCCCCAGGCGGCTTTTCAGACCTCCCTGGACAGGGTAGGTGTCCCCGCCAGGTGCTGCCACCTCACCGTGTGTGGCCCCCTCGTGACACGTCAGAGTTGCATTGTCATTATTTAGTTATTTCCTGTCTCTTGCTGAAACACGAGCTCTGAGGGAGGGAAGGCGGTGCTCGCTTTGTTCTGTTGTCTTTCCAGACTTTGGCAAACAGTCGACTTGGTAAATATCGCTGAAAGAGGAAAGAACGAATAAACAAATAACCCAACAGATCGTTGCAGGTCTACAGGGTTCACGCAACCAGCCAGTAAACTCATGCCTTTGAAATCAAACGTGTGTGTAAACCTAGCCACCGAGGTTTAGTCCACCCCTCCCCGTCTTTGGGCATCTCCACGTCTCATCCCAGGTGGGTGGAAGCAGTGTGGTCTGAGGTTCACCCAGCGGGGGTCACCCGGCCCTTGGAATTGGCCACCTTCTCCTCTGTCATCCACACTCCTGAGTGGAGGGTCAGTGGAGACCCATTTATCACTATCCTTTCACTGAGTCCCAAGGCACTGCTGCATCAGCATCTACTTAGCAGCTGTTTTAGGAACTCTGTGCCTGAGGATGGTGGATGGAAGATGCAGGACATAATGCTCCGCAAAGCATGACTTTTCATTCAGATCAAACGGCTCTTCTTCGTTCATTTTGCCTGTTTTCAGCTCCAAGTGTCATTGTGCACTTACCGAAGGTGAAGTGATAGGTGTTAATGCTCCCATAGCAGACGAACCTCGCAAAGCATCAAACGAGGCCAGTTTGAGATCAGAGTCATTGTCAAATAGTGATTTTCAAACAGAAAATCAGTTAATTCCAATCTTACTTCTGTGGTTTTTCCATTTCACGGAATCCAACCACAACTTGAAAATTGGCTCCGTCAAAGATAAGCACCTGATGTGATTGCGGATGTTACTGCAAATTTGATGAAAGAATTCAACATCTATGATACAGTTATTTGTTTTGTAGGATAATATAAATGTTTGTGGTAAGTGTATCACCCTCAGAATTGATTGTGGTGTACAAATAATTTATAATTGTGTCCAAACCAACTGGATGTTCTGTCAGTTAAAATAGAAGCTGTAGATGTCAGACTTTATAAATGGTGATAGCTACAAGAGTAACTGAACTAAAAATATACGGTAATGAAGCCGATGTTGAATTTTCTAAAATACTTCGGCTTATAGCATGCATTTTCCCTTCTCTATTCAGCATCAGATTTCAGAAATGTTCAGGCCGGCAAAGAATTACTTTGTAAATCAATCTGAGTGTCCAAAGATGGTGAACTTTTCTCTAAATGAGGCCCTAAATGTTGGCTTCGTTCTGTTATAAATTAGTTGGAAATATTTAATAGTAGCCATTAACAAATAGAACACCAAAAAACACAACCACAGAACAAAATAAAACCAAAAACTCTCAGCTTTGAGACTTTCATAGAATTACAAGTATTGAAAACATAGTTTATGAACAGGAAGACATTAAAATTTATTCCTACAAAAGCAAGGAAGGGATAAACAAATCAAGTGATGAGAGCTCACAAGATGCTATTTTGAAAAAAATTACAGGCAATTTCATGAAGAAATGTAAATATTAAGGATATTGAAGAATATATTAAAATTGAAACATACGAAGAACAGACAAGGCTAAGAAATTTATTGGAGCAGGTGAATATGTACTGAGAATAAATATTCTGTTCATGTTTTTATTTTATTTTCATAGAGATAATATAAAAAGTCTTCCCCCCCCAAATATTGTTGTAATGTGCATTGATACGTTAATTTTGTCATCTAGAATTTTTTCTTAAGTTTTAAAAATAGTTTTTGAACAGAACTCCTTAATAGTTTCCCATTTTAATAAGACCAAAATGCTCTTCAATAATTATTTTAGAAAGCAGATAGCTTTAGTTGTTTTAGCCCCTCCTTCACTCTCAAAAGGGTCCTGATTTGGATGAGAATTTACACGGCGCCCATTCTGAGGGCTCTAAGTGCGATGGCTTTAAATCTCCAGCATGATGGCTCCCAAATCCTCATCTGCTCCTTTGTGAAGGAGCCTCGTCTGTTTTATCAAGGTAATAGAGAACAGAAGAACCACCTGGGAGGGGCTGGAGCTGCAGAAGGAAAACACTACCCTCTTGGGGAAGCAGGGGGCAGTCTGGTTCGGTCTGCCAGGACACCCAGGGCTACTTGGAAAGGGCACTTCCAGGCCCCGCTGGGCAGGAGGGGTCAGCCAGCAGCCCCTCCTCAAAGACACCGGCTCATGGAAGGCGCCAGCCCTCAAAGCGCTGAAGATCCCAATCGTCTGGGGTGGCTGGGACAGTACCCGGTCTGCTTGGGACACCCAACACCCAGACGACTGTAACTCACACCGGGTGGTATGACCCCAGGGAGCAAGCGTCGGTCTCAGACTTGCTGGACCTCAGAAGCTGATGGGACAAGTCAAGGAAAAGGAGAGAGGGGGTCGCGCGTGAGGGGAAGCTTGTGAGCAAGGGCTGGGGGGAGTGGGCAGGGGGCAGGAGAAGCCCTCTCCTGCTCTGGTTCCACCTCCAGCTGCTTCTGTCCTCCTTCTGTCCCCCCGCTGCCACTGCCCGGTCTCCCGCCCAGCTCCCCTTCCCATCCCTAAGCCAAGCACCCCATCCTCACCTGTCTCCCTCCCACTTACCCTTGGAGTGAACTCAAGCCCACCCCTCCCTTCCAGCCAAACCCCAGACCCCCCTCCTCTTGGTGGTCTCCACTAGAATGGCCCACAGCCCCCTGAAATACAACTTGTCGTCCCACTGCAAGGACAGCAGGACATTTCCTGTGGGATTTTGGTGAGGGTGGGTGAGGAACTTTATCTCAGAAGCTCAGCTAGCCTGTCACACGTCATAGGAGCCCCCCAAAGCGGGGCCCCACTCCCCCGTCTCAGCTGATGAAGGATGTCCCCTCCCATCCACCTCCCAAGATGGAAATCCCAGCGCCTCTGACACCCCACTCTTCACCACGTCTAGCTGATTACCATCCACGTGGATTCCACCTTTGAAACCCCCCTCACATGCCGCCTCCCTTCCATTCCCATGGTCCTGCTTTAGTCCAGACCTGCCCCATCTATTGCCTAGACCAGCACATCTCAAATTGTAACGCACATAGAAACCACCTAGGGACCTTCCGAGAGGGTGAGAGGTCTGGGTGGGACCTGGGATCCTGCATTCCTAACTAGCTCCCAGGTGAAGCCCATGCTCCAGGACCATCCTGGGGCAGCAAAGGCTAAATCACCCCCCCTTCCCACCCCCATCTTAGCAGTGGCTCCTGACGGCTTCCGGTGCTCACTCGAAACTTTCATGGCAGTTCATTGCTCAGAGTCAAGGTTTTCAGCTTCAGTCTATGTAAAACCCATCACTGCCCATATATTTGGATTTCAAACATCTGGAATCTGGAGTTAGGCCCAGGAATTGGCATCTTTGTTTAATGCCCCCAGTGGTTCTAATAATGTAGGTTTTGGGGGGGAGGTTTGTTTTGGTTTGGGGGGAGTTATTTATTTATTTTTGGCTGCACCTCGAGGCTTGTGGGATCTTAGTTCCCCAACCACGGATTGAACCTGGGCCCCAACAGTGAAAGCACTGAGTCCTAACCACTGGACTGTGAGGGAACTCTGATAGTCTGCGTTGTTGATGGAAAATGAGCCTTTAACACCAAACCAAATGCTTTACCATGGCACTCAAGGGGCTTTCTCAACTCAGCGCCATCTTTCTGCCTTGCTCATCCCTGCTGCCTTCACGTACCAGAGGTCCAGCAGAACAAACCGTCCACTGTCTGGACAGTAGGTCGTGCCGTCGTCTCCCTCAAGCCTCTGTCTGTCCCCTCTGTGTCCTGGAGGGACCGCTTAGCCCTCCACCTCTGGGGAGCCTTGGTGACCTCCCAGGTGAATCACTGCCCCCATCTTCCTTCCTTGGTGCTGTGGCCACCCGTCTCCAGAGCGTGGGAGTGGGTGTCTTAGGGGTAGCTGTTTCCCACTCGTCCTTCCAGCTCAGGGGAGCTGCTTTAGGGCAGGGACAGGACTGTGTTCATCTTTGCATCTCCAGGACCAAGCGGGCTGCCTGCCCCAGAGCCATTTCCTAAAGAATGGTATTAAAAAGGCATCAAATGGGGTTTAAAAAAAGACAGTTTTAATCGAATGTACAGCTGGCTGACTTTTGAAGGGTGTGAAAATTAAGTCTGCTCTTTTGGAAATAATCTGTTTTGATAATCTCAGTTTTGGAGAGCAGTGTGCTTCATGCCCCACAGGACTTCACATTTGGAGAGCACACAAGCACTGATTAAATACAGATCAAACTCAGTATAGATTTCATTACTGTTTGAAGCATTTTTTTTGTACTGATTCGTGTCTGTGTTTATCAGGTAGCTTGTGCAGACCCTTTGAGGGTGAACGGCCAGGGACTGGCAAGTTGTCATTGGCCTCTTAAGTGCTAAGATTAAGGGACTCTAGGTGGTGGGCTGGGTTTGAATTCTGCAACGTTTAGTGCCCTCTGCTGGTCACACCGGGCAAATCACCTGCTGCTCCAGGAGGCCCTTGCAGACCTCATGGTGTCTGATTCCTGGTAAGCTGGTCTTGTCTGGCCTCCCTTTAGATCGTTGAACATTTGGAAAGGAGGGTTTTTAAATTAATGCACGGGAGACAAAAATGTTCCACCTAGGAATTCTGCCTCTCTGGGTTGTATTAAACCAATTAATACTTTCTAATCAATTATGCTACAATTTACTCAAATATATTTTTTTAGTAATCTCATTTCCTTTTCTCATTTTTATTGAAGTATAGTTAATTTACAATATTGTGTTAGTTTCAAGTGTACAGCAAAGTACAGCAAAGTGATTCAGTTATATATATATATATTCTTATATATATGAGATTCAGTTTTATGTATAGTATATTTATATATTTTACATACACTTTTTTCAGATCCTTTTCCATTATAGGATATTACAAGATATTGGGTAGAGTTCCCTGTGCTATACAGTAGGTCCTTGTTGTTTACCTATTTTACATATAGTGGTGTGTATCTGCTAACCCCAAATTCCTAATTTATCCCTCCCCACCTCCACTATCCCCTTTGGTAACCGTGAGTTTGTTTTTTTATGTCTGTGAGTCTGTTTCTCTTTTGTAATAAGTTCATTTGTATCATTTTGTTAGATTCCACATATAAGTGATATCATGTGATATCTGTCTTTCTCTGCCTGACTTACTTCACTTAATATGATAATCTCTAGATCCATCCATGTTTCTGCAAATGGCATTATTTCCTTCTAAAAAGGAGTACTATTCCATTGTATACATGTACTACATCTTCTTTATCCGTATATTAAGAGTATCATAACGGTGCTTAATAACAATTTTTTAATGCAGTGTATGCAGAGTGCCTGTCAGGGGTTGAGGGCTTTTGTCTCCAGTGGCCCAGGATTGGAATAGCGGCTCCTGCGTTTCCTCTGGACTGGATATGGACCAGTTCCCCCGTGGGGCCTCAGTTTCTCAGTCCTGGAGGGATTTCTGTGAGGGTGATACCCATAGAAAGGGTCTAGCACACAGTAGGTGCTCACAGAACAAGAGCTATTTTGCATGTATGGCTCACTTTGTAAATCTAAAATGTATTTTGGAAACAAAAAAGAAGGAACTGAAAGTGTTGATCGTGACTGTGGTAGTTGTTCTGGGATAATTGTCATAATGTGCTCAGAATGGTTTCATTTTAATAGTGGTGATTGCTGGAAAATGATTGGGTTTTTTTGCGTTCATTCAGAGCCTTCTCTAATTACAAGTATTTCTTGGCTTTGGTCCGTTCGTATTCCCGAGGGAGGCTTCTTGCAGGAAAGTGCCATCTGTGGGGCCGGGCGCCCAGGCTGACTGTGGACAGGGCTTGTGGATGGGAACGGAGGAGGGCGTCCGGGAGGGAGGACACGCCGGCCTCATCAGCACCAGATCCCACCCGGCAGGTGCCGCTGCCCACCTTCAGCTGCAGGGAGCCCTCGGGAGGGGTTTCTATACCACCGAGAGGTCGCTGTCATGATTCCCAAGGGTTTATGGTGTCTTGCCAAAACGGAGCGCTGAGTAGGGGGTCCCAGGTGACCACCTGCAGGTCTCCTGGGCGAAAGAGCCTTTTTCTGTGTCGAGCCACATTGCAGTCTGGGTTTGCCCAGCACCTCTGCCCATCCACCCAATAAATACTTTCCCCCATCCCCGAGGTGCCCAAGGCTCTGTCAGAGATGAGCTGACCATGGCCCCTCCTCCAGGAGGGGGCTTCCCTCTGCTTCCCCCGAGAGCTCAGACCGGAGCAGAGTCCAGATGCAAGGCCATCAGCCCGGAGTCGGGAAGGTTAAACGAGATGATCCAGCAAAGAGGCCGGCAAAGTGCTTGGCTCAGAGGAGCAGTGACATGGCGCCAGCTCTTCATCCCCGAGTCACTGTTCACACCTCACGAGGCAGGGGACTGAGCTGAGCTTCACGACAGTTTATCAGGCTCCAGAGTGCGGGACAGGTGGACGGCCGGGGGCTGGAGATTTTCGGGGACCTTTTCCTGTAGCTCAGGTAGGAGGTACTCAAGGCCGGCACCCGGAATAAGGGCCGGGGTGTAGTTGTGGTTGTGGCCGAGGGACAGCAAAGGGGGACTCTGTGCAGGTGGCTGGACCCCCCTTCCAGCCCCCCAGCCCTGTGACCACAGGCTACGTGACCAAGGGCGCTGATGCGTCTCTGGGCTGCTGTGATGCAACACAGAAATATTCCACTGTGTCACAGCGAAATGTTCCTACACGTTCAACAAGTTACCGTCGTTGGCAATCCTCGAGTCAAGGTGACCGGGCCTCTTGGAGGGTCTGTGAAGCTGCCTCTCAGAATCCCAGACCTCGTGATGTATTAAGAGTTTATTCTCCCCTGGCACCTCCAAGTCCTTGGCCTCCTCTCTCCCTCCCGAAACAGACAAACAAACAAAAAAGGAAAATAACCTGAACAGCAGGAGCTTTTATAACCTGAGGGTAGTTATGGAGTAACTAACCTGGCTTGTTCTAAGGTGAGGCTACTTCCCAAGTGCAGGTAGAAATCGTGCCAGTACAAAGACGTCTCCCCCTACCGCAGACTGACAAAGCCACGCTCCCAAAAGGTCGCCACTGTCACCCCGATCCCCGGCCCACTGTTCTTCTTCCCTAGTCCTCTGTGTCTTCCCTGAGTTTCCCGCCTCGGTGGAGGCTGGCCATCCCCAGGTGGGTGGTGGACGAGTCCTCTGAGCCCGTCCTGCCTCTTCCAGGGTCGCCATGGAGCCCTTCTGCCCGCTCCTGCTGGCCGGTGTTAGCCTGCCCCTCGCCAAGGCTTTCAGGGGCAACGAGACCACCACCGCGCAGAGCAACTGGACCTCCACGACCGCAGGTAAGGGCCCCCCGCCTCTCCCTCCCTGCCCTCCCGCCCGCACTGCCCACTGCCCCTCCTCCTGATGACCTTGCGGGGTGATGGGCAGGTAAGTGGGAAGTGTGCTTCTGACATTGCACGCCTGTAGAGCAGGCTGGCTAGGAGAGCAGTTGCTCTGTATTTGACTGAAGCAAGGCTGAACACTCAGGAGGCAGCGGACATAACCTCCCACCCCTGCCCTGGGCCGAGAGTCGGCGTCAGCTTGGTGGGGCGGAGGGCAGGATGGCCCCCCGTAGTGCTGAACCCAACTCAAACCAGCCCTGAACAAACATGGATGAGTCAGTAGGGGATATTTAAACGCTGGTGTGATAGTTGATGACGTTCATTAAGAAATTAATATTTCGGGGCGAGATATTGGTATAGTAGTTAGGTTTATTTTAAGAAATGAGTCCGTACCTTTTAGAGACGCATACTTGAATATTGACAGCTGAAGCGACAAGATGTCTAGGAGTGACTTGGAAAAGAATGAGTAGCGGGGCAGGCCACAGACACACACAGTTGATCCGAGAATGTCAGGAGGTAGATACATGGGGGTTCGTTACTCTAGTCTCTCACTGTTTTTATACTTTGAAAGTTAAGAAGGAGAAAAGGAAAAAAGAATGCCTGATACATGAGACAATATGGGTGGATCTCAGAAACATGCAAGGTGGCCAGACAGGGAAGAGCACGTGTTGTATTTTCCATGTATGTGAAATGCCCGGGATAGGGAGACCCCTGGGGGCAGATCCCTGGGGCTGGGCGCAGGACGGGGAGTGACCACAGATGGGCAGGAGGGATCTTAGTGGGTGGATGGAGAAGTGGTGGTGATGGATTGTGGTGATGGCTGCACAGCTCTGTGAATTTACTGAAAGGCATTGAATTGTATGCTTAAAATGGGTGTGTTTTATAGCTTGGAAATGTTACCTCAATAAAACAATGTAAATGCAAAAATGCAAAGTTAAAAGAGGAGGAGGAGAGGGAGAGAAGAGATGCAAGAGCGAATGCCCCTGAGTCGCCCGCCTCTGTTCACATCTAGTTCTGCAGCTTAGTGGCTGAGTGACCTTGAGTAAGTCGCTGACCCTCTCTGTGCCTCAGTATCCCCGATTGTAGATGGCGGTGATAATAGTACCCACTTCTTAGCAGTGCTGTGAGGATTAAGAGAGATAACCACGCTGGGGTGTAGCGGACTCCTCAATGTTGGCCGTTTTTAACGGGAGACTGTGTCATAGGTCATCCGGCCAGACTCTTAACCGAGAGTTGGCTGTTCAGTATCTTTTGGTATCTCCTTCTTGGACATGTGCCTGATACAGAGGGAGGCCCAGCTGGGTGGGCTCCAGGTCCCCAAGGAGTTGATATGGATTTCCTGGGCACCCCCGTGCCTCCCTGGTAGACTTGTAGGCCTGTCTGTGTCTGCCAGCTCCATCCCACGGCAGAATCAGCAGGAGCCTGTGACCAGCAGGGGCTGGGCCTCTGCTCTGCGCCCAGGCCTGTTGCCGGTCCCCACCCCCATCCCCATCCCCTCCTTCCCCCAAGACTCCCAGGCATAAAACTCAAGGAATTCTCTGATAGGGTATCGCTTGGTGTATCGGTCAGGGTTCTTCAGAGAAACAGAATCCATAAGATATATAATTATATCTATATCTATTATGAGGAATTGGCTCACATGATTGCAGAGGCTGGGAAGTCCAAAATCTGCAGAGCCAGTGTGCCAGTCTTCGTCTGGAAACTGCCAGTCTTCAGTTTCCGTCTGAAGACTGTCAGGCTGCTGTAGAAACAGGAGTGATGCCCCACTTGGAAGGCAGTCAGGCAGGAAGAATTCCCTCTTACTCACGGGAGGCTCTGGCTTTTTGTTCTGTTCGGACCTTCAACTGATTGGATGTGGCCCAACCCACAGTGCAGAGGGCAATCTGCTTTTCTCAGAATACCCACTCAAGTGCTGGATCTCATCCAAATGGCCTTGCTATAGAAATACCCAGGTTATTCAGATATATTGACCAAATATCTGGGCACTTTGTGGCCAGTCAAGTTGACACATGAAGTTGAGCCTCACAACTAACTCATCACAAACCTGCAGGAAAACAAAAATTATCAACTTCCCTCCAGGAAAAAGTTGGCCAAGGTGATTAGAGTTGACACCATTCAGCCTGGGGTCAAGAGTTCAGTCCCCATCCAGCCAGAGGGCTTTACATGATTTCCTAACCCTGGACAAACATCCTACTAAAGCCCCTAAGAGCAGGGACAAGTGAGACTCCCTGCTGACCTAAGCCCCCAGCTAGGAGAGCCCTTCTAGGCTCCCGACCATCTTTTGCCCTGAGCAGCACCCTCTTCACATTGAAACCCCAGAGAAATTCAAAACCACAGAAGAGAAAGACCAGAAGCCCCAGCAAACAGAAACCGCACTCGTCATGCTGCCTCGTTTCAAGCCGGCCCTCTGGGAGCCAGGTCATTGGCGGAGCACTGCAGCCTGGGATGCTCAGGACAGGGCTTCCCTGGGATGGGCGGAGAGGAGCTGGCCTCTGCTGGCCCAGTGCCCAACACCTGCAGGAACATTTAACAAAACATCCAACCAGGCAGAGCATCCTTTGCCCAAAAAGTAGGGAAGAAACGCTGCAGCTGTGTGAATGCACCTGCAGATGGCGCTGTGGTCACCGTCAGGGTGACGGGCTCCCCACTCCTGGGTTCACTTAAAAATAAAATGCTTGGCTGATAATTGGCTGTGGCTGTCAGGTGTCCTTACAGGAAGCGGGACGGTTGTGTGACCTGGTGCCCACCAGAACGAATGTGAAAGTCACCTGCTGCAGCCTCTGCAGGCTTGGCAGTGGCTGCTGGTCACTTCCAAGAGGGAAATCATCTGGCTCAGGGCCCCTGTTACGTGAGCAGATGGGCTCCTGTGGCCTAGAATTCCGGAGGACACCTGACCGACCGTGTGGGGTGCCCTTTGAAACTTCATCTGTTCCCCAAAAGAAGGATGAAGCATCATTTGGGGTGATCACAGCGCTTTGCCAGTGTGTTCCAAAATAACCGGAAATCATTTCATTTGCTCACCGAACAAAATGTATTAAATAATCATCAGGAGACATTATTTTACACAAGTAGTTGAAGGTAAATATCTATAAATTGTATAGCAAAATGTTATCGTCCGGATTATATGAAGGATTCCTAAACATTAACAAGAAACAAAAAAAGACAGTAGGAAAATGGTAAAAAATTTGACCAGGCAAAATATGAATATCTAATTAAGTATGTTTGTGAATCATGAAAAGACGCCTAACCGTCTAGAAATTAGGGAAGTGCAAATTTAAATGGTATTATTTTACTTATCAGATTGACAGAAATTAAAAGAATTACTAATATCTGGGAGAAATAGGCTCCGTCGTACACTCTAGGTGAGTGTAGAAGGTGGAAACATTGGAGGTTGGCAATTTGCAGTTTCGATTACAGTTTAACGTGTGTGGGCAGAATACAAAGGGTCCACTTCCAGGAGCTCGCCTACAGAAACCCTTGTGAGATACACAAAGATGTCGACATGAGCTGCAGAATTGTAGGTAATGGCCAAAAAGTTGGAAACAACCTAAGTGTCCATCCAAATCTTGGTTTATCCAAAAAGTGGAAATTCAAGGGGCAGTTAAACAAAATGCAGAGGCTCCTGTGTGCTGACATTGAAACTCTCCAAGACAGACCACCCAACGAGAAAGGCAAGTCGCAGAGCTGCCAGATACCGTATTTCATCTGTTTTTTTTTTCCCCCCACATTTCACATCACTGTATCCTGAAGTGTGCCTTAATATCTGTTTTCCTTTCTTAGTGGTTCATAAAGTAATAGCACATCTTACGATCCGTGGAGTCTCAGATGTGATGAGAGAGTAGTTGGGACGCCAGTTATCAGAGAACCTGTAGGCTTATGAATGTAAACGTGTAGGGAAAATGTCAGGGCAGATACACCCCACGAGTTTAACAGCGTGTAGCTCTGGGAACAAGAAGGGATGGCTCTTGCCCGTGACTGTTTTGTGTTTGGTCTGAACATTTTGCAGCAGGCCTGGATCCCTGTGTTGCTCCTATAGACCAGAACCCAGCAAAACGCACAAGGTACAGGGTGGGAGCAGGCTTGTAAAGCGCCCTCTGCTGGTAAACAGCGGGTCCTGCAGGGACCTTCCCCACCACCACCCCAACCAGAACACAGCTGCTCTGCCACCTTCTTCCCCTCCCTCCTCTTCTCTTCCACACCTGCCCCAACGCTTCCCTCCCCCAGGGACCCCCAAGGCAGAGCAGGTCCGCATTGGAGGAACATCATCCAGTGCCCCCCTTACTACAAGAGGGGACCCCAGAAGGGGAGGTCCCTTCGTCAAGGCCTTACACAGAGCTCTTTAGGGCTGAGGAGGGAACCAAGGGGCCTCCCCACCCACTGCTGCCCACCCTCACCTCACAGGGCCGTCCAGCACAGCGGGCGATCCGCAAGAGTTTAAGTGTGCAGGTGCGTGACTGAGGTCAGAACTCACACGGCAGCCCCCGACTTTCAAATTCCAGGACCAGATCCACGTAAGCCGACACACACGTGTGCACACTTCTCAGGCGTGCAGGGGCATAAATTTGCACGAACATCCATACGCACCTGACTTGGAGCATTGGCTTCATAGAATTGGAGGAGATTTGGGGAGAAAGCTGCTCCGAGTGGACCACCACGGTACTCACCTCCAGGAGGGCCCCCCTCTGCTCCCCAACCCTGACCCTCAGCCCCACCCAGTCTGAGTCACATCAACGTGAAATGAAAACAGAAAGAGACTCGAATTTCCTCTTAGTCATCACCCTGACTTCCCTTCGGGAGCCCATTGGTGCCCGGGAACGCAGCCCAGCCTGCAGAGGGTTTTTCTGACCCACATTGGTTTTCAAAATTGTATTTGCGTTGAATTGCTTACCAATATTTAAAAATCAGATCATTTTTACGTAAAAATATAGATTTCTTCCTTCGGTAAATTGGAAGAACTGAGCACGTCACGTGCACCTCTCCTTGACCCCCGTGGGCTGGGGCTAAGACGCGGCCAGCCCCGCAGACAGGACATGGACACCCCGCCAGTTCCCTGAGCCCCATGGGGCCTGCTGGTCCTTGGCTGTTCCCGCCTGACCTCTGTCTTCCAGAACAGAGGCGGCTGCTGACAACTGACAGAGACCCTGTGCAGGGGAACACATTTGTCCCTGTGGCCCGTCGTTTCTGCCCGGGTGCACGGCCCCTTTCTGGGGGCCTTGGGTCATTCAGCCCCGCTCCTTGAGGGCGTGCCGTGGAATGGCCCACGTCTGTAACTGCAGCCTTGACTCCGGACAGCATGAGCGCGGAGGCTGGACCCTGGAGCCCCTGACGGCCCCAGGGGTGGGCTGTCTGTGATCCCGGTGCCCACCTGAAGCTCCCGGCAGGCCTGCACGCTCAGCTAGGCCCATCCCGCCCTCGGGCCTACGAGCTGGCCCGTCAGTCACTGCCAGGGTTAAGCTGAGCAAATGCAGAAGCGGGGAGTTCAACACAAGGGACGCCCCGGGAGAGCAGAAGGGCACCTGCCGGGCTCTGCGGCTGCATCCGGCCGGGCAGGGATGGAGCTGAGGGGCGGTTATGAAGCGGATGGGCCCTCTCTGGGGCCGGGCCCAGCCCTGCCCCTTGGTAGCCGGCGTCTCCCCCATCAGGCTGGGCTTGAACGGGCCCTCTCTGGGGCCGGGCCCAGCCCTGCCCCTTGGTAGCCGGCGTCTCCCCCATCAGGCTGGGCTTGAACGGGCCCTCTCTGGGGCCGGGCCCAGCCCTGCCCCTTGGTAGCCGGCGTCTCCCCCATCAGGCTGGGCTTGAGCTGCTCCGAGGCCCTGGCAGGGTTCGGGCGTGCTCCAAGGAGCTGCAGGCAGGGAGGCCACAGGCAGGTCAGCTCCCAGGGTCGGGGAGGAGCGTCTGGAGCGGGAGGGGCTCCCGGGGAGGGACTAAGCAGGGCACTCAGCCTGGCACCCCCGCCTCCCGGTGCAACCGCAGTGGTCTGTGGGCATCGCTAGCTCAGATGGGAGGGGCCTTGGGGCAGCCTGGAACGAGGGCGTCTCGTGGGCCGGCCAGGTTTACGGCGGCTGAGGTCACCCCCTCACCACTGTCCTCAGCGTGTAATACTTCTGCGTCTAGCATCGCTCAGGTCGGGAACAGTCCTTCGTTTATTAGGAGCATAAGCACGGACCACCCACAGCGTGCCGGCGTCGGCGCAGGGCCCAGGCGGGGAGCTCCCGGCCCAGGGGTGAGAGGCCCGTCACACCTTTGGGGTACGTGGGGAGGGGAGCAAGATGGGGGGCTGCGGGGCTATGGAGCCCCCGCTGGGCTCAGGGGCCCCGCTGGTGCTTCTGTGGCTCAAAGTGATGACAGTCCAGTCGTGCCTTCCAGGGGCTTCCACTGAAACAGGGGTGAAGGCGGGCCCCCCCGGGCCTGTTCACCCCAGGAGAATAGGGCCTGTGCTAAAGGCACACAGAGCCCCTCTGGGATCCACCGGCGGGGAGCTGAGTGGGCTTCGGGGACGAGGGGCCTTTGAGGTCCTCCTTGGCGAGCGAGGACACTTTGGTGAGGGGGGGGCAGCAGGGCGGTCTGAGGAGACAGGAATGGAGTCAGCGCACTGGGGGAGGGGTGGGGTCTGAGGGTGGCGGCCAGGCCACCAGAGCCCCCTGGCATTCGGGCTTGCGGGCCAGGCCCTGGGCAGCCACAGGGTGGCCACGTTGGGTCCAGGGATGTGGGCCCTTCTGGTCCAGGAAAGACAGATGAAAGGGGAGCGCGGGTGGTGCCTGGGCACCAGCTTTCCTCTGGGCGGGTGAGGTCGGGAGCTCACGGCTCTGGGAGGCCGGGTCACCACGCGACCACGGGCCACTGTCCTGGGACAGAGCAGCAGGGCATCTGCACTCCCACCCTCCTCCACCTCCCGTTAGGGGCAGGGACAGGTGCCCCGGGACCTGGGGAAACAGGTCACACGGGGGTCTGGGCCTTCACTACCCAGCAGCAGGGGACCTTGGACACGTCAGGTCATCAGACCCTCAGCTCAGGTTCTTCCTGGTGTCAACGCTGCTCATCTAAGTAGAGGGGCCTTTGTGGACCCAATGGACCAGGATGGTGGAGTGAGTTGCAAACTGTAAAGTAGGGTTCTGGTATCCAGGAAGAAGGGCAGATGAAGGAGGGAGTTTGCAAACCGTAAAGTGGGGTTCTGGTGTCCAGGAAGAAGGGCAGATGAAGGAGGGAGTTTGCAAACTGTAAAGTGGGGTTCCGGTGTCCAAGAAGAAGGGCAGATGAAGGAGGGAGTTTGCAAACTGTTAAGTGGGGTTCTGGTGTCCAGAAAGAAGGGTTGAGAGGGAGTGACTACTTTGCAAACTGTAAAGTGAGGTCTTGGTGTCCAGGAAGAAGGACTGTTGAGGAAGGGAGTTTGTAAACTGTAAAGGAGGGTTCTGGTGTCCCGGAAGACGGACCGCTGGGATGGGGGGGGGGACGAATTGGTGACCTGTAAAGCGGGGTCTGGCATCAGGGAAGAGGGGCTGGTGGGAGGGCCACTTTGCCAGCCGTGAGGTCTGGTGTTGGGAACCTTTCCGTGCCCAGCCCCCGCGTTCCCTCGTGCCTCGAGTCCCGACGGGGACCTGCTTCTGTCCCCCAGGCCCTCCGGCCCCCGGCGCGCCGCAGCCCCTGCTGGCCTGGCTGCTGCTGCCCGTGCTACTCTGCCTGTTCCTCGCCGCCTGCGTCTTCAGGTAGGAGCGTCGGGGCGCTGACTCGCCCAGACCTGCTGGGGAGGAAATGATGCGCGAGGCCGCGGCTGCAGATGAACCGGCGGGGCTGGCCCGGCGGCAGAGGGCAGAGCGGGGGCGGGGCCGAGGGGCCAGGGCAGTGGCCCAGCCATGAGCGGCAGGGACAGCTTCTCCCGGCTCACCTGGTGGGTATCCCCGGGGCTCGGGGCTCTCGGCAAGCTCCCTGTGCTGACACCTAACGCGTCTGTGTCTCTCAGGTTCAGGAGGCAGAGGAAGGCAGTGGTCAGCTCCAACGACAAGAAGATGCCAAACGGAATCCTAGAAGAGCAAGGTAGGGGGCCGGGCCGGGCCGGGCCTGGGGGGGGCCGTGCCTTCCTAACACCTTAACACTTAAATGATGAACTCCTCCGGCTTTGCGACGTTCATCTGGCTTTACCTGGTATCATGCCGTCCTTTATAACCGGAGTTTCCCCGTTTCAGAGCTTGTGTCATTTTCTCTCCGGTGTGAAACAGACGTTTGAGGCATTTCAGTTTGTGGCTTTGGGGGAGACACTGTTCATATCCTGTCGTTTTTCCAGGATTTCAACATATAACATTTATCAGTAAGTCTTAGATCATCCTAAGATGAGACAGGTGGGCTCATAATTTACAGTTCTCGAAAGGGCCCCCGTGGAATCCGCAGTTTTCCGATCAGCTACAAGAAGGGGGTTGATGTACCAACGTGCTTAGCAGGGAGGCTCAGAGTAGCTCAGCGGGAATTTCCTACCTTTCTTTGAGGTTCCAAATTCAGCTACTAACTTGTAAATTCTGCTTACAAAGGCACATTGGTTTTCTTCCCATGCGTTGAGATGTCCAAGAAAGGTATGTGAGGCAGAGGCTTTTAAAAATATTGTTCATACCAGTGACTACAACTTCCTCAGTCAGCTTGCTGCCTGATTGTCCTGTGGTTCGGGGGAGCAGAGGTGCCGTCAGACTTCAGATGAATTACAAAACCGACCCGGCACACGACAAAGAATATCAGCAGCAAAGGACCCCAGCCAGACCCGGGAGGACAGTTTTGCCGTGCTGGGGGACCCGTGACCCTGGTACCATGATGACACGTGGCCTCCAGGCACCACCTTCCTGCCCCCTTCTCCCTGCCCTGCATGTCCCAACAGCCCGGATGGGAGGAGGAGGCTGGGACTGGTTAGGCGGCTTGCTCATCCTAGAGTGTCTGTCTCAGGCAGAATGAGCCCTGGAGGGAGTTCTTGGCTGGCCTTCAGAACAGCTCTGCAGGTGGGGACAGGCCCTTCTGCAAGTGACAGCAAAGTAGTGTTGACCTTGTCGAGAACAGCAGCTTTCCCTAGGAAGAGAAGCACATGCCAGGATGTCGCTTGCTGTCTCACTCTGAATTTGTGAAAGCAGTTTGTCCGGGGGACACCCTTGAAGTCTGGCCCTTCTCCTTTTCAGTGCCGCCAGCCCCTCCCCCACCCCCCGAAAAAAAAAAAAAAAAACAGCAGTGGTTTCTCTTATTTCTCTTGGAGCTTATGGGGCTTGAGTAACCAGGACTAGTTGTTACGAAGAAGACAAGGCTGCGGGAAACTCGTACCGGAACTGATTCCCAGCCTGTTACCAATTTGCGCCCAGAAACCTATTGTTATTCTGCTGCATTTCAAACCTGGACAGTTGAGCTCGAGTGTGAAGCCACCTGAATCCCTTGTGGAAGGAGCAGGGCCTGGAGGGAAGGAGGGGTGGCTGGGTGGGTGAGTGGCTGGGTGGTGCCTGGAGGCCACGTGTCTGGGAAGAGGAGGCATCTCTGGGTGGTAAGAGCAGGGGACACCAGCCAGAGGGGCGTCCGTCTGTCACTATGAGTGATCAGGGTGTGTTAAAAGAGACAGACTGGGCTTCCCTGGTGGCGCAGTGGTTGAGAGTCTGCCTGCCAATGCAGGGGACACGGGTTCGAGCCCTGGTCTGGGAGGATCCCACATGCCGTGGAGCAACAAAGCCCGTGAGCCACAACTACTGAGCCTGTGCGTCTGGAGCCCGTGTTCTTCAACAAGAGAGGCCGCGACAGTGAGAGGCCCGCACACCGCGATGAAGAGCGGCCCCCGCTCGCCGCAACTAGAGAAAGCCCTCGCACAGAAACGAAGACCCAACACAGCCAAAAATAAATAAATAAATAAATAAATTAAAAAAAAAAAAAAAAAGAGACAGACCTTGCGTTCAGCTGCTCATGATCTGAGACGACCACCCCCCTCCAGCTGTGTCATTTCCCCAGGAACGGTGTCCGTCTGTCTGGTTAATGTCACCCATCTGGGAATATGGCCTAATAAGCCCTGTATTTCTGTTGATCCCACAGAGCAGCAAAGGGTGATGCTTCTTAGCAGGTCCCCCTCGGGGCCCAAGAAGTACTTTCCCATCCCCGTGGGGCACCTGGAGGAGGAGATCCGGGTCCGGTCGGCGGACGACTGCAAGAGGTTTCGGGAGGAGTTCAATGTGAGTGTGGGGCCCCTCTTTCTTGTCACGTGGAAGGGCGCTGGGACGTGGGATGTCGTGTTTCAGGATAAATTAACCCAAAGGCTCAGAATGCTTGCATCCATCGAGACACCGTCCCAAAAACGGGGTTCCAGGGAAACCTGGTTTCTGCCGTGATGACCCTCATTCCCATTTATAAGGTGAGATGGTCGAGGAAGAGGTTCAGAACCTCCTTCCAGCTCAGACACCCCGAATGCCGTGTTCTAAAATCAGGTGTGACGAAAACACTGTTATCTCGGTAATGTGCAAGACCAGGGCCTGAGTGGACCACAGGATAACAATTTCACGCTGAGAGCAAAGGACCCCCACACCATCCTGCACAACATCAACTAAACAGTCGAGGGGCTGCCTTGAGGGGACACTAGCTCTGCCTGGACAGCCCTTTGATTCTGCCCAAGTCAGTGTGTTCATCCTGCTACCGCTGTTTTGGATGAACTTAGTGACGGCAACAGCTGAGATGAATTTGACGAACTGGTCCAGCCCGATGGTAGCAAACCGATCCTACTAACTATCAACAAAAATGCAAATGTACATTAATGACACCTCCCCTTGTGTTGCTGATTTTTTAATTTAATGTCCCATGAATTGTGTATCTGCTAGATAGATAGACGGATAGATGATAGATAGATAGATAGATAGATAGATAGATAGATAGATAGATAGATAGACGGATAGATGATAGATAGATAGACAGATAGATGATAGATAGATAGATAGATAGATAGATAGATAGATAGATAGATAGATAGATGACAGATAGTTACAGGTGCTTGGATGCACAGGCAGACAGACAGGCACACCGGGATGTGTTGTCTCGGATTTGGCTGTCCAGTGTTTATCCCGGATCGTGTTTTGAGTTTTCTTGTATGCATCTTCCTCGTATCGTATATAGCCGTGCGCTGGTGTTGAGCTTGAAAGAGGACGGGTTTCCAGCAGGGGGGGCCACCTGGTCCTGGCCCCTGCCTGTGGCACCGCAGCCCCGCCCGGCCCATCAGTTCATCTCCTGGAAGCCACAGCTTCCATCATCTGTGAAGGGGCGGGGGTGGGAGGATGCCTTAATGACCTCACAGGTCAAATATGAGGCTCTGACTTCGTAAACAGCAAAGAGTTGTACCATTGTGACATCTAAAGACAGCATGACTCCTGCTGCAGACAAGTGACTTTTCATCCAGAAGCAACCCAGGAGGGCACGGCAGGGTGATGGCACATTTAGACCCGTGCTTTTGTTTATTTTTTAACACAAGCCTCACCTGCCTTTATCTTGCTTCCTTTTAATTGTTTCCAAATGTATCCCCTTTTTTGAGAAATTAGGTCATAGCGAAAGACAGCTCCAAGCAGTATTGTTTTGCAGTCTCTCAGCCTGACAAGAGAAGTTAATTCTCCATTTTCAAAATGACTATCCAAGTTGGCAGCTACAGGACCATTTCCCCCACGTCCATTCTTGTCCTATTTCCTCTTGTACTTGTATCTCTCCACGTGGAGGCTGGTAACCGGCCTTGCCGGGGGAGGGCTGAGTCAGAACTCGCTGGCTGTGCTACCACCTCAAAAGCGAGGGCCCGGGAAGAGGGTCGGGCAGGTAAGGCACTTGTCCCAGGTGCAAAATTGAAGGGGGCACCAAAACACTCTGTCATCTGGATAAATTCTATTTTCATGCAGCTTTTAAAAATAATCGAAATTAATGCAAGCAATCCATGATGCACAAAACAGCACAACTGTAAATAAAGACAGGGTCACTCTGGTGTTTCCTCTTGCCCCAGGCTCCGACGTGGCTTATCACCACACTGTTGCTGATCCTGACGTTATTTAAAAGTTTGATATTTTGGTTATCATGGATTTTTTTTTTTTTTTTGCGTTTAGATTTTTTTAGATGTTGAATTTGAATGTGATTTTTCTTGATTCCTGGGTTTTGGGGTACTCCTTTCAGTTTTGCAACCAAAGCAAGTGCCTTGCTCTGCTCTCCCCACCCCCGCCACTGAGCAGCCTTCCCAGCTGCCCTCCTGCCCACGGCCTCCACTCAGGGAAGGGCCGGGAGAGAGGGTCGAGGGGTCGAGTCCAGCAGCATGGAGCCTGGTCCTGGCTCCAGGGGACCCAGGGCAGCTGCACGTCCCCCTCTGGACCCCAGTTTGCTCCTCTCTCAAGTGAAGGGCAGGCTCTACTGATAGCATCGCAGCTGCCATGACCAGCCCGCTCTTGGCTCCACCGGTGGCCACGCTTGAGATGGGCCCTGGACGCTCTCCCTCCTCTTTTCTCACCCTCTGTCCTGAGCTCCTCTCCCAGAAACTGTGCAGGGAGACGGATGAGCCTCAAAGTAGTCGATCCAAATGAGTTGGGACTTGTGTGTGTGGCCAGTGGAAGCTGCCGTGAACTTGGTGAAGTAAAAGAGGGCCTGGCACTGGGATCCATTCAGTGGGATGATCAAGGCGTGGGTGCTGGAGATGGGCGGCCTGGGCGCCTGCCCCAGATTTGCTTCTCACCAGCCTGGAGGGCTCGGGCCACATCCTTCACCTCTGCCTCAGTGTCTTCGTCTATGAAATGAGGGCCCTCCCAGCCCCCATGGGAGTGTCTTAACACGTGAAAGAGGTAAGGTGTGCGCCCAGCTCAGCCCGGCGTCTGCACGAGGGGAGTCTGAGCTGCCGTCCTTCTCAGGACGACTTCTCCACCCGCAATGGTAGAACGCTGACCTAGCAAAGTCTGTTCCAGGCCCCCGGTTAAGTCCCTGCAGGTGAGGAAAAGCCCCCCTCCAGACAGCTTCTTCCACGAGCCTCTGTCCCAGCAGGTTATTTTAAGCCCAGTGCCTAAAAATGTCACCTCAAGCAAACAAACCAACAAACCCTCTTTAGCCAATTTACGTAACCGGACAATCAATCACAAGGTAGTTATTAGCCAATTGCTCCCTGCACAGCTCACTCGGGGCGCTGCAGGGGTTCCCCAGCTATGGCAGACCGCACCCGCCCCAGAGCTCTCTTATTAGCCCTGTGCCTTTGGAGCAGCTCAGACATGACTGACGGCAGGAGAAAGTGCTGGCCTGCTCTGTGTGGGCGGTCATTCTGTGTGCTTGGACATGGGGTGTCAGTTCGGGGCGCAGAGCGCTTCGCCTCCACTGTGAACTTCTGTGCTGCCCGCCCACAGTGAGGATCATCTCCCCATCTCCGTGTTCCGCTCTCCGGTCGCTGCCGGGGCCACACGGCTGGGGGTGGCAGAGCCGGGGCCATCCTTACCACTCAGACCCCTCCAGCCACTCCTCCACCTTCCTCACCTTCAGAGGAAGAGGGAGGCTTCTTGGTTTTGTTTTGTTTTTTTAATTTATTAATTTTAATAGAGTATTTTTTAGAGCAGATTTAGGTTTACAGAAAAAATGGTGCAGAAAGTACCAAGTTCCCATATACCCCATCTTTCCCTGCACCGTTTCCCCAGCGATTAACATCTTGTCTGAGTGTGTTGCGCCTGTCACAGCTGATGAGCCAGCATTGACTCGTTATTCCAAACTGAAGTCGGGGTTAGGGGTCCAGCGCTGCACATTCTGTGGGTCTCGACAAACGCACGACATCGTGCATCCCCCGCGATGGTCTCAGGCCTCATTTTTGTCTTCAGTGCTGGGGTCAGAAAAGCTTTGGGGTGAAAAAGAGAAGGCTCTAGAATGTTGCTACAAATTTCACGTTGAGGTTTGATCAAGAAACTCAGTGTTAAGACAGCTCGATGAAGAGCCAAGAGCTCCGGGCGGAGGGGGTGCTAGTCTGGCGGAGGACTGCCCACCAGCCTTGCCCAGGTGCCCGCCGGGCTGGCCTCCACACTGGCCCTGGAGAGCCTCTGCCTGTGGCCACTGGGTGTGGTGGGGAAAGAGGACATGGGCTGGCCGGGACTGGGTCTGTGATGGAGAAACCTCCGACCCGGGAGAAGGGGGCTCTGGGCCCCCGGAGGCTGCAGACCCGACTCGGGGCCTTGGCTTTTATCCCAGGCTGTGCCTCGGTCTCCTGGGCACTTACAGCCGGACGCAGGGAAGCCCTTGCTTGTCCCTCCACTTAAGGAAGCGAGTGCCCTTCTCGTGGTCCAGGTGCCAGCTCCAGGTGCCCTCCCACGGCCTGCTGTGTGCTAGCCAGGTGACTCTGGACAATTCTGCAGCCACCCTGGGGTTCTCTTTCCTCATCTGCAAAACGGGAGTGATCCTAGTGTCACCTCATAATAGGTAAGCTGTGAAGGCAGGTGACCCAGCTCCTCCCTCAGTGCCTGGCACATTGTAAACACTCAATGGATATTAACACCAGTGACCCCTGGTTCATCTGACGGTCAGGCTGAATGTTGAAGGATGTGATTTGGGGGTTCAGAAGGCTCTTTCCCACTGTGCACTTCGAGGAGCCCCCCTGAGCATGGAGCTCCCCAGCAACGAGCAAACAGGAAGACAGTTGGAGCTGACAAGAGCCGAGGGCCTCTGAGTAGTGGAAAGAACTAGAAGTCAGGACGCTGGGCTGACACCCGCTGTGCCACACGTCAGCTCTAGGGGCCTAGCTGAGCCCCTATACTCATTTTCCTCCTCTAAGACAAAGGGAGGGTTAGGGCGGTGCGTGCAGGTCCCCTGGGGAAGTGGGTAGCTGCTGTGCGGGCCTGGGGTGACCTGAGGTCTGCGTTTTCAAGGAGCCCCCAGCTGCGCCTGTCCCACTGGTCCTCAGAGCACACCAAGCCCTCAGCAGGTGAGGGCTCGAGGGTGGTCCTTCGCCATCACTCGCCTCGTCCTTCAGCCCAGCATCTGGGTCCTTGCTCCCGGGTCAGAGCTCTGCTGTGGCCAGTTCCTACGTACTTGTGCAGGACCTGCTCTGGACCAATATCGTGAGTCCTGGGGGTTTGATGGCCATGCACGGGCCAGCCCCTGCCTTAACGCACTTCGGGGTCCAGCTGTGGGTCATCATGTTATCTGCACCTCCGCTGGCCCCACTAGACGGCGGGCCCAAGGGGAGGCAGGCCTGTGTCTCCATCACATCTCTGCCCGGTGCCGGCCCAGCACCTGAGGCAGAGACTTCCACAGGCAGGAGCAGAGCGATGGGCCCAGCACTGGAGGTGCTCAGAGACCAGATTTCTTGATTCCTGCGCTCAGTAGGGAGGTGACGGAAACACGGTGTTGGATTCCTCACGTTTAGTGCTGACCCTGCGTTTTCTTCTAGTCACTGCCGTCTGGACACATACAAGGAACTTTTGAACTGGCCAATAAAGAAGAAAACAGAGAAAAAAACAGATACCCCAACATCCTTCCCAGTAAGATTTTACTTTTTTTGTGTGATGGGTGGCATTTTGACTAAACTCAGCCTTGCCTTGCAGCTACTGGAGACCTTGCCTGTGCAGGCAGCAGATGCTCTGGGGCTTGGAGATCAGGGCCTGGGTCGACGCAGCAGCTCAGCCTTCGCAACGGGGAGTCTAGGTGTCTGTCTCCCACCCAGGACTTGGGGAGCCTGTGTCGCTCTGGGTCTGGCTGCCAAGCCTGTGTTCACTGTTGAGACCTGCGCTGCCTGGTCTATTTGCCCAAGAGGGGTGTCCCCTGCAGCGGCTGGCAGGGCTCCTCTTATGGACCCAAATTGTGCCTGGGTCTCGGGCAGCTGGTGGCCCTGGGCATCTCCCGTTTTGGACGCAGTGCTCTTGCCACCAGCGACAAGGCTCCTGTACCAAGGACAGAAGTGACAGAATAAGAGAGCTGTCTGACATTGGCAGCTTTGTGGGAAGGCTTAGAAGTAACTGGATCTTTACCATCACAGCTAAAGGTGGCCATGGGCGGGGGAGGGTGGCCTCCAGGGGGTGGGGGACCAGGGACCAGACACATTTGTCCAGGGGCGTTGCTGGATGGGCTGCGCCTTGGCCTCGGTGCCAAGACAGACCCCCAGAGTTCCAAGCTGCCTTTGTAGAAGCTGGCCCGGGAGGTTTGCGACATCCTTCCTCCATCCTGGACCCTCCTGTTGGCTTTGCCATCGGGCTAACAGAAGGGCAGCCTCAAAAAACTCCAGGGAGTTCACGTTTGAACCCCAAACCAAGGCCTACCCTGTTCCAGGGAACCTCCCTTCTCGGGCGGTGCTTCCGTGGGATGGAGCAAGCTGGCCTGTGCTGGCCCTCAGCATGTCGGCTCTTGGTTGCATTTTTAGGGTTGGAATTGAGTCCATCTTCTCTGTAGGTAGGAGAAGCTGTGGCCCGCCTCATCTCTGTGGTCTCTGGATTATCAGCACTTGATAGAAACAATTCTTTCCCATTTTGCATGCATAGGATTTATTTGTGGTTTTGTTTGTTTGTTTATTTGTTTGGGTTTTTTTTTTTTTGTGGGGTTTTTTCTGCAGAGCCCACCATGAGCCTGGGGCAACTAAAACCAGAGAAATTAACTAAGTAGTCTTCCATCCAACACATATTTGCAGAGGCAGCCAAGGGAGCACCAGGGAGACGGGTCAGGAGGCCACTGTGGTCACACAGCCGAGCTGAGAGGGTGGCTTGGGCCAGGGTCCGGTTCTGGACACACTGCAATGATCATGTTGAGAGGACTTGCTGTTAGATTGGGTGAGGCTTATCGGAGGCAACTTTCGCGGCTTGAATAGCTCAAGGGAAAGGAAAACCATGAAGGAGGTTGGGGATCTTTGGAATGTTTTTTGTCGAATAAAAATCAGGATATTTGGAAGTTAGCATCTAGTATTAGTTGAATTAACTAGCTTAATTAATTACTTCATGCATTGACTGCAGAACGTACGTGTGGAGGACCCACTCAGCGCCAAGCCCTTTCCTAGGTTCCTGGCCTGCATTCCTCTCCTTATCACTCACTGAACACTGTATCTTTTAAAACTAATGATTACATTGTTAATTAAGAGTAGTTTTGGTGGGAGCTCAACCGGGCGGAATTAGCGGCCAGGTGTAGGAATTACCTGCACCCACCACTGCTCCCAGATGTGATGGCCGGGGGAGTGGGCACCGCCTCCCCGGAGGATCACCAGCGGGGACCAGCAGGACCGGCACAGCATCTCTAAGCCGTGTCCTCCAGCTCGTACTATGGAAGGGAGTTGGCCTTTCCTGCATGTATGAAAATGTGGGTCCTGCCTCAGCCCCTCCTGGCCCAGGAGTGCCACGTCAGAGGTAATTGAGGGTGCTGGCCATCCCCACAGGCCCGCGGGACCTCTGCCAGGATGTGTGAGTGTTTCATGTTGGTGGGAGGATGCGTTTACGGAACAGTGGCCTGGAGATACTCGGGGTGGGCCCTGGAGATGGCCAGCTGGGTGGCATCTGGCGTTTGGCAGCAGCCAGACACAGGAGAAGCGTATCTGATTAAACTGAGCAGTTGGCCAGAGATGCCCTGGGGCAGCTGGATCATGGGGATATCGTGCAGGCGGTCCCAAGGCTGGGAGACCCTGCTCTTACTCAGGGTGGGGTCAGGGTCAAGGGGCGGGGGCCCAAGGCCCTCAGTCCGGTACACCTTCCCTGCCCCTCCCCCTCTTCCCCAAGCAGAGATTGGCTGTAAATGTATCAGATTTACGAGATGCCCCTGGGGCAGGAGCCCGGTCCTGGATGTGGCTCTAGGGAGCTCTGAGGACAGAGGTCAAGATGCCGGGTGTGTTGACAGGCTGAATGTTCCAGGGGCTCCACGGCCGGTAGCAAGAGAGCGTCCTCTTTTCTGGAAAAAAGCGCAATTTTAGGAAATAGTGTTTTGAAAGAGAAGTGTGACTTTTTAGAGTAAAAAGACAGGAAGCTCTTAGAACTGCAAGATGCTAAATGTGACCAGAACGCTATTTTTAACCCCCTGCTTCCTATAGCTGCCTTCAAAAGGGTAAATTGGTCCAAATTATGTTCAACTAGCTTTATACGTGTTCAGCCAGAGCTATTTCTGCCTCAGGGCCATCAGCCCCCGAGCAGGAGGGTCTCATGGCCGAGCCTCTGTGGGCTGCGAGTTTGAGGTTGGACACCCTGACCGCCCTGTGTGGGCCGTGGTGACCCTGAGAGCCGCACCGGCCTGTGCTCGCTGGCGGCAGTGGTGCGGCGTCCACACAGCAGGTGTCTGAGGCCACCCGCTCGCAGTCAACCCAGCTTCCTTCCATGTAAGTGGGAGACGTACAACCTGTGACTAGGAGGGGACAAAGCAGGGACCAGGACGCGGAACTATTCAATAATTAATGCAGTAAATACATATGAAGTACCCACCATGCGCTGTGCCCAGCGCAGCATAATAAACGCGGATGCAGCTTGATCCCCGGGCCCCGGGCCGAGTCTGGGCATCCTTCATATTTCTACTCCTGGGAGCGGCCGGCCGCTTACCCACCAGCGGGGAGACCCAGGGCCGGGGCCACACCACCTGTAGGGACTCATGAAACCATCTAATTTCTTTTCGAATCAGAAGAAAATATATACCTAATCCAGCCTGGTTCACACTCATCTTTTTTTTTTTTTTTTTTAATAAATTTATTTATTTATTTTATTTATTTTTGGCTGCGTTGGGTGTTTGTTGCTGCGCACAGACTTTCTCTAGTTATGGTGAGCAGGGGCTACTCTTGGTTGTGGTGTGTGGGCTTCTCATTGTGGTGGCTTCTCTTGTTGCAGAGCACGGGCTCTAGGCGCGCGGGCTTCAGTAGCTGCGGCTTGCGGGCTCTAGAGCACAGGCTCAGTAGTTGTGGCTCACGGGCTTAGTTGCTCCGCGACATGTGGGATCTTCCTGGACCAGGGATCAAACCCACGTCCCCTGCATTGGCAGGCGGATTCTTAACCACTGCGCCACCAGGGAAGTCCCTCACACTCATCTTTATACCAACTACTAATACAGTTGTAAAGTAAAATGTATAATTTTTTTTTTTTTGGAGAAAGGGGCCCCTGAAGGCAGAAGTGACCTGGACCCACGTAGGTCACATAGGGCCCCGGTTGAAAACTCCTCCACGTGTGTGTACACACAAATACATACCACAAGCATACACATACACACCACAAACACACATATACACCACACTCACATAAATACAACACACACTACACACACTGTATACAAGACACACCACTATACACCCCACAAGTACATACCACACACACACACACACACACACACACACACACACACCACACACACACACTCACACTCACACACAGCCCTCCTTGGTCGGCCCTCCCACGCTGGAAAACCGCTTGTAGCACAGGCCGGAATCTTCCAGGCGGTGGCCCATCCTGCCCAGTCGGTCCGTGTGAGTCTGGCTGACCTTCCTGCTCTGGGGCAGAGCTGAGTGTGAGGACTGGGGTCTGGAGTCCCAAACCCCGGAGCCTCGTGTCCATGTGTCCAGAGGCAGAGCTGTGCTCCCCCTGGAAAGCCTGGGAGAGTGGACCCCGGAAGTGGTCCTGAGGGCACCCGCACTGGTCAGTACTGGGGCCCGATTTGGGGTTCGGAGAATATTGCCATCACACTGTAGGGGCCCCACACGTTCTGCTGTGTCTACGTGATGGCTCAGCGGACCGACTCCTGGACCCTGAAATTCGTACCTGTCATCATCCCACAGGTTGTATCGAGCTCCTGTTTGGGGCCTGGCTTGTCCTCAGTGCTGAGGTACAACAGGTGCATCCCCGACCTCAGGACACTGAGGATCTCGTGGGAATGTTTAAGGAGAATGTCCCTTCTGTCCCGTGATCGCTGTGGTTATGTCCTTTGTAGTGTTTAATACTGTGCATGTGATTCCCTTGTCCTAATGTCATGGTTTTTGTGTTGGCTTTTTTTGCAGATGACCATTCCAGGGTGATTTTAAGCCAAGTAGACGGAACCCCATGTTCAGACTACATCAATGCTTCATACATAGATGTAAGTATGCCCAGCCCCCCACCCCGCATGACACTCACGTCTGGACCATTGTGGGTTGAGTGTAAATCATGACCATTGGGCACGTTCTTCTCTGGGGCCACAGATGTAAATTGTCACAACTTTCCTGAGCACAGTGGCCACAGTGGTCACAGCACAGAGAGCATGAAACTGCTGGGCCTTTTGAATTAGCACCTGTGTCGGGAATTCGTTCTTAAGATGCAGATAAGCCCAAAGGATGTCCATTACAGAATTATTTGTATCACTGACCAAACAGAACAGAGGGGACCAGTTAAATAAATTGTGGTAAAATCATACACAATGGATTATTAAGAATCCATTTTAGTTGAACCTTAAAAGATCATTTACTAGAAATTTAAAATTATTATAAAAATTCAATACATACATATTAACCAATTAAAATATATATATATGTGTGTGTGTGTGTGTGTCTGTGTTTCTGCTTGTGTGTGTGTGTGTCTGAGAAGGTATTCACAGAAGAAATACTGGAGAGGGATATACAAAAATAGCATGTTATTTCTGGAATTCCTGGCGAGTTTCCTTCATACTTTTCTGTGTTTTCCAAATTCTCCATGATGGATACGTGTTACTTTCCTAACAACAACAACAAAATCCTTCCATAACGATAATTTTGAAAAATTATAAATCTGATTTTATTTTTCTAGGGTTATAAAGAGAAGAATAAATTCATAGCAGCTCAAGGTAAGCTTTTTGTTAAGTTACTTTCTGAACGTGATTTTGGTAAAATGACATGGAAGGCGATTGCTTCTTTATCCGGTACCAGCCATCCCGAGGGTTTACATCGGCTTTTTGTACATGTGTGCTGCTACATCTACATGGCTGATCAGAGACCGTCTAGCCTTTCCCTAAGCACAGAGTTCAAAGCTGTCATGAATCTCACACAGCCTTGCCACTCACTGCGTCTGCTTCACTGGCCAGGAGTGTCCCATCCCCTGGGAGCTGGTCAGAAATGCAGCAGCTCAGGCCCCACCCCCAACCTGCTGCTGTCCCTGAATTTGCATTTTGGCCAGCGTTCCCAGAGTTTGAGAAGCATTATACTGTGAGGTGAGGCAACTCCTCCTAGGAACAGGGCTTCAAAGGAGCAGGAGGGTTGGAACCTCTGAGAGCATATGCCCCCCGTCTGTGGTCAGGGCAGACAGACATGGAGCGTTTGGGGGCGTCTGTCACACAACAGGCATGTTAGATGTGCAGCCGCACGATGTGTATGTGCAGACAGACAGACAGACACACGATCTGTTTCCACACCTGCATGGTTTAAACCCAGACGCCCAGTGGTCTGGGTTGCCATTTCAGCCTGTCGATACTTGCGTTAGAAAACCTTGAATTTCTCTCGGCTGGCTGAGCTCTACGTGGCTTCCAAGTTGTCGGGTTTGGGGAGCAGCGGGGAAGGGAGTGAGTAGCTTTCCAGTTCAAGGCCATAACCACGAGGACGCTTTAGCTGTGAAAACAGCCCTTAACCCTCGCACGTAACCCTCTTTGTGATTTTGATTACTTTCAATCCAGCATCTCGTCCATCTGCCGAGCCAGTGCGGTTGGGTGTCACTGGAGCTAAAATAGGTTTCCTGGACGTCCTCACTCCTCAGCAAGAGTCTTTAGAGCCGTGGGTCCCAAAATGCAGTGTAGATCAAAATCTTAAATGCACATTCCCTGAAAAACAGGGAGATACACATACGCCCACAGTCCGTCAGGAATAGGCCCAGCTTTAAATGTCAGAAAACCTGACAAACACTAGCTGACACCAATAGAAGTGTCTTTTTCGTTCTTATAAGCAGACATCCGGGGGAAGCAGCCCCGTGGGTTGGGGCGGCAGCTCAGGGCAGAGGGGCCTCTTTTATACCCCTCCACCCTCCATAGTGTCATCCTCAGGGTCACAAAATGACTTCTGCACCTCGAGGCCCCGTGTCCCTAATCAGGCAGGAAAGAGGGCAATGGGCAGAGGACTTTCTTCCAGGGACACTTTATCTTTTGTTCAGATCCCCTCCCCAGGGACTTCAGCCCACATCTCACTGGACAGCATTACTGGCTGTCAGGGCAGCCAGAAAACGAGATGTTTTCAGAGGAAGGGGGGTTAGACATGGTGCGCGGGTCAGTCAGCCTGCAGTGTCTCTCTCTCTCTCTCACACACACACACACACACACACACACACACACACACACACACACACACACTCTGCTTCAGCAGTTCTGGATGGAGGGTCATATTCTGAGGCTTTGACAAGCACCCCAGTGGCCACAAACCACTTTGACAGGCAGCTTGAAACCCAGCTCCCATTTGAATAGCCTTTACTGCCCATGAAGATAATCACCCAACTGGGTCTTACTTGGCTCCTGAGGATTTCCCAGCCCCAGCGGGATATCGGGGGGGAGTGGTAGGACAGAAGGGGGGGCTGCCATCTACTCGGGTTCTGGGACCCTGTAGGGTGTGAAATGCACCAGCAGGCCCGTCACCCCCTTCCTCAGGGCAGGTGGGGAGCAGCCGTCCGGGGGCCTGAAGGCCAGGGCAACAGGCCCGGGGCTCGCAGCGACCTCTCTGTCTGACTTCGGGACCATCCTCTACCCACAGGCCCTAAACAGGAGACAGTGAATGACTTCTGGAGAATGATCTGGGAACAGAAGTCTGCAACCATCGTCATGTTGACGAACCTGAAAGAAAGAAAAGAGGTAAGCCCAGCCTCTGAGTCACCAGCACTTTCTTCTCAGCTGCTTGGCTGGGGGTTTGCTTGCCACTTCCTTTTCCTTTCTCTCCCCCCCGCCCCCCGCTTGTCACTGCAGAAGAGAAAAAACACCCGGTGGCTCGCAGCATTTTTATTTTGAAATAAATTCTCTGTGTTCCAAGGATCTCACTGTCCTAGACTGTGATATAAAAATGATGCAGAATTTTCTTCTTTCAGCTGAGGGTCACCTCTGGTAGGCTACTCCATGGTGGGAGCAATGGATTTTAATATAGAGATTTTTAGTATATTGGACGTATAATGTGTTGAGCCTCAGACCATAAAAAAAATGATTTCCCGCTTATAATTCAGACCAGAGAAATGCATTTGAAAAAACAAGGCGTATTGAAGTAATACCGATTTGTCGTGTCAGTGTGTTTAATTAGCTGCTTCTAATTATGCTAATTATGTAATGCATGTACATTATAAGAACTTGAAGTCTCTAGGCTAAGCTGGTTCATTTCCTATGGGGACATTTCCTACGGGGACAGGTACACGTTGGCCTCTGTCTCCTGGACACGGCTGCCCCAGGTGGGGTGCATGCAGTGAGCCGCCCGGCAGACCCCTCATGCAATTTCTATTCCACTGACGGGGGCTGGCGCCAAACGGAGAGCATGTAAATGTAGATTATGTCAGGAGGTGACAGAAAATATAGAGGAGAGTAACGGGGACAGTGGTGGCCCGGGAGGGACGGGCCACCCGGAAGGCAAGGCCAGGCTGAAGGTGCAGAGACGCCGGGGCATTCTCATGCCTGGGAGTCACTCACTTTTTAGCCAAAGGGACACAGAACCCTGTAGGATAAACCGGAACACAGCGTGATTGTGGCTCTGGAGGTGTGGAGGAGAGGAGGGGTGGCCCCCCTTGTGTCCTGGGCCAGGACCGGGGCAGGAGGGCTCGTTTAGGGGGTGATGGTGTCGCTGGGTCTCAAAGACTGGGCTGGTGGGGGGAGGGACTGCATGAGATGCAGCTGGAGAGAGGCACTGGGGCGGGGAGGTGTGTTTGCGAGGCCGGGAGCGATCTGCTGGACCAGATCCAGGATGCCCACGCGGGGGACAGAGTGGCTACAAACGCATCAGGGAACCAGGGCTGAACGTCGGGCTGAGACGGGTGGGCAGTGGAGGCCCTCGGTGGGTTTCTCAGCAGTAAGCTGGGGCCTGTGCTTTAGGAAGTGAGCTCTCGCTCGCTCTCCAGAAGGAAGGAATTGGGAGCTGGAGGGACGGACGCTAGTGGCAGGGAGACTCTTCTTCTCGCAGATTCCAGCGTGAGGGCCAGCACAGGGGTGGGCGCGAGCAGACCAAGAGGAAGACCCAGCCTGGCGGGAGACGTGTGTCCTGCTGGCCTCTTCCCAGGGTCTGCGCGTCCTGGCACTCGGCCAGGCACGGGCCCAGAGGCCCTGATTCCCCCGACCCCGCGCCCTGCGCTCCATCGTCACGCACTGGCCTGGGGCTGGCTGGCCTGTCCCCAGCGAAGCCCAGGCAGCGTGGCTGGGGCCGGGGCTGGAGGGCGGGGCTGCCCGTTGAGATGGAAGTGACAGGCCGTGGGGACCTCAGCTGGGGCCCGGATGGGGAGGCCAGGCGGCAGGCGGGGCAGCCTGAGCGGCCGCCACCATCACTAATTTGTTCCGCCCAAAAAAGCACCGGAAAAGGCTCCACCCACACTTTCCGGTCGGGGAGAGGAGAGGGGTTTTCTTTTGTTTTCCAGGGAGCTGGGACAGGGCTGGGGAGGGCCGGCCTTCTCTGTGTGAATCCTGCCCTGGCCTTCCTCTCTCACCGGAAAGGGGAGGAAGCAGGGGGTTCCCGGGCAGGGACACGGCCCCGGGGGCAGGGCGGCTGCGCGGGAGGTGTCCCCACGCTCTGGGCAGGTGCTGCGGCAGGATCTGGCCCTAGAAGAGGAGGCTGACCTGGAGCCCCGTGTCCCATGGGACCAGCTGTCCCCTGGGACCAGGCTTCTGGGGGCTTGTTTATAAACATGAGACACAAGGAGACCAGTGCAGAAGCGGCGGGACTCAGAAGACGCCCCCAGCTCCCCCATCAGTGATCCTGTTGCTATGTTACTTGACATTTTCCCTCCATCTTTCTCTGCAGAAAGATCCTACTGCATTTTTCTGTCTCTGTGACTCAGAGCTGGCCTGCTTCTGTGTCTTGATTTTCACCGTTTCAGATGAAATCATTTCTCAATAGAGTTCCCTGTTTCTTAATCGCTTACACTTCTGTTGTGGTCTCCCTGGCTTCAACATCCTGACTTGATGTTGCGAAATGTAGCTGCTCTGGCATCTCATGGTCTGATGGGAGGGAGGGGACGGCGCCCGCCACGTAGACGGGAGCCATGTAGACGGGAGGCCGAGGGCGTGGAAACAGTGCACACTGAGCCCCCTGGGGGCCTGAGAAACAGCCCTCGGGAGGCCAAGACTGTCCCGAACCAGGACCTTCAGGGCTTGGTTTCTCCTCGGGGTCCCTTGCGAGTCACCCGGGCCCGGGCCGTGGAGGGGAAGTTGTCTAGTGGGTGTCATCACACAAGCTCTGGGCGCTGGTGAATACCAGCTGACTCTTGTTTTATAAGATTATTAATCCCTTGTGACTCGACAGCTGTGCCCTGTGGGCAGTTTCCAGGGTAAACGGCTTGCTGACCCCAGGGCCTCTCCCTTGGCTGTGGAGCAGATGTCTCCCCCTTAGGTGGGCCTCATGCCTTCAGGTCCTCCTTGTAGGAGGACAACCTGGGATCAGGGGCCGGAGGCCCCATCCCCACCCTCTCGTGTGGCCCTCTGGTAGTTCTGGGGGAGGGAAGGCAAAGGAAGGGCCTCTCTGTGACCAGGTGCCCGCTCTGCAGATTCCCACATTGGCCTCCTTCTGGCTGGAGAAAAATTAGGAACGTTCAGCTGACCACAGGCTCATGACTCTCCCACAGAGGATGGGCGGGATGCAAATTTAGTTTGTCCTGAATCTGACGGGCAGTGTTTGGGGAGCACGTGGTCCTCGGGGGCTTAGGGCAGCCCCTCCCAGGTGAGGCCACTTCTGCTCTGGTCCCCGGCTCTGCAGGGGCAGCTCAGCCAGACGGTTCGGTCGATGTGTGGGGTTAGTGAGTGGATGCGTGAATGAGACGTGGACTGGAAATGGTCCGATCCTGGTCTCAGCCCTGCCGTCCACCAGCTGTGTGGCCTCAGTTTCCCCACTGATAAGATGGAAACACGCTTCCCCAGCTGAGGACTGTTTCACGGGAAGCTGGTGTGTGTGAGGCCTTGTGGCCATGGCCAGGGAGGGGGCAACGAGGTGCTCAAAGGTCCCAGAAACAGACATATTGTTTCTGTTCCATTGTTCCACGCAGGAGAAGTGCTATCAGTACTGGCCGGACCAGGGCTGCTGGACCTACGGAAGCATCCGGGTGTGCGTGGAGGACTGCGTGGTCCTGGTGGACTACACCGTCCGGAAGTTCTGCATTCAGTCCGTAAGCACCTGACATCCTGGGCTTTCTGGAGAAGCAGGGGAGAGAGTCGATACCCGTCTACATTTATAATAGGAAGAGCTTTGCCCGCGGCTCTCACGAGCGGAGGATGAGGCTGGAGGAAGTGCCGGGCGGGGATGCGGGACGGTCGTTAGTGGGCCCAGGCCGTGAGTCTACAGGGCAGATGGCAGACAGGTGCACGTGGGCCCTGAGTCAGTGCCGGATGTTCCTGGCTCCCAGGGACCTTGCTGGGTGGAGGAAGTCGAGTCAGTGGGAGGGTCATGGGGGTCCCCACTCAGTGACACAGTGTCATTTCACACGCTGGAATGGTGAGGTGAGTTTTTTTTAGCAGTTTCAAAATTATGTCTGAAACACCTCATTAGTTTTCCCACTGATTTCCTGCAGTCCTTCCTTCCCCGAAAGGATTTAAGGCAGTCTTCAATAAAGATACGTGTACGCAAGGCAGATGATGTAGAGGTTTAAGAGATTTAAAAAAACCCAGAAAAAACAGAAGGTCATATCATCAGGAATCAAAGGTAGAGTGAGGGGTGTAGTTAGATTACAAAATATGAGTCTGAGTTTCCGAGAAACCACAGCAAGAAAGGAAAGAGGATGAGCTTTATCGTTCTTACTATCCCTGGCCTGCCTGCCTCCCCAAAGCACACACATACACACACACACACACACACACACACACACACACACACACACACACACACACAACTTCGCAATACAGCATATAACTTTCTGTGGCTTTGGGCAGAGAACCAAACTCCTGGGTTCTGGGTAATAAAAGAGAGAGGCTTTGAGGCAGGGGATGGGAGGGGTCTCCTGAGGGTAGGCCAACCACATCTTTTCCCCGAAAATTAAGATGCTTATGAGAGTGAAAGCTTATGCTGTTGGTAGTTACACAGGCATAAAAGCTAGGCGCACTGGGATGTAGCCACCCTGCCTCCCAGCGGGGTCCATGAGCCCTGGGGCCGTCTGTAGGGATGTATCTAGCTGCCTGGGGCCTGGCCTGGCCTGGTCCTGGGACAGGTGACCGTGGGTCCTGCTCTGCTGCCCCTGCTGCCATGGTGCTGTGTCCAGAGCCGGCAGTAAGAATCAGGGTCTCTCACTCTGGGGCGTCCAGCCTTCACTGATGGGCCCCCCCTGCACCCGTACCCGTGGCTGCCCATACCTGGATGGCAGAGGGAGACCCAAGCAAGCATTCTCAGAGCGTGATGTTGGGGAGGCGTAGGGGCCGCCCCACCCGCTCACATCTCCGTGTATCCCCGCAGCAGCTCCCCGACGGCTGCAAAGCCCCTCGGCTCGTCTGCCAGCTGCACTTCACCAGCTGGCCCGACTTCGGAGTGCCTTTCACCCCCATCGGGATGCTCAAGTTCCTGAAAAAAGTGAGGACACTCAACCCCACGCACGCCGGGCCCATAGTGGTCCACTGTAGGTACGTGCGGGGCCGGGGCCACGGGGCGGGCCCTCCAGGGAGGACTCAGGGGACGGATAGCTGGGTGGGCAGAGGGGCAGCAGGGGCGACGTGAAAGCGCCTCCCAGATACCTGGTGCAGCTCAGAGAATCCCTCAGGGCAAGAGCTGGAGGGATATTCCCCATCCGGGGCAGCAGAGCCCTTTCCTCAATGCCACCAGGGGGTAAAGCCTAATGTCGGAACCAGACAAGCGCCAAGAGGCCCAGGTTGATGGTGGGGATGGAACTCTGCCATTCACCGCCCCCACCCCGCCGCCGGGGGCCCTCAGGTCACCTCAAGGAACAGAGATGGAAACCACGCTTCTATAGGGGGTCCACCTGACCTCTCTCAGCAGAGGTTTCCGCGTCTGTAATGGGGAGGACAGCCTCGGAGGGGCTGGGACTCACCTCTGGGAGTGGGCTTTGCAGGATGCTGGGCACTGCACCCATGTAAGTTGCTGCTGCTGTGGACACAGCCGCAGCAACTAAGGTGGTGGAAGGGCAGGTTATGAAATGATTGCTTTTCCCAGAGCATGTTCCCCTCTGCCTCTGCATACCGGGACATCCTCTGGTTGTTCTCACACTGAGCTCTAATTTGCTCCGAGCTCCCCAAGCCATAGAGTCGGGCTCAAATCCACCCCCTCTGTAGCTCATGACTAAATGCCAGTTCGGCTTCGAACACGAAAATCGTGTTCATGGAAAGGCCTTGGACTTCTGGGTGGCCGGCTGGTGTGCGCATGTTTTGTTTTTTAAGACAAAGGCACAAAGATGAGAACATTCCCCAGCCGTGCTCCTCATCCTTCGGCGGATGCACGGTCAGAGCCCGAAGGTGCTGGCCAGATCCTTTCTCTGCCCCAGCCCGGGGGCTTCTGCTGTGCCCCTCATTGCCCAGGCTGGGAGGTTTGGGGGTCGCTGGGGGGGAGCGCCTGGCGTCCTGGCCGGGGATGGAATCCTGGATCTGCACCTGGGAGCTGAGCAACTGCACGTCAGGTGAGGTGACACCTGTAAGGGCCCCGTTACCTGGCCCTGCACGCTCCTCCCAGCAGCTGCATAGGAGGGGGTGGGACATGGTCTAGCCCCGCTTGGCCCCCTCAAGGGGGCAGCCCCTGTTCTCGGACGTCCTGGAAGCCAGAGTCTGCGTGCCGCTTCTGCTGAACACCCGTGTGGCAGGTTCGAAGCACCTGTGTCACTAGGTGCAGGTGCCTTTTGCCCCTGGCAGGGCTGTGATACTCAGAACGACCCTGTCTTTAACAGCTGGAAACCCAGTGTCTAGTCAGCGTGACACCCAGTGAGCAGGGTCCTTCCTCCTCAAGCCTGGACAGCCGGGCCACAGGCCTGAGTTCCTGCACGGGGATTTCTGAGAAACCCCGCAGAGATGCGGGCCCGCGTAGCCGAGTCGGTGGGGTCGACGCCGGCAGCTTGTCATCAGGGCGGAGAGTTTGAAGGGCCCTCCGCTGGAGAAGCGGCTGGCAGGGGGCTATGTGCTCAGTTCCCGTCAGCTTCAGGGGCCACGGGCTGTGCTCTGGAGGGCAGGGGATGAAAAAGCAGCCTCTGTGTGGCGTCAGGGGTGGCTGCAGGGAGCCGTTAGTTCTGTTCTCTTCTGATGCCTCTGGATCCACCGTGCGTGTGAAAACTCAGTATGCGGCCCTCCCCTGCTCCCCTCCCCCTCACCACAGGTGCCCCGGGCAGGTGCGTTTGCCTTTCATCTTGGTTTCCATCCTTGGCTCCCCTGTGGCTCTGAATCCCAGCCTTTGCCATTGAACACAGAAGTAGTCTCTCCGGGGTAATGCTTTATTTCTGTGCCGCCAATGCAGCTCCTGGCCCTCCCTGCTGCTCTGTGCTCTGCTTTGCCAGCGCGTTTCTGTGTGCGCGGAAGGGAAGCCCTTCTCTCTGGGTCTGCTTTCCCGCAGAGCTGAGGTCCCCTGCAGGCAGTTGGGTGGTCTGGGCGCTGCCTGGCAGCAGGTCACGTGGTGACAGCAGTTCCCACCAGGAGTTCAGGCTAGCCGGAGCCCCCCCTGGAACAGGGAAGAGGCTCCCATGGGCTGGCAGCCTCCAGTCTCGGGGGGAGCGGACTAGACCTCCTCATTCCTGCAAGTTCATCTTCTCACGGGGTCTCCTGGGGCTCCAGAACGTGCACCGCCTGGGGGTGGGAGGTTTCGCAATTTCCTTCTCTCTCCCACACCCACCCTCAACATCTCCCCCTTAATCCCTTAAAAAGAACCCACTGCCTGCCCGGGGTCCCTGTAGAAACAGCAGGGAGGGCCTCTAGCTAGGGCTGTGAGCTCTGCACCAGCATGCAGAGCCCAGCAGGGAAGGAGCACCTGGCCCGGGGCTTTTCCTCTTGGAACCGGCCTGGTCCCTTTCCCTGCTCCCAGGTGCTCCCCACCCTCTGCCCCGCGTGCATCTGGGCCTCCTGGGCTCTCGCAGCCTCGAGTCTGCTATTTCCTGCCCCTTACCACTGACCTGTTGGGTGGGGCGCCTTTAACTGGCTCTGCACCTGATGATTCTCTCTTACTTTGCCCTTGTAAAGAACCAAGGCTCCTGAAGGAGCCTCTCCTGTCTCGTCTGCTTCCCCTCCCCTCAGTGTGATGAGCGGGGAGTCCTTCCAAGGGCGAGGGCCTTCACTGTCTGTCCTAGCACCATTCTGGAGACTAATGGTCTGGAAAGAGCGGTACCACCTCCCCCCAGAAAGAGGAACAGGGTGGGGGACTTCATTCACTAAGTTGTGAGCCTTTTCGTTTAAAAGATCACGTTGGCTGCAGGGGCCAGAGGGGTAAAGCCCTGTTCAGCCAACTAACCCGACACCCTGGGCTGCCACGTGCAGTTCTGGTCGACGCTGCACATATGAGTCTGGGCCATTAGGGGTTTATTCGTCCAGCGGATGTTGGCTGAGTCCGTTTGTGTGCCCCCTGAGCCCTGGGTGTTGGGGAGACACATATGGACGGCCCTCACTGGCTGGTGGGCATCTAGATGAGACAGGTGGGGTGGCGGGTAGAGAATGTCCACAGACTGCTGTGGGGAGAGCACTGGGAGGGAAGGAAACCCGGACCCAGGAATGGAATCGGGCAGCTTCCCGAGGCGGAGACCTCTCAGTGGAGCCCCTAAGGACCAGCTGGCCCCTGCCAGCCCGGAGGTGAGGGCTAGGATCCCAGACAGAGCCCCCATGTGCATGACCTTGGCTCCAGGGCCAGCAGACCTGACCTGGGGTTCTCCATTCTTATGAAGAGCCTGGAAAAGCCGTATCAAGCATGACAATAACAAAATCCAATTACACAAGTGATAAGGAGAAGACGACATTGGGTAATAGAGGAAAAATTACCTGTACAACTCACCCGAGGCTTACGACACAATTTCCAGGTAGAGGGAGAGATCTGAGGTCTTTTCACTAAGATTGTGGAGCCCTCTGGTGGCCTCGCGAGGATTTGCTCTTTATTAACCGAGGAAAGTTCGTGTTCAGGGATGAAGTGGAAGTCTCTGTGGAGGGCGGGGTGTCCTCCCGTCCAGGCTGCAGGCGTGTTCCGAGGCCCTGGCATTCATTTCGGGGAAATGTGACTCACGACTTGGCGTCTTTGTTTCTCCCCAAGCGCGGGTGTGGGCCGGACGGGCACCTTCATGGTGATCGATGCCATGATGGACATGATGCATGCCGAGCAAAAGGTGGACGTCTTTGATTTCGTGTCCAGAATCCGCAATCAGCGGCCTCAGATGGTTCAGACGGACGTGAGTAACGCCCTCCTCGGGCCCAGCCGCCCGTCCTGGTGTGAGCTTCGCACAGCAAACCCAGACGCCCCGGGGTGTGTGCCCTCCCCCCAAGACGGTGCACGCAGAGTGGTGCCCGGCAGGGAGAAGGTCCTCAGTCACGCCCGCTGTCACGCTGTCAAGGCCATAGATGGTCGTTATAAATGGCCATTAATCTGACTCTGCCCCCAAACCTCCTTCCCTTTACACAAAAGAGAAGAGAAGGGCCCCCTTGGAGCCCATCTGCGTCTCCCCACAGATGCAGTACACGTTCATCTACCAAGCCTTACTGGAGTACTACCTCTACGGGGACACCGAGCTGGACGTGTCCTCCCTGGAGAAGCACCTGCAGACGCTGCACGGCAGCGCCACCCACTTCGACAAGGTCGGGCTGGAGGAGGAGTTCAAGGTAGGTGCCGACTTAAGGGCCGCCATTCACACGAAGCTGCTTTCAGTTGCTTCCCCCCTTGATTGACCCCAGAAAAAGCAGGGGAGCCGTCCTGCCCGTGACTTCCGAGGGAAGAATACTGGGGACTTTCAGAGCTTAGCAACCATCTGTGCAGGGGGCGTGTCGTGCATACACTTTTATTTCCCAAGACTCGGGAAATGTCTGCAGATGCAGACAGGTATTTCCACTGAGGAGGTGCCCTTGACGGTAGAGCTGTTAGAAGGCTGAGTGATCTCTCGGGAATGTCCGGGTTTTAACTGCATGGCTGTGTCCTCTTGGCCGCAGAAATTGACAAATGTCCGCATCATGAAGGAGAACATGAGGACAGGCAACCTGCCGGCCAACATGAAGAAGGCCAGGGTCATCCAGATCATCCCATGTAAGGCAGCCCGGGCCGCGGAGGGTAAACCCTTGACGCAGGTGTGATCGGACTGGTACCCTCTGGCTTCAGGTGCTAAGAAGTCATGGCCCACCCACCCCTGTAAACCAGGGGTCAAGGGCAGGGCGCCCTCTGGGAGCTCTGTCAAGTGTGGGGAAGGCACGAGTGACCCAGACAGTCCTGTGGGTGTCAGGCGGGCAGCTTGTGACCTGGGCTTGGAGGCAGGAGAGGGAGGACTTCCTGGAAGCAGTGAGATCCTGGCCTGACTCAGTGCCTCCTGATTCTACATGTCATCCAGTTCTCCCCCGAGCCTGGGCAGAGGCATGTAGCCCCCTGTACACAGAGCGGGGGTCCTGGCCCAGGATGTGCAGCAGGACCAAACTCAGCCGAGACCTTCCAGGAAGAGGCCTGGGGACGGGCAAACCGTGGGCAGGGGGGCATCGGGCACTGGGCTGCCCGGGGTCTGGGGGGAGGGAGGGCCTGGGGGCCTGCAGGAGCATCAGAGGAACCACGGGGGGAAGGGGAGGGCACCCGCCTTGAGGGGAAGAGGAGCGCCTCGTCCAGACGTCCCCTCCACCTCCCCTCCTGGACTCAAGCTCGGGCAGGAGCGGGATCTCACGTGGACCTGCCCAGGCAGGCAGTGTGTGGGCTGAGCAAGTCCTCTTCAGCCTCAGACCCTAGGGTCTTAGTGGCTGTGATGTCCCCGGCCGGCTACCCCGGTTTGCCTGCCTGGCCACACTCCTTTTACTCTCTAAATTTACTTTAATGCTTACATTTTGGTAGGAATTACCTCAGTTTATGACAAATGAAAACGATAAGTGGATTACTTTAGAACTTTCCTGATAAAACACAACTTCCCTGGGCCACTTGGATTAACCTATTTTAGAAAGTAAACCTTCCGATGAGTTGACTTTTTTTAGTGATTTTATCCATAAGTTTTATGTCTTGGAAGCTCCTAGCAGCATGTTCAAGTTTGCAAGGCAGGATGGGGTTGGTTCTGACCCAGGGGACGCACTGCTTTGCAGATGACTTCAACCGCGTCATCCTTTCCATGAAAAGGGGCCAGGAGTACACGGATTACATCAACGCATCCTTTATAGACGTAAGTGCAGCGGCCCCGCCCTGCTTGCGTGCCTGGCGAGGACGCATGCTCTCTTCATCTGTAATCACAGAGACTCTTGATCAACTTGCTTTCACAATCAGAAAGGACGGACACGCCCACAGAGATCCAAACCATTTCATTAGCAGACACTTGCTTAAAGAAAATGAATAAGGAACTTTGGAAATAGAGGATGTAGGTGCGCTGCTAAATAATTTGCTATTTTTCCATTCTGCTTTTTAAAAAAATTTTATTAATTAATTAATTTATTTTTGGCTGTGTTGGGTCTTCGTTGCTGCGTGCGGGCTTTCTCTAGTTGCGGCGAGCGGGGGCTCCTCTTCGTTGCGGTGCGCGGGCTTCTCATTGCGGTGGCTTCTCTTGTTGCGGAGCATGGGCTCTAGGTGCGTGGGCTTCAGTAGTTGTGGCACGCGGGCTCAGTAGTTGTGGCTCGCGGGCTCAGTAGTTGTGGCTCGCGGGCTCTAGAGCGCAGGCTCAGTAGTTGTGGCGCACGGGCTTAGTTGCTCCGCGGCCTGTGGGATCTTCCTGGACCAGGGCTCGAACCCGTGTCCCCTGCATTGGCAGGCGGATTCTTAACCACTGCGCCACCAGGGAAGCCCTCCATTCTGCTTCTAATACATAGTGACTTCCCTTTTACCTCTCTGTTGCACACCAGCCCTCTATCCGTGCTTGCACACGCTTTCTCTCGCATGTGCTGTGCGTGGACAGCACGATTGTGTTCAGGCCCAGTCTTAGGCTGCCTAGTGCACAGCAGAGTTAGCTGATGAATGGGCAGGAGAGAGCATAGCAGCCAAGTCTGTGCGAAGATTTTTGTTGCAGATGAGAACGCTGTGCCAGGGGTCACTTGGGCCCGAGGGGAGGACCTGGGACTTGAACCCACTTCCTCTAACTCCATGCCCAGGCTCGCTGCCCCACTGCAATACTAACTTAGCTGTGACGCATACAGACATGTTAGAATCAAAGCCAGCCCAAGCAAGGGGTTCATTATACCCATTCAGAGGTGACCTGGGGCTGAAGGGGGGCTGTCTAGCTTGGGCATCTTGACCTGTTTTCTGAGCGTGTGCCAGCTGGGGCTTGGCTCAGGCCCTGGAAGCCTGGAGAGTACTGTCCCTCATCCGGCCCTGGGCTGTTCTACATTCACATGTCCCACGGTGGAAATGGGTTGGAAGGAAGTCGGACTTTAACCTCTGCTCCCATTTGAAGGGCTACCGGCAGAAGGACTACTTCATCGCCACCCAGGGGCCCCTGGCGCACACGGTGGAGGACTTCTGGAGGATGGTCTGGGAGTGGAAGTGCCACACGATCGTGATGCTGACCGAGGTCCAGGAGAGAGAGCAGGTCAGGGCGCCGCCCAGCCCACCTCTGGGGCCGTTAACACACACCAGGTGCAGCCCACCTGATGTGACTATCTGTCCCTTGCGAGTGTCCCACCCGCTGTCATCTGTGAGGCCAGGCCACAGCTACTGAGGAGGGAGAGAGGCTGGAAATGAAAAAGGTTTTATTTCATCACCACGCCCACCACAAGTTAACCGTAACTACCCACTGGCTTTATTCTTAGCCTACATTTTATTTAACCTGCCTTGAAATTCTGCCATCTTGTGTTTGCCACAAATACAAATTTGGTCACAACCTGCTGAAGAAAAAGACATTTATTCACTTTTTTTCGGAACAGAAAGACATAGGTATTGATATATGTACCTAATTAATATAGTTCTGGTAAAACTGAATGAGTTAAATGTTTCTTTTTTCCCAAAGATCCATGCATGGCCTTCTTGTTTTTATTTAATAACGTAATAAACAGTCACGAACCCACCATCCAGCTGAAAAACCAAACTTTTGCCAATAATGTACATTTATCCAGATGCTCTCCCAAGAGGTAACCGCTATCCTGAATTTGTGTTTTTTTGATTTCTTTGCTTTTTAAAAACAGTTTTGTTGGGATATAATTCACATACCATACAATTCATCTTTCTAAAGGGTACAATTCAGTGGTTTTTAGTATATTCAGAGTTGTGCAACATCACTAATTCCAGATCATTTTCATCACCCCAAAAAGAAACCCCATACCCACAAAAAAATCACTTACCCACTTCCTCTCCCCAGTCCCTGCAACGACAAATCTACTTTCTGACTCTATGGATTTGCCTCTTCTGGACATTTCCTATAAGTGAAATCATGCATGTCTTTTGTGATTGAGCTCTTTCACTTAGCATAAATGTTGTCAGGGTTCATCCGTGAATCAGTTCCTCACTCTTTTTTATTTTTTATTGTATAAATATACCACATTTCATTTATTCATTCATTAGTTGATAGATATTTGCGTTGTTTTCATTCGGGGAATTATGAATAATGTTTTGAACATTCATGGACACGTTTTTACATGAATGTTAACTTTTCATTTCTCTTAGGTAGATACCTAGGGGTGGAATTGCTGGGCCATATCATGACTATATTGCAAACTCATATCACTTAACATTTGGAGGAAATGCCAGACTGCTTTCCAAGCAGGTGCCCCATTTTGCATTCCCACCAACAATGTACAAGGGTTCCATTTTCTCCCCATCCTCATCAACACTTATCATTATCTTTTCAATTAAAGCCACCCTAGAAGATGTGTTCTTAGCTTTTTTAAAAATCTTTTTATATCACGTGTGTGTATTCCTAAAGAGACAACTGTTTAGTTTTGTCTGCTTTTGAACTTTATTCAAAAGTTGAGTTGGTTTTTCCACTCAAAATTATTCATTTGATATTCTCCTATGTTGCTGCCTATAACTGTGGCTCATTCATCATTATTTCCTTATACTCCATGACACAAACTGTACATCCTGCATCCATTGACTTGCCCCTTCTTCTGTCATGGGCATCTGGGTTGATTCCATTCTGTTGTTTTACAAACAGTGCTGTGGGTACTTTCTTGTACGTGTCTCATGATGCACAAGGAATAGTAGGTTCCAAAGAGACAAAATGCTGCATTGGAGAGTGTGTGTGAAAGTTTGAATTTGCAAGACATTTCCTAATGGCTTTCCAAAGTGGTTGTGGTTTCCAAAGTGGTCAGTGGGTGAATATCATTCATCGACATCCCTAGGGTTGTCTGATGTCCTCATTTTTGTTAATTAAATAGGTATAAATATCATCTCTTTGTGGCCTTGATTTGCACCTCTCTGATCCCTGTGAGGTCAGACATCACTATGCATATTTATAGAGGACATATTTCGTCTTGTGCAAAGTGCCTGTTCATACCTTTCACTCATTTTTTTAGTGGGTTGTTTGCCCTTTTCTTTTTGATTTATAGGATTTCTTTACGTATTCTTGGTACTGATCCCTTGTTGGTTTTACGTATTACAAATATTTCATCCCAGTTGATTGTCTGTCTTTTCATTCTCTTGATATTTTTGGATGACGCAGAGTTAATTTTATTATAATCTGATGTTGCAATCTGCTGTATCATGGTTGGTTCGCTCTTTGGGGCTCTTGTTTGTTAAATCTGTACCCCAAAATGAAAAGGTATTTTCTTCTTCTAAGGCTTTCACAGTTTTGTTTTTGACGTTAAGTCTGACCCTGTCTTGGTTTGTTTTTATTAAGGTTCAAGGCTACCATATATGGTAGGGCAAGTTCTACGCTGCCCAACTCCAGGAGGGGCTGGGGCATTCGTATCAGCCCAGGTAGGGTGTGAGTCAGGGATCCAGTTCCCTTTTCCCATATGGAGAACTGATTTCCCAGCTCCATTTACTGACTAGTCTCTCCTCTGTGTCATGTCACTTCTGTTCTGTATCAAAGTTGCAAATACACGCATGTCTGTTTCTGGACTCTGCTCTGTTCCCTTGGTCAACAGGCACTGGTAGCATTCATATTCGTGTTCATATGTTATTTTCTTGGTCAGGCGAAATACGGTAAATGGTTTGAGAGCAATTCTGCATCATATCGTCAAAACTGCTAGCAGCAAATTCTTTTTCTGTTATCCCCCAAGGATAAATGCTACCAGTATTGGCCGACAGAGGGCTCAGTGACTCATGGAGAAATAACAATTGAAATAAAGAGCGATACCCTTTCTGAAGCCATCAGTATACGAGACTTCCTGGTCACTTTCAATCAGGTATTGTTGCCAAAGCCCTTTCATCTCTTGTGGACATCACTCGCGGTCTGCTTGTCATTGTGCCAGAATGTCCTGCTCCTTCAGGCTTTTCCAGAGCCCCATGTTAGCTTAGTATCGACGGTCAGTGAGGACAGTAGGATGCTGAGTTATCAAGTGGCCGATCTCCCATGAGATTTGACCTCCGTGGTCCCCTGCCTCCTTGCTGGAGCACGGGGATGGTGGGGCAAAGTGGCCAACCCCGAGAGGCGTCCCGCCGCCACCCGCTCCCCAGGAGCAATGACGGTGGCCCAGAGCAGGAGGAGTGAATGGATGAAGCCGCAGAGGCCTCTCTGGGGCTCTCTGCCATCCCCCCTCCCCACCGGGTCTTGGGCACTGCTCCCTGGCAAGAATGGGGACGCTGCGTGTCAACTGGGGGTAAGATGACCCACCTATGGGATTTGATTCTGAGCTCAAGGCGGTCAGAACAGTGGAACCCAGCTTTGCCCCTTTGGGGCTTGTTCTCCTCCACGCGGGTCACCGGACGACCCAGGGCCGCTAGACTCAGAAACTACCCATCTCCAGCCTTGAAGGGACGTGTAGGGTCCTGGCTTCTTAAAAAAAAGGGATGATTCCTGTCAGCTCAAGCAAAACTGCCAAGGATCCCATAAAGGGGTCTGGTGGGCCCTGGGGACTCGGGGGCACATCCTCTTGAGTGTCCTGATCCCCACCCAGAAGGAAGCACTGCTGGCCTTCTGCCTGAGGGTGACCACGGCCTACCAACACCCTGACCGGGAGGCCAGCCAGATGAGAACTCTGCTGGCCTCCAGACACCGTGGCCCGACTCCCCGGGAGGGCAGGGGGGCCTGCGGTGGGGCAGCACTGAGGCGCCCTTCCCGCCCGGCAGCCCCTGGCCCGCCAGGAGGAGCAGACCCGGGTCGTGCGACAGTTCCACTTCCACGGCTGGCCGGAGATCGGGATCCCCGCCGAGGGCAAAGGCATGATCGACCTCATTGCGGCCGTGCAGAAGCAACAGCAGCAGACGGGCAACCACCCCATCACGGTGCACTGCAGGTGAGCGGCCCCTGGGGCCCCGGGCACCCCTCCTGCTGGGACGAACGCAGACCCCACGCCCAGTTCACTGCTCCCAGCAGCACCATTTCCCTGGACGGTATCCTTCACCTTCCCCTTCGCACATAACATAAGGCAAATGCATAGGTGTCATCTCACCATACACGCAGAAGCATTTGGGCGGAAGGAGTCAGGAAATGCCTCAAACACACGTTTCTCTGTGCTTTTTAAGTTGTCAAAAAAAAAAAAAAAATTGCCAAGCACCGCTCAGACAAACCCTGAACTTGAGTCGTCTTCGTTTTGAAAGACCGTCTGACTCTGGCTGGTGTGCCCACCCAGCACAGCAGGAGGCTCTTCTTGAGCTTCTCACGGAAGTCCAGGCCGGGGTCCATAAGGAGGGCCCGCAGCTCCACGCCCTCCCTCTCAGCCCGGCTCCCGAGTTAGGCCCAAGGGCAGAGGGACACACTGGGGGGACCCCTGGATACAGCTAGGCGCCCCCAGCAAAGACTTTGAAAGACAGCATTACGAGGGTAGAGGGTGAATCTGGCTGAATCTGGAGACGTGCCAGCTCACCTTTTTTCTGGGCCAGGCCCCCCCTGCTGGCAGGGACCTTGACCACCCTTGCAAAGCTCTTCCTCGCGTTTGGGGAGTTTAATCTTGGGGGTGCTGATTTGCCTCCAAAGCTGCACTTCTGTTCCTTTGTCTACATGTGTGGCTCCCATTTTTTTGCGACTGCCATTGGCACCGACCCACTTCGCCTTGTAGCTGATAACACCCAGTGTGAAGGGTTTGGGCCTCTTTCCTTGTCTGGGACCCGCCTGGCGCACTTCCGGCCTGGCCAGCAGGGGGAGCACACGCCTCGGTTTTCTGTCCCTGGTGCCTTTGTAGATGTCGTTTTGAGTGCCTTCTTGTTCCACCTCCGCAAACCCAGACTGACCTTAACACGTGTTGGGCACCAGGGATGCAAAGGTGATGGAGACCCACAAGGTCATCCCACCTGTGGGAAGGCAGATGCAGGGAGAACAGCCATAGGGTCAGTCCACGGGTGGGATTCCAGGGCCCAGAGGGCAGCCGTGCATCCCCAGAGGGCTCCCTGGAAGAGGCCAGCCAAGCCCGCCTCCATTAGGTCTGGTCTACACAAGGAAGAAGGGAAATGGTTCCACCAGCTTAAAAACTTGTAACCGGTCATGATTCAACTCATGTTGTAATTAGGCAAGTGTTTTAGGAATTTTATGTTTGCTGACTGTTAGTCCAAAGCTAAGCTACCTATAAATGATCATTAAAAACCCAAGCTCCGATCGTTCCAGTACTGACGTGTAGGGCTTGGCGGAGGCGGTGGGATTCTCATGCCCGTGGGTGAGTTGGAGTATCTCATCCAGCACGTTTTCTCTGCAGTGCTGGAGCTGGGCGTACAGGGACTTTCATAGCACTCAGCAACATTCTGGAACGGGTCAAAGCTGAGGGACTTCTAGACGTATTCCAAGCTGTGAAGAGTTTACGACTTCAGAGGCCACATATGGTGCAAACCCTGGTAAGAAACCGTTTCCAGAGGAATCGAGAATGGTCTCGTGTTGAATTTGATGTATGTTTCATTGACGGAGTTCAAGTCCCCGGGGAAGGAGGGAGGTAAAGTTTCCAAGAAAAAGAGCTAAAGGTTTCAGTCAGCTCACAGTGAAGCTCTACAGACCCCCTTCTTCCCTTGCATCTGGCTGGGGTCTGTCCCCCGGGCAGGACACGTGAGGAGGGGCACACCCATGACTTCAGATGATAAGACCCCTTGGACAGAGGCACAGATGATAGCAACCGTTATGTCGAAGTGAACTGTTCCTCCAGATTCCAGTGTACATTTAAATATGTACGAAGTTCAAAAGTAGCACTGACATTTACAGTCCTGATTCCTGTCATCTATCTCCCACTGTTCGTTTGGACTCTTTTCCTTGGCTGGATCTCACTCAGCCTCCAGACGCTGCCCAGGGGCCTTACTTAAGGAGTCCATGCAATGCACAGTTCCTTCTTACATTCTCTTTCATTTCGTGGTGAAAACACGCACTTTCTGGTTTTCAGAAGAGATGCCTCTTCACCAAATTTGGTGATTGTTCTGCAACAGCAAGGTCAGTTTTAAAGGCTGTTATAACCCGTCGTTTTCCCCAAGGCTTCTTATTTTAGCACTTGCCCTCCCGGCCCGGCCCGCTCGTTCTCTGTGCTAACTGGATCCCGACTCAGGCACTTTCCTTTCCCTTCCGGGGGGCGCTGGGTGATCGGGTGGGAATCTTAGTAGCTGGAAGGGAGGACCCCTACCGTCCATTCTCGGCTCTCCTGACAACGTCCCTGCAACCTCAGGACAGCAGTTTTCTGCCTCATCTTTTCTTCCCCTGGAAAGCCCAGCTCCTTCCCATGATGGCTGGACTGAGATTCCGGAACAGCCAGACAGGCTAACGCTTGGCCTCTTCCAACCCAAAAGCCTGTAGATTTTTGTTCAAGGGGAATTTAGAGAAGAGGCTGAACCCAAGGTGTTGGGAAAGAAGAGGGAGGGGGCCGGGGAGCCGCCCTTGGTCCCCCTGCTTCCCCAGCTCCCATGTTCAATGGGCCAGCAAATGACCAGGGTCTGCAAGGAACCAGACCCTTTTAGGGTAGCTGTTGTTACCTGAACCTGCCTGCTGACCGTTGTGCACGCGTGGTTTTCCAAGACGCACAGTAGGCTCAATAAGAAAGCCCTGCCGTGGCCATTTTCCCCATCCCTTTCATTTCCTCTTTTGAGTGCCCGTTATGGGCCCTGTCACACAACCCGCTTTCTGGTCCGCTGTTAACCCACCACCTGGCTCTCGTCTCACCGCCTCAAAGAGCCACTGGGAGGTCAGGAGTCAGATGATGTCCAAGTGTTCTAATAAGTTAACAGCCTTATACATATGCAACACATTTTTCTTTTAAATTCTAGTAAAATTGATATAAAGCAATGCCCTTTTGCGGTGTAAATTTAGGCTTAAAAATAATCTATATTTCTATCTTATTTAACTTCTATAGATTATTTTCATTACATTATGAAGTTTGATGTTAAGTATGCTCATTCTTTTTCAGTTCAAAAGTGGTTGTTTTTAAGTTTAAATATGAAAACTAAAGATCTCTCACTCAGACTGTCCAAAATACACTAAGCTAAAGTTGAAACTGAACACTGACATTTTCTATGTAGAAAAACAGCTTTATTTGGAAATGTTCATGTGCCTAAAAACTAAATTATATAACAGAAGCTGATACACAGTAGGATACACAGTATTTCAATAACTGGTCAGACTTTTTTATGTCTTCTCTTTAAAGTTTCTCCTAATTAAATTAGGCAAATTTTTTTTTCATATTATTTTAATGTGTTCTTGTTTTTCTTTTTCAGGAACAGTATGAATTCTGCTACAAAGTGGTACAAGATTTTATTGATATATTTTCTGATTATGCTAATTTCAAATGAAAATTCCTGCCTTAAAATATTTTTTAATTTAATGGTCAGTATATTTTGTAAAAGTCATGTTAATTTATTTCATAGTTGACATTAATATCCTCCTAATTTCTTTGTATATATTTTGTTATGCTTTAAAGGCCACCTGCTGTAAAGTTATTAAATCTTAAATACCCCTTTTAAAACCTGGAATAATGTATTAAGGTCAAATAATATTCCATAAAATATATATTTCTGCTAATATCAGTAAAAATATTTTAATTTTTCATTAGATTCATATCATTTCATTTCACACAGTCAGCACCTCTAAATGTTAAAAATCTTAATATGACAAGTGTATTTATTTATGCAAGCTACTAACCGCAACTTCGTTAGAAAACAGTCAAGGACTCAGAAATCGGTGGAAAATACATTTTCCTGACACTGACTTTACAGCCCTGAGCAGTGGCGGTTTTTTGAAAGCAAACTGTTTGTGAAGATACAGTGTAAATAGGGAATTTTGTAGTCCTCAGTCTCAACCCACGTGGTTTATCTTTACCTTTTAAAGATCAAAGAAGACTTTACAACCTGAGTCCAAGTCTAAAACACACTGGAGTAGTCAGTGACTATATAGTAATACTTAAAAATGCATTTATCCAAGGCTGTGTTGTGCCATCTTGGCCAGATGAGAAAAGATGTAAAGGCCAGTGGTCCAGTTCGCCCGGGCCTTGGGTCCGGCAAAACCAGTTATCAGAGCTTGAGTCCCACGGTGCTGGGCGCCGCTTGCTGTCTGTCTGTCTGAGAATCACACCCACCGCACTTGTCACTCTCCCCCGCCCCCCGGCCCCCGCCATTCTGCCCTGCTTGTCGTGAGCTGTGCCTCAAGGCATGACAAAAAGCCACTTCCCATTCCAAAAGGTCAGGTAGAGCATCTGACACGCACGGAAGCGAGGAGCTCCCGCCTGGTAGAAAGAGTGAGGCAGCTACAAGCAATTATGCTTTAAACTTTGAGAAGCATTTTGGTATTTAAAAATCTCTTGTAAAAGCTAAGACTGTTTGTAAGAAAAGAAATCTTAAAAAAAAAAATCTAGATTTATACAGTTTTTTTTAAAGTCCCACTCCTTGATATTTAATAAAAGAAAAAGAGAAATCCTTAATCTAAAGGCTAATTTATTTTTGAATGGTTACTAGTGAGACCTCTGACACTGGATAATAATGATCTCACTGCCAGACAGGATTGGCTTATGGGGCAAAAAAAAAGAGAAGGGATGAATGTAGAAAGGTTTGATTTAATGGCAGTGATCTGTCTGTGGCTGTTAGGTACCTAGCGGATGAGCACAATATAAAAAAAAGACATCTGAAAACATTTAACATGTGCATTTTTGGGTACACTTTTTGCTTTTTAAAAGAGATGTGAATCTGAAGGCCTTTATTTGATATTTCCACTGGTAACTGATTGCACAAAGGTAACCCAGGGTAAGTTACGTCCTAATAACAAGCCCACGGGTAATCAAGCTTCTGCCTCGCCTCCGAGCCCCACGCAAGGGTCAGATGAGGTGCCCAGCTGGACGGACAAAAGCACAACTTTGTGAGCGCTGCCATGGCCACCAGCCTGCAGCCCTGGGCTCCACACACAGCTGAATGCGTCCCTCACCCTTCTGGGTGCAATGATTATGCATTTGGGTCGAAGAGAAAATGGAGGGAGCTTTGCAAGATGCACCTGGTGGCCCTGTTTGTTTTCATTGTTGAAGTCCCAAGCCCGAAGCCCTTCTTGACTAAAGGGGAAGAGAGAAAACTGAGCACCAAAGCCTAGAAACAGAGCCGGTGTTTGTGGTGAAGGCGACATATAGGGGTCATAGAGTCGAGGCGAGGCGCCTGGATTGGGGTCCAAATTTAGGAGCCTTTAATGAGAATCCTTCAGGCCCTTCAGTGGTCTTACTGGCATCTCTTGTCTTGAGATTAAGGTAGACCTTCTCGGGGAGGCGCCCCGTTTGTGTGTTCTTCTGCCCCCTTGGTGCATCCCCCTTGTCTGCTGTGGTTCTGCCCTCGTGGTTCTGAGAACAGAGCAGAAGCCACTGTCCCTGGGTTGCAGGACCCCCTCCGCCTTTGGGGCAGTACTTGCCTTGCAGTAGCTGCAGCCTCCTGGCCTCGGCCGCGGTCCCGGTTCAGACAGCCTTGGTGGGCGCTCCGGGACTCCTGTCTTCTCTGTCTCGCTGGGATAGGTTGACTCTTCCTCCCCTTCGGTCAAAGAAAGTCCATTGTACATAACAAAACAGCACCAGGCTGGTAAAGTCATTTTTCTTTGCCAGTTTTCTCCATTGCATGCGGCTACATTCAAATGCCAAATAGCGATTAGAAGACTACCGTTCTGATCTCCTTGCTTTATCAGTCACTATGTGACTCACTTTACTGTTTCTCTCCATGTGCTCTACGAATGAAGAATGCATACCAGTGTTTTAAAAGGTATTTTTATGTGTTTTTAAAAACTTTTTAAAACGAGCCTGACACCTGTTTCAGCATTTGGAGTCATGCCCATGTTATTTTTTTTAATGTGTGATTACTGATACTTCTGTTGTGTTTGTGTTAATTTATGTGCAATCTTTATAATATATGTATGTATTCCGGTTTCAACTCTCATTTTTTCTTTTATTCCATTTATCATTTGATCTTGCTCTGATTATGATGCCAGTGAATGCTGCTGAATTCTTTGTATATGCAAATTGCAAGATCCAAAACATTCTGATGCAAGGATAAATCTTTACTTTGACTTCCAGCCTTCGTCTCTTTCTTCATTGAAATCTCCTTATCTCGTTCCTCTGCCTTAAATCCTTTTAGACAAGACATTCGTTAGGAGGGAAGCATTGATTGATGCAGACAATTTTAGGACTTGAAAATTTAGCTCAGACATGGTATAGAAACAGCCCCCCGGGCGTGAGTGGGCGTGATGGCCAGTGGGCTGGTCTTCAGAAGTCCTGAGTGGTGTGTGGCACACGAGTCACAAGTGGCCCTGCAGAGGGCCCACGTCCCTCCTCGAGTCCAGACAGGGCTCCGAGCTCTGAGCAGTGGTTTCTCAAAATCTACGAGGAAGGTGACCACATGCTCAAAGTCCACAGCCAGGTGGGGTCAGAAAGCCCTTCTAATGTCGCTTCTCCTCCTAAAACCTAAACACCTGTTAGGTCTCCCTTTACACACCTTGTGTCTCTGGTGATCTCAGCTTTCTTTTTCAGCTTCACCGCCCTTCCCCAGCTCACACCCCAGCTTCCTCTTTTAGATATTCTGGGCCTACCTAATGTGGAAATCTAAACATATGCTTTTGATTATTGGTTGTATTTATTTAGTAAATTTTATAAGCCTTGTTATATTTGTTACAGATGTGATTAATTTGGATGAGGGCCTAGGAGTCCAGTGGGCCGTTAGGGTGGGTCCATTCTACTCCAGTATGAGGGCGCCTTTATGAGAAGAGGGAACTTGGACCCAGAGACACGTGCACAGGGAGAAGAACGTGTGAAAAGAAGGTAGGCGTTGGAGTGATGCTTCTGCAGACTGGGAAGCCCGGAGGCTGCCGGAGACCAGGGAGTGGGTTCTCTTTCACAGCCTCAGAAGGAAGCAACCTTGACTTGGCCTTCATGCCTGCCGGACTGGAGACAATAAGACTTGGTTGTTTGAACCATCTGGTTTGTGGCACTTTGTTAGGACAGCCTTAGCAGACCAACACCCTGCCCCACCTCTGACCCCCTACAGCCAAGGTTTCTGTTGTTGGATGTCCCTGAAAGAAGCCCTGAATCAAGCACGTGGGTGCAGGTGGCTAATAGGGAGGAGACCCCGGCACGTGCGAGTGAGGGAACAGGGTGGGAGGGGCAGCACAAAGACACCCCCCCCAGCACCCCCTGGGGACTCGACTCTGCAGTGATGCCCGAGGGCCTCCCCGAATCGCCCTCCCGAAGGACGGGACCCTGGATCCTTGCCCCGCCACTACCCCCGGCCCAAGTTGGAGGTTTTCTCCAGCTGTGCCAGCCCCTGGTTTCAAAGGACGGTGCCACCCTGGCGACACAGGGAGATGCGTTTGTTGTACAAGTTCAAACCAAACAGAAAGAGTGTGTACGAACTTGGCCTTTCACTTGACTCCGCCACCTCAGTCCATTGGTAACTTTGGGGTACATCCTTCCAGACAGCTATCTGCAGATTTAAACCTGTACAGTTACATAAACACACGGACTCTTGCTTGATTGTTTGTTTATAAAAACAACAGAGCCGAACTCCCGGTATATCATCAAATCCAGTATGACAGAATTGCCAAACCCACTTTGTTTTGCTGAGAAAGCAAACACACTGCCAATTATTTCTTGCAAGACACCGTCAGTTTTGAGATACATCCTGACGTTCGAGAGGTTAATATGTAAAAACCTTGTATCTTAGAAACGACAAAATGCACTACCTGCGGGCAGTTGTGTACATTGCCCCTTTGTCCCACCTTAGGATCGGGCCATGTCAGCATATACACAGCTCTCTCATCCTGTCTAAAGGCTGCTTGACATTCCTGGCATAAAGCTACTCTGATGGACATAAAACGTGGAGACTAACCCTTTGGGTTTTTTTTGTTTTTTTAAAATTATTTGTTTATTTATTTTTGGGCTGCATTGGGTCTTTGTTGCTGCGCGCGGGCTTTCTCTAGTTGAGGCGAGCGGGAGCCACTCTTTGTTGCGGTGTGCAGGCTTCTCGTTGCGGTGGCTTCTCTTGTGGAGCACGGGCTCTAGGCGCACGGGCTTCAGTAGTTGTAGCACACGGGCTTAGCAGTTGTGGCTCGCGGGCTCTAGAGTGCAGGCTCAGTAGTTGTGGTGCACGGGCCTAGTTGCTCCGCGGCATGTGGGATCTTCCCGGACCAGGGCTTGAACCCGTGTGCCCTGCATTGGCAGGTGGATTCCCAACCACTGCGCCACCAGGGAAGCCCTAACCCTTTGTTATTCATGTTATAAATATTTCCCTTCGCTGCTTTATAAAAGACTGTCGTTGATGGCTATCTAACGTCCCTTGTCCAGGAAGCTTTGGGACTTACCAGCCCGTCGACAGGGTTGCTGGGTGTGTGGGTGATTCCGCCTGGCAGCAGGGCTCTCTGTGGCCCTTGCATGGCGGCACCCAATAAATGCATCAAACCAAACATTCATGCCTGTGGGATCGCCGTGTAGACGCCAGGCGGGGCTTCGCGTGAACAAGTCCTGGGCACTTTCTGTCCCTCTGTGAAGAGCAATGTTGATGACATCCACGTGTCAGCATGGCGCTCTGCACCAGGAGAGGGGAGACTGCAGCCATGTCCGGGCGACGGCCCGAGCCCTAGGGGTCTGCACGGCACCGCAATCAGGGTCCCTCGGGCTGTGGCTGGACCATCGCATCTGTGCCTGGGAAGATGGTCCCACCAGCTCTTCTAGAGGAATCGTCTAGAAAGCCCAGCAGATGGGCAGATCCCAGCCGCAGTGTCTTACATCGTTTTTAGTTCAGTAGCTGGACTTGACTCTATGGAGTTGACATTTCCAATGTACTTTCCACGACAACCCGGACACCTCCGCCCAGCGCGCCCGTCTGCTGAGGCCTGAATTCCTCGGTCTTGACTGTGTTTCGGACTCGGGATGGCCCTTCCTTCCTGCCTCAGCCCCTCCAGGTAGTAATGAACTTGACGCCCAGACACCTAAAAGCCTTTCTCTGCCCCTGACAGACTTCTTCCTGGGAACAAACCGACCCACCACGGGCTCCCACCCCCTGACTTGCCCGCAAGTTCACTCCCAGGATCTACTCACGTTAGGACGGCCAACCTCGGGGCAACACACATCTTCGTTTGCTGACTCTGCGGCCCTGACCAAATCCCTGTCCCTGGACTCCCCACTTCTGTCCAGACGAACAGGACAGAGCCAGGGTTGTGGGGAGTCGCCTTCCCCAAATACAAGGGCTGTTCCTGCAGGACAAAAGTGGGCCTGCTGGCCAGGAGGGGAAGCAACTGTCCGGCCACGTCAGAGCTGGGGAAATGCAGACAGGAGGCCAAAGAGCCCACGCCGACCCCACCCCGTCTGCCACTCACCGTCTTGCTTTGGTTTGGTTTTCTTTCCCTTCCCTCCCTTTAATAAAAAATACCATGGGTTTTAAGATCATTTCATCCCAGACACCTCCTGCACTGGTCACCAGGGTATAGAGACTTGTCCATCCACGGTCTGCCTTCCTGGATGGACAAAGCTTTGTCCTAGAGGGGGGCGTCTAGTTTTCACTGCACTACGTCCCACGAGGATGCACAGCAAGACCCCAAGATACAAAACGGGGGACTAACCCAGCCTGGGAAATGGGGATGGGGGTGAACGAGGCTTCTCTGAGGGAGTCTCACTGGAGCTGAGCTCGGGGCTGACGGGGATCATCTTGTGAAGCAGGAGGTGGGGAAAGTCCCAGGCAGAGAAAAGAGCAGGGTGTGTGTGTGTGTGTGTGTGTGAGTGTGTGTTCATCTGCATGTATGAGTATGTGTGTGTATAAATGCATGAATGTGTATCCATGTGTATATGTGTGTAGGAAGGGGTGTGGACCCATGTATATGTTTATGCATGTGTGTATGTGTGTAGGAAGGGGTGTGGACCCATGTATATGTTTATGCATGTGTATATGTGTGTAGGAAGGGGTGTGGACCCATGTATATGTTTATGTATATGCATGTGTATATGTGTGTAGGAAGGGGTGTGGACCCATGTATATGTATATGCATGTGTATATGTGTGTAGGAAGGGGTGTGGACCCATGTATGTTTATGTATATGCATGTGTATATGTGTGTAGGAAGGGGTGTGGACCCATGTATATGTTTATGTATATGCATGTGTATATGTGTGTAGGAATGGGTGTGGACCCATGTATATGTATATGCATGTGTATATGTGTGTAGGAAGGGGTGTGGACCCATGTATATGTATATGCATGTGTGTATGTGTGTAGGAAGGGGTGCAGACCCATGTATATGTTTATGTATATGCATGTGTATATGTGTGCAGGTCTACGTATGTATGAGGGGGATGGGGGGGTTTAACTAAGACAAGAGTTGGCTCGTACAGAATTGGAGCAAAAAAGTCAAGGAGAGATTGTGGCAGCCATATCACGGAAAAGCTTGGAGATGAAAAAAAATAGCTTCCATCGTGCTCGCCTCGGCAGCACATATACTAAAACTGGAACAATACAGAGAAGATTAGCATGGCCCCTGCGCAAGGGTGACACGCAAATTCGTGAAGCGTTCCATATTTTTTGTTATACGGAAGAAACTAACACAACATTGTAAAGCAATTTATACTCCAATAAAGATGCTAAAAAAAAAAAAAGAATAGCTTCCATTTACTGAGAACTTTCCATCAGAGGGATGTTACTCACTTGGAATCTGAGGCTCAGAGAAGGTACCAAACCACACAGCAAGTAGGTATTTATTTCTTGCACCCCATTCTGAAACACACAATTAGCCTGGCTAAATAATGGTGGTTAATATTTCTGACCCTTCACCCTCAAGAATGCTAAATAAAGGATGTGTCCTGTGGACGTGTGCTTTTGTAGACACTTGTTTGAATGACCTTTTCTAATCCAGCACCTACAACCCTGTAAAATAAAACCACTCTTATGCTCTTGATATGCTGTACTTACGAAGGCGAGAAAATATGCTGATATATTTCAGTGAGATTTTTGGTTAGAATTGAACCCTAAGAGATTTTTAATTAATTTTTATCCCATTCCCCAGGCATACAGCTAATTGAAATTTTTCTATACGTAAGGTTCATAATTATTACTAAATGTGAAGTGTTGGCAGAACAATTTCATCATAGAAAATTCCTATTTTACAATTTCTTGAATCTTGCCTACCTAAATGACACATGGATGACTCACACCTTCAAATAGAGCGCCTTTTCTAACGAGGGTTGCGCTTCCTAAAATACTCTCCCTTCTGCTTGCCAGAATTCCACCCCTTTCCGGCCCAGCTCTTTGAATGTCCCCTCCCTGCTTCATCCTCAGCCCTCCTGCCGCCATCTGTCACTCACCCTCCCTTAAGACTTCAGACAACACTGTCTAAAACTGTATTACAGCAGCCAAAATAGCAAAAGCAAATACCACTGACTCAGCAGACACGCCTGGATTCATGTATTCGTTCAGCAAACATTTATTATTATGTGGACCTGGCTCCATGCCAGACACGGGGATTACAAGAGTAGACAGGCAGGGGCACCGATGTTACAGTTCACACTCTAGGGGACAGCGACCTTTTCTTATCTTCCATCCATACCTCCACCTGGCAAGGTAAGTGAATGGGGAGGACTCCATACAGGTGACTGGGGGGAAGGTGTGCTCATTTCTGATTTAGGGAACACAAAGGAGGACAAAGCAGGACAAAGCAGAACAGCAGTGTGATGGACGGCTCTGAAACTGAAGAAAGACAAAGTCCAGGCTTAAAACGAGATGTAGGAGCCATGGGCTCACGTGTAAGTGATTCAGAAATGGTGGGGAAAGAGCCTCACGCTCTGCGGCTGTCAGAAACGGCCGTTCTTTTGGGGGAAACGTTCGGGTTTGTGTTGCTCCCTGTCCAAGGTGACCTGCTGGGGACTAAGTCAGGCCAACAGGCGTGGTCAGAGAAAACACAGGTGAGAGCAGATTTGCAGAAAGCTCAGAATGTGTAAATGACATGAAAGCTCAGAGGGGTGCTACAGTTTGGAATTGAGGGGCACCCTGGCCGATGGCCCTAAGATTGAGTGGGGGGGATCCCTTCTCAGAGGAAAGCAGTCCCAGTTTAGACAAAGATACTTAACGTGAAAAAGGCAAGCTACCCGTCATTCCTCAAAGTCTCATCGTTACCCTGAAAATGGCATCACAAACTGTCCTCCAAATCACACGTTTATTCCCTTAAGTGGTCAGGACACCAAGGAGAGGACAGTCTTGTGCAGATGACCCCCAGCCCTAGTGCCTGGACCCGAGGTCTCCCCAGTGTAAAGGAATATCTTGTAACTTTCATTTTTCTCTTCCTATACCCACTCATTCATGTTTCCAGAGTGCCTGCCTGGTGTTGGGGATGCAGGATAGAAGCCCCGCCTTTCACATTCGGATGGAGGACACAGAAGGACACAGACACACACACAAGCATTTACAACACAGCGTGGCAAGTGCCTGAGCCCACGGCCAATGGGGGTTGACCGTGGAAATCACAAACTCCAGGGCTTCATCTCGCCAAGTTGAAGCCCACACCTTGGCAAACCCTCCCCCGCCCCTGCCCCCCACCCACCCAAGTTTTAAATTTTTATCAGTTTAGGAGACCCAGCGGTCTCCTTCATAACCTCCATATGGGGGTTTTGAATAAACTATTCAGAGTCAGAAAATTCCAAGCTTTCTTCCCTTAAACCTGCCCTCCCCTCCAGACAGCATTATTTACAGAATTCACTTTAAAGTTTACGGCAAATATTGTACTACAACTTATCGCTAAACTAAATTCATTACATGTTTTTCCCTTTTAAACTTCTTGGCTATTTATCTTCACCGTCTCGATGACTTCTGGTTCTTATTTTCTTGACACCCACATTGTCATTTTCCTGTTTGGGAACAAAAATATAACTCAAGTAATTTAAAAGAACAATTTTTGTAACCGACTCTGCAAAAACCCCGATCCTTTCTAGGTGTGATGCAGGCCTTTAGTCCTAGAAAATTAATCTTGAGGTTGGAAATAAACTTTAAGATAGAGCCTGTAAAAGTTGCCTTAAACTGTTTTTACTATTTAATTATTTAAAGTTAAATATTGTGTCCTTTGATAGAAAGGTTTGTAAGCTATTTTTAAGTTAATACATCATAAAAAGAGAAAGAAAATTTCCACACAAATACGTATATTTTCACTAATTTTCATAAATACCATTCAGGAAAAGTGAATTCAAATGTATAATCAGGCTGAAATCTTTTTTTTCTTTTATACACAAAGATAATTATTTAAGACCTTTATTAACAAGTGTTTGCAGTTGGTTGACTGTTTTGAAAAAAATCAAGCTGTCAACTTTTATTACAAATAAAAAATGAGGTTCTTAAAAATCTCAACTTGAACAGATGTGAAACAAATTAAAAACCAGAAGACTCAAAAGATTTCGGCCTGGTTTTTTTCTCAGGCCAAAACCTTTTGGGTCTTCTAAACAACTGATGTGTTTGAAGGGGACTGTCCCTCAATGCTACGTGAGTGTGAGTGGAGAGCGCATGTGGGATGAGACAAAGGACACCAGACTGCCTCCCGGATGGGAACTCTTAACAGTACTACCCAGCTAAACACACCTCCACCTGTTCTTCATCCCAGCTTGCCAAAGGGACGCCTTCAAAATCAGGCGTTACCCTTCTGGAAGTTTCATTCAGTCTCTAACCAGAGACTGAAGACAGCTGCCTGGAATCTTAATACAGGGTATGCAATAAGCAGTCAGAAAATACTAACTGGAAAAATCCCTTTTTCTTCCTTTTTTTAAGATTTTTGGCCACAGCATGCAGGATCTTAGTTACCCGACCAGCGATTGAATCCGAGCCCCCTGCAGTGGAAGCTCGGAGTCTTAACCACTGGACCGCCAGGGAAGTCCCATCCCTTGTTTTTCCTGAATGATGACTTTATAATGTGAATTTACTATTCAAAGTGGAATTCCTAACCCAGATACACCTGAATATAGAGCCACAAAATGTGGTTTAGATTCATGCCTCTTAACATTACTCTAACCGGGAGCTGGTGGTGTGTTATTACATATCATGTGCTGTGTCTGCTCTAGCAACATGGGGCAAAAATTATATTTAAACATTCTATGCACTTGAAAAGAGAGAAACAGGAAATTACTTGCCTTTTGAAGGCTGTTGGCACATCTCCTGGCACCCCGGGTTACTCTCTGCTCGGATTCACCCTCCGAAGTGTTTCCTCGAGGGCGGAGAGTAATCTTTCTGGATCTCAAACCCTTGAAGTCTGAATATTCCGTTGTTTCTTTCTCTTCCTGCTTCTTCACGGGGATTTCCACCCTTTCCTGCCTTGCTGTCTCCTCTGTTGCATCAGGCAAAGGATTCTGATTCTGCTTCCCAGATCTCAAGTGCCTCCTTCTCTCTTGAACTTTGCCCCCAGAGGTAGGAGTCTCAGCTCCATCTTCTGGGCTTTGTAGCTTCATCTCTTGGGAGGTCTTCAGGGACTTCTTTTCACTTCTCTTTATTTTCGTCTTTCCTGCTGATATAAGAACCCCAGGTCTTTGCTCCTCTATATTGGTTTTAGTGGGGCACCTGGTACGCAGGGACATTCCCTAAAAAAATTCAAAAGACATCCAAAAAACGTCAAGAATGAGGAATACAAATCTTAAAACTCAACATGGAGAAAATCATTCGAAAGTGAACTCAAAGGGGAATTAATTGGAAAATTTTCCATTCGTTCAATTTCTAAGATGCCAGTAATCTAATCGAGTCAAGGGAGTGCCTGTCACTTTGTTCCAATGGAGAAATCACCATTTCTACTGATAAACCATAAGTAAGGAATTCAGTATAAATTCCAATCACAATGTCTGAATGTCATATACGTCTGATTATAACAAGTGTTAAAAGGGTATTCCAGGAGAATGCCCCATTATTCAGGTGGTAAGTGAATTCCTAATCCTTTAACAATCATTGATAGAGCAGGACAGGAAAATCTCTATTTCTGGAATCGAATTTACAAGCTTCTCTATCTGACAGCCTTGACAGTTATGGTCTTCCCAAGACACACGCCCCGTGTAAATTGTTCTAATTGTTTAAATACTGACGCAGATACTACTTCTACCCAGCACTCCAGGTCTCGGTGTCTGGAACAAGGCAGGACTGAATTGCCCACTTTTTCTCGGCACAAAGTTCCACACCTTTGAAGGTGAACACAACTCAGTCACTTCCCGAGAAGTTCTTGGCAAAATGTGTAATAATAATTTTGACCAGTTATTTTCCCAAATTAGCCTATTCTCTCTAGAAATCCCCAAAGGATGCTTTACGAAGGTCTGCGGTTACTCACTGTGTTGAATGCGGACCCCGCGGGGAAAGGGTACCCACACATACATTCGGGTTATGTACAGTTTATAGCAAACGTTATACGAGAATGGAGAGCATCCACCCACGATGACATGGTACGATTACATCACACGATTACATCACACGATTGCATCACCTTATTTGGAGCGTGCGCGTCTTCTCCTTGTGGATCCGTAGCTTTAGTTTTCATGTCATTGTTGGGCAGGTTTCCCACAGGTTTAGTCCTTTGTGCCAAAATCCTCAGGCTTCTCTTCTTCACTCCCGAGGGTTTGGGGGGCTCCCGTCTCTCCCTGGGGGCTGTCCTCTGCTTCTTCTGGAGGGGCTTCTCTTCCTCAGGGTCCTGTGCAGCCATCGTGGGGCATAATCTCTTCCTGCCCACAACCCTTGCATCTTCTCCCAGTTTCCTCTTGGGGGACGGGGAGATGCAGCTTTCACCTGGTGATTTTACAGGGTCTCTGCTGCCCACACGGTCTCCCGTGAACCTTACTTTAGGGGCCCTGAGGACTCTTCGGGATATTTCTACAGGTCTTCTTCTGTCTGCTGCTTGCTTTGCGGCTCTCTTAACTCCAGAAGCATCATTTCCCAGTTCCTTGACCTGATCTGGCTTTTGGAAGAGCTCTTTGAAACTGGCCGGATCTTCCAGGGGTTGGGCCTTTTCCTTAAATGTTCTTAGCCGACTCTTGACACAAATTACATTTTCTGCTGAGTCCAGGTTCTGCCTTGAAGTTTCCTTAAACACTCTGATATTGTTCTCATCACCTACTGGTTCTCTGTGCGTGGTTTCCCCTGCTGTTTGGATGGGCTCTCTGAGTACTGAGAGCTCTTCTAGGTCCACTTTTCCCGGTGGTGACTTGAGCTGCCTCCTTCTACTTGCTGGCCTGGTGACTCGTGCGGCTGGTGGAGACTGGCAGGGCACTGCAGTGATTATAACATCACTCACCGGTTCTTTGGCCTGATCTGGCTTTTGGAAGAGCTCTTTGAAACTGCACGAGTCTTCCACGGGTTGGGTCTTTTCCTTAAATGTTCTTAGCCGACTCCTGATGCCCGTTACATTTTCTGCAGGGTTGAGTTTCTGCCTTGAAGTTTCCTTCATCACTTTGCTGTCTTTTTCATCACATACAGGCTCTCTCTGCATATCCCCTGGTGTCTGTGTGGGCTTCCTGGGTGCTGAGGGCTCTTCTACATCCACTTTCTCTGGCAGTGACTTGAGTCGCCTCTTTCTACGTGCTGGCCTGGTGACTGGTCCAGCTGGTGGAGATTGGCCAGTCACTGGAGCTATATTAACATCACTCACTGGTTCCTTGGCCTGACCTGGCTTTTGGAAGAGCTCGTTGAAACTGCCCGAGTCTTCCATAGGTTGAGCCTTTTCCTTCAATGTTCTTAGCCGACTCTTGATGCCAATTACATTTTCTGCCAAGACCAATTTCTGCCTTGAATTGTCCTTAAACGCTTTGCTGTCTTTTTCATCACATACAGGCTCTCTCTGCATATCCCCTGGTGTCTGTGTGGGCTTCCTGGGCACTGAGGGCTCTTCTACATCCACTTTCCCTGGTGGTGACTTGAGCCGTCTCTTTCTACTTGTTCGCCTGGGGACTGGTTCGGCTGGTGGAGATTGGCAGGGCACTGGAGCGATTTTAACATCACTCACTGGTTCCTTGGCCTGATCTGGCTTTTGGAAGAGCCCCTTGAAACTGCACGAGTCTTCCAGGGGTTGAGCCTTTTCCTTAAATGTTCTTAGCCAACTCTTGACGCCAATTACATTTTCTGCTGAGACCAGTTTCTGCCTTAAAGTCTCCTTAAACACTTTGATGTCATTTTCATCACCTACAGGTTTTCTGTGTGTGTGCATGGTTTCCCCTGGTGTCTGTGTGGACTTCCTGAGCGCTGAGGGCTCTTCTACATCCACTTTCCCTGGTGGTGACTTGAGCCGTCTCTTTCTACCTGTTCGCCTGGTGACTGGCTCTACTGCTGGAGATTTATAGGGTATTGTGGTGGTTTTCTCATCAGTCATTGGTTGCTTTGCATGATCTGGGGTTTGGAAGAGCTCTTTGAAGCCAGCCAGGTCTTCCAGCGGTGTGGCTTTTTCCTTGGGTGTCTTTAGCCACCTCCTGCTTCCAGTTACATTTTCTGCAGGGTCCAGCTTTTCTTCTGGAGTTTCCTGAGACACTGCAATGCCTCTGTCACCACCCTCTGGCTCTCTGTGTGAGTGTGTGGCCTCTCCTGGTGTTTGTGTGGGCTTCTTGAGTGCTGAGAGGTCTTCCTGCATAGCCACTTTCTGGGAAGGTGTCTTGAGATGTCTGGTCATGCTGGTTGATGTAACAGCTGGTTCTGGTGGTGGAGATCGGCAGAGCATTTGGGGGGTTCTGTCCTCAGTCATTGGTTCCTTGGCTTGATGTGGGGTTTGGAAGAGCTCTTTGAAGCCAGGCAGGTCTTCCAGGGGTGGGGCCTTTTCCTTGGGTGTCCTTAGCCACCTCTTGCTTTCAGTTACATTTTCTGCAGGGTCCAGTTTCTCTCCTGGAGTTTCCTGAGACATTGCAATGCCTCTGTCACCACCCTCTGGTTCTCTCTGTGAGTGTGTGGTTTCCCCTGGTGTTTGTTGAGGCTTCCTGAGAGCCGAGACATCTTCCTGTACATCCACTTTCTGGGAAGGTGTCTTGAGACGCCCCTTTCTACTTGGTGTGTTCACTGGTTCTGGTTGTGGAGATTGACAAGGTATGTTGGTGGGTTTGTCATCAGTCGTTGGTTCCTTGGCACAATCTGGGGTTTGGAAGAACTCTTTGAAGCCAGCCAGGTCTTCCAGCGGTGGGGTCTTTTCCTTGGGTGATCTTGGCCACCTCTTACTTCCGTTTACATTTTCTGATGAGTCCAGTTTCTGATTTGGAGTTTCCTGAAACAATATGATGCTTTTATCATCATCTACTGGTTCTCCCTCTGAGTGTCTAGTTTCCCCTGGTGACTGTGTCATTCTGCATGCTGAGAGCTCTTTCTCTGTATCCGCTTTCCCCAGAGGTGTCTTGAGCCATCTCTTCGTGTTGGTTGGTGTGACAATTAGCTGTGGTTGGGAGGACATGCAGAGCATTTTGGGAGTTTTGACAGCAGCCCTTGATTCCTTGGCATGATCTGGGGTTTGGAAGAGCTCTTTGAAACCTGCCAGGTCTTCTAGAGATTGGACCTTTTCCTTGGGTGTTCTTGGCGGCCTCTTGCTTCCATTTACATTTTCTGCTGAGTCCAGTTTCTGCTTTGGAGTTTCCTTAGATAATTTGATGCTTTTATCACCATCCGCTGGTTCTCTGTCTGAGTGCCTGGCTCCCCCTGGTGTCTGTGTGGGCTTCCTGAGTGCTGAGGGCTCTTCTACATCCACTTTCCCTGGCAGTGACCTGAGCCGTCTCTTTCTACCTGTTGGCCTGGTGACTGGTTCTACTGCTGGAGATTTATAGGGTATTGTGGTGGTTTTCTCATTAGTCATTTGTTCCTCTGCATGATCTGGGGTTTGGAAGAGCTCTTTGAAGCCAACCAGGTCTTCCAGCGGTGGGGCCTTTTCCTTGGGTGTTCTTGGCCGCCTCTTGCTTCCAGTTACATTTTCTGCAGGGTCCAGCTTTTCTTCTGGAGTTTCCTGAGACACCGCAATGCCTCTGTCACCACCCTCTGGTTCTCTGTGTGAGTGTGTGGGCTTCCTGAGAGCCGAGAGGTCTTCCTGCACAGCCACTTTCTGGGAAGGTGTCTTGAGACATGTGGTCATGCTGGTTGATGTAACAACTGGTTCTGGTGGTGGAGATCGGCAGAGCACTTGGGGGATTCTGTCCTCAGTCATTTGTTCCTCTGCATGATCTGGGGTTTGGAAGAGCTCTTTGAAGCCAACCAGGTCTTCCAGCAGTGGGGCCGTTTTCCTGGGTGTTCTTGGCCACCTCATGCTTCTAGTTACATTTTCTGCAGGGTCCAGTTTCTCTCCTAGAGCTTCCTGAGACACTGCAATGCCTCTGTCACCACCCTCTGGTTCTCTGTGTGAGTGTGTGGGCTTCCTGAGAGCTGAGAGGTCTTCCTGCACAGCCACTTTCTGGGAAGGTGTCTTGAGACGTCCCTTTCTACTTGGTGTGTTGACTGGTTCTAGTTGTGGAGACTGGCAGAGCATTTTGAAGATTCTGTCAGCAGTCATTGGTTCCACTGTGTGATTTGGTGTTTGGAAGAGCTCTTTGAAGCCAACCAGGTCTTCCAGCGATGGGGCCTTTTCCTTGGGTGTTCTTGGCCGCCTCTTGCTTCCAGTTACATTTTCTGCAGGGCCCAGCTTTTCTCCTGGAGTTTCCTGAGACACTGCAATGCCTCTGTCACCACCCTCTGGTTCTTTGTCTGAGTGTCTGGTCCCCCCTGGTGTCTGGGTGGGCTTCCTGAGAGCCGAGACGTCTTCCTGCACATCCACTTTCTGGGAAGATGTCTTGAGCCATCTCTTGCTACTTGTTGGCATGTTGACTGCTTCTGCTGGTGGAGATTTATAGGGTATTGTGGTAGGTTTGTCATCAGTCATTGGTTGCTTTGCATGATCTGGGGTTCGGAAGAGCTCTTTGAAGCCAGCCAGGTCTTCCAGGGGTGGAGTCTTTTTCTTGGGTGTTCTTGGCCGTCTCTTGCTTCCAGTTACATTTTCTGCAGGGTCCAGTTTCTCTCCTGGAGCTTCCTGAGACACTGCAATGCCTCTGTCACCACCCTCTGGTTCTCTCTGTGAGTGTGTGGTTTCCCCTGGTGTTTGCTGAGGCTTCCTGAGAGCTGAGACATCTTCCTGCACATCCACTTTCTGGGAAGGTGTCTTGAGACGTCCCTTTCTATTTGGTGTGTTGACTGCTTCTAGCTGTGGAGATTGGCAGAGCATTTTGGGGGTTTTGTCATTAATCATGGGTTCCTTGGCATGATGTGGGGTTTGGAAGAGCTCTTTGAAGCCAGCCAGGTCTTCCAGAGGTGGGGCCTTTCCCTTGGGTGTCCTTGGCTGCCTCTTACTTCCAGCTACATTTTCCACAGGGTCCAGTTTCTGCTTCGGAGTTTCCTTAAACAATTTGATGCTGTTATCATCACCCGGTTCTCTGTGCATGGGCATGGTTTTCCCTGGTGTCTGTGTGAGTTTCCCGAGGGCTGAGGCATCTTCTACATCCACTTTCCAGGAAGGTGTCTTGAGCTGTGTGTTTGTCCTGGTGGGCGTGCCGACTGTTCCTGATCTGGGAGATTTACAGCGCATTTTTGTGGCTTTGTTCTCTGCATCCACTGCTTCCTTGGCATGAGCTGGGGTCTGCAGGAGACTTGGGATGTCCAGCTGGTCTTCCTCAGGCTCTGGCTCCTGCAAGCTCTCGAGGGCGGTCAGGCCTGCTGCTAGTTCACACTTCAGCTCTGAAGCTCTTCTTGATCTCCTCACAGCTAACATCGTTTTGGAATTTTCTTTTGATTCCATGTTTTTTGTACATGTTTCACTTTCCTTCACGTCTCCCTCCAGCTTCTGCTCTGGTTGTGGTGTTTTCCTCAGACATCTTCCCAAGACATTCTCAAGAGTGTCAGGTTTTGTGCCTTCGTTTTTACACTCTACACCTGGTGTCTGTGAGCTTCTGAGCTCCATGGACCTTCTAAACTTGTTTGCACTAGATGTTGTCTTCGGTGTCGTTGCCTCAGACGCTGGAGTTTTCATCTCAGCACCTGTTGTTTTATACACGTTCCTCGGAGTTTTCATAATACTTTCATTTATTTTAATACACTGGCGTCTTAAGGCAGGGCTTGCAGAACTTTGATCAGACAGCTCTTTTGGTGCATCTTGAGTCCCAGGGAACACATTCTGTCCTATAAGAAATTAACACATACATGATGAGTATATTCTGTGCACTGTATGTGCCAATGTGGTGTTTTAGCCTCATGAGGTATTATTTAAGGACCAATAACCCAGCCTCCCATCCACCTCAGGATATGAGGCTGCTTATGTGGCCATAAATCTGTCTGACATGAACCACACACAATTAAGAACAATGTTTTTGGGTGACACAGAGTGGGGTCATGCACAGGCAGTGGTAAGGGTCTATGGGGATCGGATAAAAGAAAAACATTCCTTAAGAAGGGTCACCTGACAGCTGCCAGCCAGGTCTCAGTGAGCTGAACACAGACATTTTTTTCATCAGACGTGAGAAACAGCTGCTTCATCTGCTGGACCACCAGTGCAATAACATGGGTTATACTTAGTACGCTAAGAGTCCACGTTACACAGGAAACATCAATTCTTTAGCGACAGGAAGCATCTTGAGTGTAGCACGCTGTCCCCTCTATGACAGAAACTCGGTGACCAGTGTAAACGAGAGAGAAACAGACTCACATCTCACTCTCATCCTGCGGCAGGTGCCCAACCAGAGATTAACAGGAGTACCTGCACGGTGCACAGCTGCTGCCTTTCTCTTTGGTAACTGACAGCACTTTCACATTTGAGTAATTTACATATAGGTATGATGAGAGATCATTACACTTTCCTGCTTGTCAGCCTCTTTATTTATGCTAAGTGAAGAAGGCCACGTGTACACACGTAGATTACGGTTAGTAAACAGGCATGCCTTTTCACACAAGTCTCTGAAAGCCAGTGCTGGTTCAGCTGCTGACAGAAACCTCCCCTAAAAACAATGGGACAGGGAAGCTGGACATGGTACTTTATCAGGAATATCTGTCGTAGAGAAATAAATAATACAGTAGCTGTTGTGAAAAAAGAAGACCATCTACAGTTTCCACTGAAAAGATCAAAGTGCCAGGGGAAGAAAAGGAAACCAACCAGAATTTTCTGAAGCGCACAGCAGAGGTTTTTCTCCTGAATGAGGTACTGGAAGCTCTTTTCCAAGCAAATCCTCTGACTTTGAAAAAGTGGAGGGACACAGGCTCACCCTTTGTGGTTTCTCTTTCACTGGAGTCTTGAACATTTCAGGCAGCCCTGTTACATGAAAATAGTGGAAAAACAGTTAACAGACAGACTGCTCACACCTGCAAACAAGCACGCCCGTCCTCACGTACAACAGAGGAAATGTCAGAAGGCAAACAACAGATCACGCCCTAGAACTTCTGGGAGACAGGGTCTCATGGGAGAGGTTGATGCATCAGCTGTGAACCCAGTTTTTGAAGAGGGCAATGGGAAGTTAGACTCATATATGGCCTCTTCTCTGGCCTTCCTCTTGGAAAGAAAATGGAATGAAGGAGGTCGATGTCCACCCTCTTCTAGAGTAAACTCCAGCTGTGAGCCCTGGCCAGAGGACAGAGGCTGCCCTTCCGGGTCCCTCTCCATGCTTCCCCAAATCTAGGGCCCTCATGCTCCTTCGGTAAGTCCTAGGTTATGCAGTACTAGAGTTTATGTACAAATAAAACGTCCAAATTTTAAAAGTGAGATAGGCCTGCCCATTTTTAGTACTGTCAAGTAAACATATCACCATCTTTTCATTTTAACACCAAAAGGTAGTACTAACATAATCTCAGAAAACAAACAAGCAAACCCATCCAGTACTCTAAAGGGACGATTTAAGTTTCTCAAACTCTCATTCTCCTCCTGTTCTCCTTACTTTTCTCATTCTGACATCAATGGACCAAAACGCTCTCTCAGTCTGGCAGCCGTCTGCAAATTGTGTTTGGGAAGCCTGTTCTGAAGGCACCCAAGCCAGGCAACTCACTTAAAAAGCTCATTCCTCTGCCACCGTTCAGGCCTTACTTAAAATATCCAAGATTTACTATTTCATCACATATTAATGTTTTGTCATAAAAGTACTAACACCAAGGGGTGGCCTTTGCTGAGTGTCTAGAAAAATGTTTTGAAGGAAGGCTGAGAAAATTTACCATCCCAGGTACTATTTAAACTTCTATTTATCTTATAAATATTTTTGAGAATTTGTCTTCAATGCTTCGTAACATATGTAGTAGTACACTCACACGTGTGCATAATTTACAAGGATACACAGATACACATATATCTGCGTATTGGGTGGTATAAGCTCAAATTGTTTTTCACTCATGGAGCATGCTATCAGAACTCTGGCTGTCACTGTTCTACATTTTTATAGTTTGCTTTTAAAAAGCTAAATATGTTGATCCAAATGTGATTCTAATTGGAGGGTATCTTGCATGGGTTTTATAAGTGGTACAACAATTCTCCCATCTTAAAATCTGTCAGGAAATAAAAACAAGATTCCACCTAATGGATTCAAGTGTCACCTCCCTCCAGAAGTGCTCAGAATGGAAACTACTGGTCAAACGATGTAGCATAACATCCCAAACCTAGGGCCCTGCCGTGGTTCTAATCCGGTACAAGTATCAGCAGCTCACATCACACTTTTACTGAAAATGGCAATACTGGCTCAACTATGAATGGCTCAAAGAAGCCTTTGCTTCACGAACCAGCTAAGCTACACGGAAGGAAAGGAAATCTTGAAGAAGCAAAATATCACTCAAACCAATTGCTCCACCCCTGGCAATTATAAGAGCAAGGCTGCTTTCTTCACCATAAAGCTGCTGTCAACGTCGTATACCTGTGCTGCTCTCCCAGGTAAAGATGTGCATTTCCTGCCATACCTGCTTCCTACAGGCCACGTGACCCCAAATCGTCAGGGACCTGGCCTTGTTCTCCAATCCAGCACCCTCTTCCTTGAATATCATGACCCTCCGAGTTGACTAGATTGTTTGTCCTCCTGTCCCATGCACAGCAGATAAACAAACGTGATACCCACCCATGTGGACCCACACAGGAGGATGAAAGGGTTCTGGTTCCTAAGAGCCATGGCTATGCTTTTACCTGAAAGATCTTCACTAAAGTCCATTGGTTTGTTGACCACGAAGTTGTTCAGCATCCTGTAGGGCCGAGCCGGCCCGTTCACTTTCTCGATGTGAGCTTTCCCTATTATTATGGTACAGGGAGAGTTTGCATGGCCTGTGCTAAATTGATTGTGAATGATGCCAGTCGGCTTCTGGAAAACAATCAGGAAATCAACAAAGCGTCAAAGCCTCAATTCACACTTAATGTATCCCTTAATCATATTATGTGTCAAAGAGCAATTCACATTGGAACACTTACCTTCGGAGTATTGGTTCTTCTTTGCCTTTTGCTCAGGGGTCTTGGAGGGCCACGTTTAACAGCTTTGGTCTGGGTCTGCTTGGTACCAAGTTTTACCACGTCTGCCCACGATTTTGCCACTGTCACAGGGAAAAGATGTTGAGACTTTTCAAAACCGGCACTAACGAGAAAATCAACCTTGAAACCTATCTGCTGATACAACACTAACCAACTAAATTGGCCTCAGAAGCGCCACTCCTTCTCTTGGAATAAATCATCTGTAAGATGCCATGCTGGCTTCGATCCAGGGAAGCTCTCTTGGAGGGCAGGTTGCCACTTTTCCTCCCTCCTCTCTTGGGAATATCTGTCTGATGTGGAGATTTGCTGTCGCTGGAGATGGAAGACGCCTTGGATAACCTACGGCATCGGTTAGGTGCATCTGGAGAAGCGGGAGCAGCGTTAGGAGCTGGAGATCTCGTGAATGCATTCTGTGCAGTCACTTCCAGACAGACTTCTGAAGAATCTTCTTTCCCTGATGGCTGCGGCTGCTCCTGACAAGATTTAAATGTGCATAAGAAACCTTACCACAAATATAACTTCTCTGTAGGTTCAAGATGACGGAGTAGGACGTGCGCTCAATCCCTCTTGCGCGAGCACCGGAATCACAACTAACTGCTGAACAATCATCGACAGGAAGACACTGGAACTCACCAAAAAAGATACCCACATCCAAAGACAAAGGAGAAGCCGTAATGAGACAGTAGGAGGGGTGCAATCACAATAAAATCAAATCCCATAACCGCTGGGTGGGTGACTCACAGACTGGAGAACACTTATACCACAGAATTCCACCCACTGGAGTGAAGGTTCTGAGCCACACGTCAGGCTTCCCAACCTGGGGGTCCGGCAATGGGAGGAGGAATTCCTAGAGAATCAGACTTTGAAGGATAGTGGGATTTGATTACAGGATTTTGACAGGACTGGGGGAAACAGAGACTCCACTCTTGGAGGGCACACACAAAGTAGTGTGCACATCGGGACCCAGGGGAAGGAGCAGTGACCCCACAGGAGACTGAACCAGACCTACCTGCCAGTGTTGGAGGGTCTCCTGCAGAGGCGGGGGGTGGCTGTGGCTCACCATGGAGACAAGGACACTGGCAGCAGAAGTTCTGGGAAGTACTCCTTGGCCTGAGCCCTCCCAGAGTCCGCCACTAGCCGCACCAAAGAGCCCAGGTAGGCTCCAGTGCTGGGTTGCCTCAGGCCAAACAACCAACAGGGAGGGAACCCAGCCCCACCCATCAGCAGACAAACGGGTTAAAGTTTTACTGAGCTCTGCCCACCAGAGCAACAGTCAGCTCTACCCACCACCAGTCCCTCCCATCAGGAAACTTGCACAAGCCTCTTAGATAGCCTCATCCACCAGAGGGCAGACAGCAGAAGCAAGAAGAACTACAGTCCTGCAGCCTGTGGAACGAAAACCACATTCACAGAAAGATAGACAAAATGAAAAGGCAGAGGACTATGTACCAGAGGAAGGAACAAGATAAAACCCCAGGAAAACAACTAAATGAAGTGGAGATAGGCAACCTTCCAGAAAAAGAATTCAGAATAATGATCGTGAAGATGATCCAGGACCTCAGAAAAAGAATGGAGGCAAAGATGGAGAAGATGCAAGAAACGTTTAACAAAGACCTAGAAGAATTAAGGAACAAACAAACAGAGATGAACCATACAGTAACTGAAATGAAAACTACACTAGAAGGAAACAATAGCAGAATAACTGAGGCAGAAGAACAGATAAGTGACCTGGAAGACAGAATGGTGGAATTCACTGCTGCGGAACAGAATAAAGAAAAAAGAATGAAAACAAATGAAGACAGCCTAAGAGACCTCTGGGACAACGTTAAACGCAACAACATTCGCACTATAGGGGTCCCAGAAGAAGAGAGAGAAAGGACCAGAGAAAATATTTGAAGAGATTATAGTCAAAAACTTCCCTAACATGGGAAAGGAAATAGCCACCCAAGTCCAGGAAGCACAGAGAGTCCCATACAGGATTAAACCCAAGGAGAAACACGCAGAGACACATAGTAATCAAATTGGCAAAAATTAAAGACAAAGAAAAATTACTGAAAGCAACAAGGGAAAAATGACAAATAACATACAAGGGAACTCCCTTAAGGTTAACAGCTGATTTATTAGCAGAAACTCTCCAAGCCAGAAGGGAGTGGCATGATATATTTAAAGTGATGAAAGGGAAGAAACTACAACCAAGATTACTCTACTTGGCAAGGATCTCATCCGGATTCGACAGAGAAATCAAAAGCTTTAAAGACAAGCAAAAGCTAAGAGAATTCAGTACCACCAGGCTTTCTATTTATTTTATATTGGAGTATAGGTGATTAACAATGTTGTGTTAGTGTCAGGTGTACAGCAAAGTGATTCAGTTATACATATATCTATTCTTTTTCAAATCCCTTTCCCATTTAGGTTTACAGAATATTGAGCAGAGTTCCCTGTGCTACACAGCAGGTCCTTGTTGGTTATCTATTTTAAATATAGCCGTGTGTACCTGTCAATCCCAAACTGTTTAAACCTGGAAGCACCAAACTTTTCAACCAGTGTCTGGCAAGTATATGGTAGAGATGGGAGTCTATCTCTCTCACTTAAAAAAAAAAAAAAGGGGGGGGGGAAGAAAGCACCAAACAATTCTTAATTGGGGTACTTCAGGTGGAAAGATGAAAGGAACTTCCTCATGAGTGAGGCGCTTATCTAAGTCCAAGGAAACACCGTCCGTGGGAATTTAACCACCTTTGATCTGCATGGAAAGACAGCTACTCACTTCCAGGATCCCATATAAAAGGAAAGGAAAGGAGACATACCTCACACGCCTGTTAGTGTGAAAGGAAATTAAAGATTTCCCAGGCCCTCTGATGAAGGCGAGCTGTGGGCCAACCCCTTTCTAGAGACCTAAGATCACAGCCTAGGGTAGGTGATGAAAAACTGTAAAGAGCTGATGTTGAAAATCATGGGTGTGCTGCCATCCAAGATTTTTCTTTTCACCTTGTAATTCTAAAAGGGAAAAACACCAAAACCTTACAGTTCTGTGTCATGATGCCTCCAGATTCTTTCCAAATGTATTTACTATAACCCTAGCATGACCACCTGACCCTGGAAGTGTGGTCAGCAGGAGGCCTCTGCAGAGAAGGAAAGTCCTGAGGACCCACCTGTGCTCAGTCACCCTCGGGCTGTGGTTAGGAACCCAGGTGTTCATTTCCCAACACCCGCATGAATGAGCTCTCACAGAGACTTTTATATTTTTACTTTGTTATTAGAAAGAAAAAGTTGTTCATTGTCATTCTACTAGTGTGAGGGGTTGGAAAGAATATGGACCAAGGATGTGCGCTATCATCAGACCCGAAGGGGGGACCAGTGGGTAAACTCACCTTGATGATTTTCTTCAGGACGGTTGGCGTGTGGGTGACCAGAGACCGTCTTTGCTTTGGTGTCTCTCCTCTTTTGAGAGGTGTGTTAGGAGGTAAGTTTTCATCGAATAATTCAGGTCTCAGGCGACCACCGAAGGAGACCCTCCTCCTCTTCAGGGACACCCCATCCATCTTATCTAGAGGAATAGGTACAGACGTAGAGAGGGCAAAGGAGAACTGTACCATAGGTGTGACTTGTTTCCTTTTACCATTAAAGACAAACCTACTGTAAACTCACTGAAACCTGGCACCTCACACACCTTTACTCTCCTGTGATGTTGACGAAGGTGATGCTGCTTCAAGAGCTCAGGAAAGACCCAGGACAAACCACTAAATGCCAAGTCCCAACCTGACAGGACAAGGACTTTCTTTAAACATTAACAAGTCCTGTGCGGACAGAGCTTAATAAAGGGAGTGGCCTGGAGCAGTGGCTCCCACTTTGGAGCTGGGGGATGATGGGGATGGGGCTTCAGCAGTGGCCTGAGAAAGCTTTTCCAAGAGACTCACACTTGGGTCTCACTCAGACCTACCAGTGAGTAGAATTCGAGCTGGAAACGTCTCCTGGTGATATTGACAGATGGGCAATTCATGCGTCCCAAGCCCCACTATCCATCTTTGTGAACCACTTGTCAACATAAACCCTTGCCTAAGTGAGGCGCCCCGTTTGTAAGACTTGTGGGGACTCCGTGACTGATGTGCGTGGGCCTGCTTTCAGAGCCGCACACTCCTGCCCTGGGGGCTCCCTGCAGAAGCAGAGCTGACAGCGGGGCACAGCATCAGAACACCTGGGGGCCCCCGAGGAGCGTGGGAGGCCCTGGAGCTACCACGCCTGCTCCACAGGTCACATCTCTGCCACCCACGGGGTGCCATTAGGTTACTGGTTTCCCCATTTGCAAAAGGAAGATAACAAAACTCCTGTCCCGTGGGCCCTCCTGCTGCCAGAATAGAGGATGGGAAATGAGTGTCTGAAAGGCACGTAAAAGAACACCTGGCACGTAAACCCATGGGGATGGGGCAGGTGTGTTCTATGAGCCACCCCACATGAAAAGATTTCCACTGACTTATTCTAGAGGATCAAACTCATAGGATAAAAGAGCTTATAGTTCAGAATTAAACTCCTGTGAAAAGCAATTATGCTTATGCTTATTCTCCTTTGTTTTGTGGTAGACAGAAAAATCAAACATGTTTTTGGACCACCTTATCTCCTTAGACCCCCTGCTAATTCTTCCCTAATAACCAGCACTTCTTCTGGTTGGTTGGTTATCTGGGTCTTCACGCAAATCTATGAGTAGATGATGAATATGTGCCCTTATGTGCCTCACAGAGCTAATCATTCGTGAATGAAGGAAGGTCCCACTAATTCATATCTAGACATAAGGTAGGCGTAAATTTGGGGGGGGAAATAAATTTACAGTTAAATAAACTTACTCGTGGAATCGCCGAAGCTGCTGACATCAGCTGAGCTGAGACCCGGTAACCCAGGGCACACCGGATCAGCTGCCCCGCCCAGCTTCTCAGGCTTGTTGAGAAAATCGCTTTGAATCTTCCTTTCAACTTCAGGGACCAATGGAGCTGAAACTGTCTGATGCAGAATCTCTGTTTCTGTTGTCAGATCGTCAACATTTGTAGGAATCCTCTTCCTCTTTTTGGGGCAAAGTTTTTCCGGTGTATTTCCAAAACTCTCAACTTTCACGGGCGTTTGAATTCTAGGTAAGAACTTCCGAGGAGGAAACGTTTTATGATCTGCCCTGGAGCCTTCACTTTGATCTAGGTTCAGGGATGCACCACCATTGACAACACTCAGGTCTTCACTCCGCCGGCCCCGTGAGGGACTTTGTTGTGAATATCGTACGGGGGTCGTGGATTTCAGCATCGCTATCTCTGTGCAGAGGATGCTGGGACTCCTGGTCTCCCTGGGGGTCTGAAATGGCTCCTCATCACTCCTCTTTCCCTCAGTCTGGCTACTTCCTTGTTCTCCTGAAGCAGGGTCTGCCTTAATTTGGGGGCTTTGGCCCGATTTTGGTCTGGATTTAAGTGAGACCAGAGTCTCACTCTGTAAACCACCAGTGCTTTCTTTTTCTGTTGTGCAATGACTCTGTGATCCTGATTTTCTGCGATTCTGTAGAACATTGACTTTTCCTGATTTCACATCTAACTCCACCTTCATTGACTCATAAAGCTTCCTAAAGGGAGACTCATTTTGGTCACTACCCTTAAGACACTTTATAGAGGAAAAAGCCTTCAATTCTCCATTACTGCTCCCCAATGTTACACTGGAATCTTCTTGAGAATCCCCAGCAGTGGGAGCTGTTGCATTTCTGCCGTTATCTCGGGGAAGTTCTGAGGGATGAATGCTGTTAGGTGTTTTCCCGGCAACAGGATCTCCTGAGCCACCTGAGACAGTACCAGCTCCTGTGACATTCTTCCCGTGCACCACAGGGCTTCCTGAAGCAGCTTCTTCCATGAATTTTGAACGGGCAATGGAATCTTGAACTTTTCCGTCTTGACAATGAGTTATGAAATAAGAAGCAGAATTCGAGATTTTCTCAATGATTCACATGGGCAATATTCACATTTTAAAATTGTTTCAAATTGTCTTAAAAACCTAGCCTTTCACTTAGCCTACAAATTTCTTAATGTCCAAAATGTATTATAATGGCATTCTGGTACTAGTTCCATGATGAAAATAAATAAATCACTTTAGCCTCCTATACCTCCTATAACCAACAGGAGACATCCAATGCTATCAATCTGCTCAGAATTGGGGGGACAACTGAGCATGACATTTCACCTCTACATGGACCCTCCAACAAGCATATGGCACCCATACATCACTTGAGAAAAGTTAACTCAGGTGTCTGCCTATGTCTGTCCCTTCCTTACCACAAAGCTACATAGAGAACCAATCTTACAGGATCCCAGACAAAACCAAAAAAACTACTAACCAGGGTTGGAAGGGAAGCTAGATCTTGAGACCCGACGTGAAGGCTCCTGTGAATTGGCAGATAAGAACAGCAATTTAGATGCCTTTTCAAATACTGACAGTCATATTTACTAAAATGTTCTTCCTGTTGATGACCTTCTCTACCCAACTGTTCTTAGAGAACTTTCAGAGACTTTGAGAAACGAGCCCAAGACATTGGGCTGGTACTCATAACACAAGCATTTCTCAGTTGATTTTTTAAAAATATAGTAATAGAATAAGAAACAAACTTGAAGATTAAAACTGCTTAAATTGAACCTCAGTGACTTTTTATAACTTCCTTGAACTTCTACGAAAGAAGAATCAAAGCTAAAAGTAAACATCATCCACACTCAGTATCTGGGAACCTACCAAGGGCACAGAATTATTGACTTTACACTGTTTTATCAAAAGTTGGCTACAGGACCTGTGGGTGAAGTGGGGCTCCACTTAGCGTGTGTGCTCATTGCTGGCAGATACTAAGTGTTTATCTGAAAGCCCAGAAGTTAAGGCAAAAGCGAAAACAATGCACCCAGAGGCCCTGTACCCTCAGAGCACGGGCTGGGATGCAGCCCTCCTGCTGGGCCGCCTTCACATTCCTTCCCAGGCAGCTTTTTAGTGGGTGAGGAACAACTACAGAATAACACAGATGTAAGATATAAAAGTCCAATATTGTTTCAAAGGAGGAAAAATAATATCCTCTGAATTATTAGGGAGGAAAATCACAAATATATCCAAAGGCAAATACTTTAACTTCTTTCTTTAATCAATTTCCGATTTCTTGGTATTGAATACGCTGCTTCTCAAACTTCCCATGTGAGGGCTCGGTTTCTAACTTCCGATCTGAAGTTGACAAAAGGAATCATATGACTGAACAATAAAAATGAATTAAAATTAAAAAATGTGTGCAAAATACAAGCCCATATTTTTTGTACTATAATATCCAATAGCCATAAAAATCACTGTCAAATAACATGTTCTAAGTATTCAACTTCAATATTTACATGATCACAATCCAGATAACGAACAGGTCATAGACCACTGGGACCTCTTATCTAACCCATAGCCCAGCTTTTTGGTTGGATTCCTTATACCTACTAACAAGTTAGAAGCTGGGTTGGTAGGTGGGTGGGATACCTCAAAAGCTAGCTTTCCCCTAAAGCTGATGAGCAGGGTTGACATTAAAGTTAGTCCTCTGGGGAAGCAAGGGCACACAGCAGGAGCAGGGAACTTCACATGCAGAGCCCACTGCTGATTTCAGGAGTATCTGTGCTAAGACTCTTAAGCCAGGGAATTCCAACCTGGTCAGAAGAGAATAGCTTGAGTAGCTTCATAAAAAGTAACAAGGATAGGACGTCTCAGTATTAACCCAGAACCTTCTAAGTCCTACTAAATCTCCCAGAATGGGCCCAGACTGCAATTTAATAAGGTGGGCCGTTTGGAATATGTTTTCTCCACTGATAGACACAGGGCAGTAACTCTCCTCCAGTGTCGTGGGTCATCTGTCTGTCAAAACTGGGAAGCAGCATTGGTACCTACAACTCTGATGTGATTATTTTGGATGAATAAAGACCGATGAGTACAATGGGACAAAAAATGAGCCGCCAGATCATGTGGTTCTAGAATCTGAGTTCTGCGTCAGGGTTGCCCTAGCCAAAGGTTTGCGAAATCATATTGTGAGATACTTTAGGAGACTTTGGGCCCAAAGTGTTAACACCTAGTTCTCTAATTTTGAATAAAAGAGGAAGGATAGTTTAAATTATCTTAATATACCTAAGTTCAACTTGTTTTACTACCTTAGTGACATTTTCCTACTATAACTGGTAAGTCGTTCTCCCTTGTGAGAAATCAGTGTCAAAGTGCATATAAATGATTTCATATCATCATGCAAAAGAATCAGAGCCCAAAGTTCCATAATATTCCCCATCACCTGTTCCCATCTTTGTCCTGGAAATTCAGGTGACTTGCTTCCATTCTGATGACTTTCATTTTCATACCTGAAGTGCACAGAATGACAGGCACATATTCAGATTAAAGATTTGTAACCAATGATAAAACTTCCACATCTGACTAATGTCCAAGGAGCAAGGAACAAAGATCAGGTTTTATTCAAGATATTACCTTATTCATGGAAAGAAATTAGGAAAGTGTTTTTACGCTAAAAACTTAGGTAAATTGGTTTCTTTTGGAACACCACGGTCAGAGGTTGGGACCAGAATAAATTTCTGAACCCTGACTATTCTGTAAGATTCAACAACTTCCCTGAGCACCTCCTGTGTTGGAACCAACTGCGCAAGAGAGCAAAACCTGGTGTCTGCTAGATTTTGGTCGTGGAAATCATCTGATGGCTTGGAAGGTCAACCAAGAAGCTGGGTGGCATCTGACACCTTTATCCCTCTGTGTTGTCATTCACCACAGGGTAACCACAGAGCTATACTTTAAGATCACTATGATCTTTTCAGCTTCCCACTTACTCCATCTGTATCTGAACAAAGACAGGCACATTTTAGCAAGACGCAAAGATATTTAGCAAGAGACATGGTTGTTCTAACAGACCTCAGGTATCCATTCACAGAACAACCTTTTATAACACACGCTGAACTTGGGTACCTCGGTGAGACAGCCGGATTCGAATTTAGATGCCACCTAAGTAAGCTCTGAAGCAACCAAGCGTCTGGAATTGTTTCTCATGGTACCAGAGTTCTGAATCAAGCCTTTCTTCCTATGACCCATGTCCTAGTCTTTGTTGGAGGTATTTTGTCATCTCAACTAATCTTAATTTGAGCAGCATCTCATTTGGGGGACATATTTCTGTTCTCCATTCCTCATCAAATATTTCCTACCTAGAAATAATATTTATTTCTCTATCCAATAAAAAATACCCTTTAAAAATGAAGGCAAATTCACAAAAAGCACAGAAAAAGAAGCAACCAGGATATTCAAATTAGAAAATATCTATTTAATACAAATGAAGGCAGAAATGAAGATGGAGTTCCATCTGGCAGAATGGATGACAAAAATGATCCAACTCTATCTGCCTACAAGAGACACAATTTAGAGTCAAAGACACAAACAGGATGAAAGGATAATGATGGGAAAAGATATACCATGCAAATAGTAACCGGAAGAGAGGTGGAGAGGCTGTACCAATACCAGACAAAATAGACTGTAAGATAAAAGTTATTCAGAGACACTGCACATTTTATAATGATAAAAGGGTCAATCCATCAAGATCAACCAGTTATAGACAAAAGTACACCTAACAGCTGGTTGCAAAAGATCGTCTAAATCTTAAGGAGTATGAAAGTTGAAAGCAATGATTAAAAAAAACCACAAAACTATAGTATGAAATCTCTCATCAAAAGCATTACTAAAGGGGGGGCTTCCCTGGTGGCGCAGTGGTTGAGAATCTGCCTGCCGATGCAGGAGACACGGGTTCAAGCCCTGGCCCGGGAAGATCCCACATGCCGAGGAGCAACTAGGCCCGTGAGCCACAACTACTGAGCCTGCGCGTCTGGAGCTCGTGCTCCGCAACAAGAGAGGCCACGACGGTGAGAGGCCCACGCACCACGATGAAGAGTGGCCCCCACTCGCCGCAACTAGAGAAAGCCCTCGCACAGAAACGATGACCCAACACAGCCAAAAAGAAATTAATTAATTAATAAATAATAATTTTAAAAAAGCATTATTAAAGGTACAGGACATTTCAGAATGATACATGATAGAGCTTCATCCGCCAAGAGGAGATAATTCTTAATTTAAACCCATAGTATGGCCTCAAAATATCGGAAGCAAAAAACTGACAAAGTTAAAAAACAAAAAGAAAAGAAAAATCTTCAATGCGTGATTTCAGCTTATCTGTCCAGGTAACTAAGAATCAGGGGAAAAATTTACTAGGACTCTAGAGTCAGGAATTTGAATCTGATGGACCTACACAGATAGAGCACTCCGCCCAGCAGCTGTGGAACACACATTTTTTCCAAACACCCAGGACAGATTAGTAAAAAATTAACCCTATCTTATCATAAAAAGCAAGCTCTGACTCATTTCAGAAACTGGAAATTACTCAGATGTCCATCCAGAATGAATAAATTGTGTATAATTGTGTATGTAACTGTGGATATTATTTCCATGAAATCCTTAAGCAGTGAGAAGGAACAAACTGGGATGAATCCATCCATCCCATCCATGCTATGAATCCCACAACCGTAAGAGCAGAACTCAGTCACTAATTTATGGAGTTTAATAAAGGCAGACAAAACCATAGCAGTTAGAGGTGCATGCTTAGGTAGTAGAACTCTAAAGACTTTCATGCTATCAGAAAAGCCACATTAGTGGTTTACTTGGTGCGGGGAAGAAGTAATGATTAGAAGATGCATGAAAGAAACTTCCGGAAATGCTCTGTTTATGACTTGGGTGGTGTATTAGTTCTATAACAAAATGCCACACCCCGGGTGGCTTAAACAAGAGAAATTTATTTTCTCACAGGTCCAGAGGCTGGAAGTCCAAGATCAAGGTGTCGGCAGGGTTGGCTTCCTCGGGGCCTCTCTCCTTGGCTCTGGCCGCCCTCCGCTGCCTCTTCACATGGTCATCTCTCTGAACACCTGCTCCCCTGGCTTCTGTGTCCTAATCTCCTCTTCTTATAAGGACACCACTCGGATAGAATTAGGACCCAGCCTAATGGGCTCATTTTAATTTAATCATCTCTTTCAAGGTCCTATTTCCAAAGACAGCCACATTCCAGGAAGCTGGGGGTTAGGACTTCAACTTGGGAATTTAGGGAGAGCACAATTCAGTCCATGACGGGTGATGATCACAAGACTGGTCACTTCATGGTAAGTTGGGTCATACATCTCGTTTTGTAACTTTCTCTATGAGTGTATTTTACTTTAAAATAAAAAAAGTAAAATGAATGCAGTTTCACAACACTTGCAACCAAATGAAACTCCTTTAGGACCTGGCCACCTTGGCATAGTTACGTGCTCTCAAATCTTTGAGCTGGAGCACACAATAAACCTCACTTGCCATTCCTTCTAGATCTATATGAATTTAGATAAAGACTGTGTTGGGAATGGCAACCTCAAACATGTTGACATTCACCCACATTAGAGAAGGATCACTGATGAACTGTGACGCTAGTTTTTGGTGAATCAGAAGGTCTATTTATTTTTAGCCCATTTAATTCTTACCTACCTGAAAGACCGATCAACAACAGTTATCACATCTCCATGTTTTAGCTGTACAGGTTTATCAAAAGTAGATCCATTTACTTGTGTTGGATTTGTGGAACTGAAATTAAACAATATTGCCTACAAGTAGAAAAGAGAGGAAAACATGTAAACTAATAAATGGATAAAAAGTGAAAAGTTTTAAAAAACAGACTTCCAAAAACCCACTCACCTCCTGCTCATTGATTTCAATTTTGCAGTGTTGTTTGGACACTACGGGAAGCTGAATACGAATGTCACACTCGATACCCCTTAATTCAAAAGAATAAAGATTTTTTAGGTTGCTGCAATTTAAAAAACTTACATCAGTGATTCAAAATAAAACAGCATTTGACTCTGTTTGATCTGTAAATGTAATGACATAAAGGAAAGACAAACTGGGCAATGTAAATGATCTTTGCATTTTGCCCACAATTTTTATAAGTATTGTATAAGCAACTATTTAAAATCATTAAAACTTAGAGTACTTAAAAATAATTATAATGGAAAACATTAGAATACAAAATTGAATTGCCTTTCACTAAAATATCTATGCTTATAAGATCCAACTAAAGGAGTACTTTACATAAGTTTGGAGAATACTTACTGTTTGTACTCCGTGCTTTTTTTTTTTTTCCTATAAAAAAGGTTTATGTATGTTTATTGGTAATGCTATGTATGTTTAAAGGTTTAATCATCACCAAAAGTGCTGTTATTTCATGCTAGGACCTCTCCGTGTCTCAGTTTCTTCATATACAAAGAGGACTCCATTGGCAAACGTATCATGGTGTTCTTCAGAAAATTAAATGAGTTGCTCATGTCTGTCATTTGCTTGGCACACAGTAAATGCTCATAACTTGTGAGCTTTTTATTGTTTTAAAACTATATTATTGGGACTTCCCTGGTGGTGCAGTGGTTAAGAATCCGCCTGTCAATGCAGGGGACATGGGTTTGAGCCCTGGTCTGGCAAGATCCTACATGCCGCAGAGCAACTAAGCCCGTGCGCCACAACTACTGAGCCTGTGCTCTAGAGCCCGCGAGCCACAACTACCGAAGCCCATGTGCCTAGAGCCCATGCTGCGCAACAAGAGAAGCTACCGCAAAGAGAAACCCGTGCATGGCAACGAAGAGTAGCCCCCGCTCGCCACAACTAGAGGAAACCCGCGTGCAGCAACGAAGACCCAATGCAGCCAAAAATAAATAAATAAATAAACCACATTATTAACTGACAGAGTCACAAGCCTCCTATCATTCCAGACACTAATCTACAAGCAACAACAAATTATCTAGATGCAATCTGTCTTTTTACAGAAAACTAACATCAGCAGGAAACAGCTGAAGGGAGAATTCCCAAACCCACACAGAAACTAATCAAAGATGCCCTTAGCAAGGCTCTTTGGGTCTCTGGTGTTCCTGTTACCATCCTGTGGTTTTACATGTTTGAACAGACCGTATGCCTCCTCTCTGTACTCAATACGAACCTCTGGAGTCTAAGAATATCCCTTCCTACCTGTATCATGACCAAACACTTACAAGTGGGTTTCTGGATTATAAAATCTCGCATAAAAATACACGTAATCACTACAGTATAATAACAGAATTACTGCTATTTGGTACCAAAATGTTTTGTTTCTTTTTTTTTTTTTTAATTAATTTTATTTATTTATTTATTTATTTTTGGCTGTGTTGGGTCTTCGTTTCTGTGCAAGGGCTTCCTCTAGTTGCGGCGAGCGGGGGCCACTCTTCATTGCGGTGCGCGGGCCTCTCACCGTCGTGGCCTCTCTTGTTGCAGAGCACGGGCTCCAGACGCGCAGGCTCAGTAGTTGTGGCTCACGGGCCCAGTTGCTCCGCGGCATGTGGGATCTTCCCAGACCAGGGCTCGAACCCGCGTCCCCTGCATTGGCAGGCAGATTCTCAACCACTGCACCACCAGGGAAGCCTCAAAATGTTTTTTGTTTTTCCCTTTTGAAGAGAGTGGAAGCTATGGAAAGTGAACAGCTACTTTAAGCCAAAGAAGAGAATTTTATTTTTAGGTATCAGAGCATCCCAGCAAGAGAGAGAAAAAGACTATCTCATTAGAACTGAGAATCTGTTTGGCAGGAGACTGCCATCAGCAATCACTGTAGATCAATGGTTCTTAACCTTGGTGCTGTTGACATCTGGGGCCAGCTAGTTCTCTGTAGTGGGAGCTGTCCTGTGCTTTGTAGGGTGTTTGGCAGCAACCCTGACCTCTGCTCCCTGACGCCAGTGGTGTGTGCCTCCCACATTGTGACATGAAAAAAATGTCTCCAGGCTTTGCCAAATAGCTCCTGGGGGGCAATACGGCTCTCAGTTGATAACCACTGCTGCATACTGATTCCAAACTCAATTTTCCAGCTGATGTTATGACTGGACAATTGCCAGAGTGCTAAATAAATAGGGATCACCTCTCATACGCCAGGCCCCATACCAGACACCGAGCACATAATTATTAACTAGACAGTCGCTGTCCTTGGGGAGCTTAGTAGTGAGACAGACAAAGCACAGCCTCATCGCCGTGTGTGGGGTTAGGAAAGACGAGAGCAGGGCTCAGTAAAGGCTTCTTCTCAGGTAACATGGATCCTGTCTCTGAAAGTTGGAAAGCAGTCAGTCACGTAGGAGGGTAGAGAAATTCCCGAGATGAAAGTTCGAACTGGCTAAAAGCACCAAGGTGAGAAAGAGCTTGAAGTGTGGTGGAACATGGCAGGAGTGGGGTTGGTAGGAGGACGGGGTGCGGGTAGAAGGGGGTCAGGGTTCCACCACACAGGGTTCCACAGGGGGGGTAACTTACCCATCACATGTTAGAAAAGGAGAGGGGGTGTGATTAATGGTGCCTGTTACACTGGGACCAGATGTTACTGCCACCACCACCACCAAGGCAACAAAAGAGAAGTTCTCAAAACACAACCAGAAGGACTTTCCTTCCCACTTCCATTTTTCCAAAAAGACCAACAAGCCATACACAGATTCCTTCCTTCACTCGTTCAATAATATCCCCCAGCAGCCAAGGAATGCCCAGTTTGGAGAGATTTCAGATGAACACAGTGGCTTGCTAAAGACAGTCTGAAGTGAAGCAGGATTTGAGAATCCTTTACATTTTTCTCCAGTTATATTTTTATCAAATCAATTTAAAAATTGTTGTTTGACTGAAAAAGCACAACTGTGTAAACATTGCCTTCGAATTCTATTTCATAATAAACAACCAGTAGCACTGACAATACACAGGAAGTCCTGGGCAAACTCGAGGGCTGACTACTCCTAGAGATGGGTATCTCGTCTGTTAATCTCTGGTTAGTAATACTGAGGGTTTTTTTTAAGCTAAATTGTCTAAATTGTCCGCGGGTGGGCAGGGCTCACCTTCCAAACAAGCAGGTATGAAGGCTCAGTGGAAAGTGGGGGCCGTCGACCCCGCTCCTTTTGATGGTAACAAGGCGTCTCGTAGGACCCATTTCCTAAACAGGAATTTTGACTATAATCCGTACCGGAAGGTCAGGCATCAAAAGGTTTGCGGAAGCAGACTTACAAGCAATCCTTTGACTGCACTTTTACACGCCACTGAACAAAATAACAAAAATAAAACACACGGGGTGGGGGCGGGGGTGAGGGTTATTCTAAAGGCAAAGAGCTAAGAAGTCACTTGTAAGTGACCAACTGGGGTCGCGTGTACTATTCACCGCTGCCCCTGCCGCCCCGACCCACGCCTTACCTGACCCCGGTGGAAGCCCCAGCCAGGCCCGGGGCTGCGCCCACCACCCAGCGCCCCCCAGAGACCTGCGTCCAGGACGCCGCCCGCCAGGCTCTGGGCTCCCGGGAGTTCCCACCGAGACCCCACGCCAGAGCCCAGGACGAGCCGGGCCAAGGCCGCGCTCCGCCGCCGGTCCCCGCAGAGCCCCGAGTGGTCCACGCGGCCCCCGGCCCGGCCGGCTGCCCACGTCCCCGCCCCCGAAGCTCCCCGGCCGCGGCTCACCCAGGACGAGTCTCCCGGGGCGACACCAGTGGTTCCGCCGCTCGTCGGCGAGCAACCCGAGTCCGCACCGGGAGGGGCCGGCGACGCGTCCACCTCCGCCGCAGGGACCGGGCCTCAGTCCTCCGGCCCGCCCCCACCTTCGCCGTGCCCCCAGTCCCCGCTCCCCCCGCCCTCGCCCTCGCCCTCGCCGGTGGCCCGCTGGCCCTGCCCAGAGACGTCCAGGAGGTGCCCGGCGTTAGCGGCTCTGGCGCGGAAAGCCGCCGCCGCGCCCTCCAGATTCAAATGATAACATCGATTCAAATTTGGCGCTAAGCGCTGCGATTGGGCGCAGGGGAGAGGAGGCAGACCAATGGGAATGGAGGGGGCGGAGCAAGAGGGGACGGGCTCCGCGGGGCGGGGCGGACGGGCTCGGCCCGGCTGGCTCCGGTGCATCCGCGGAAGACGCCCACCTGAGGGTCCTCAAATTCGAATGCACCGACGGGACTGAAATGCAGCAGGGTCCCTCCGCCGCGAAACCCTTCTTGCCTTCTTTTCTCTAAGGACCAAATACAATTGTACAGTTAACATTGGTACATAATATGTTACTCATTGCTGGAAGGTTTACAATTTTTTAAAATTCCTATATCTCCCTAAAAATAACCAATTGTTATAAGCAATTTCTTGTGTCTTTTCCCAGTTACACATGCATTATTCTCTTATAAAAACGCACGAAGACTATCATAATATACAAATTGTTCTGTACTTTGTATTCTCTGCTTCACAAACTCCGAGGATATTAATATTGAGTACATCTTCCTCCTTTCTTTTTGATGACGGCAAAGTATTCGGCTTTAGAAACCATAATTTATTTAATCTCTGCTATTGCCATACATATAGGTTTACAATGTTTTCCTCTTAGAAAAAATTCTTTAATTAATAAACCTGATGCACTACAAAATGGATGAATTGTAAAATAATTAGCCACAGGATTCCTCCACGTGCGTGATGGGACAGGGGGAGGGGAGAGCTTCTGCAGGCCCTCGTGGTACGAAGTGAATTGGGGATGTCCGCCCTCCAACTCACTCCACACCTGTGGAGCTTGGCCCTCCTTGATCCGGAGCTGCTGTTCTGGGGACCCGTGGGTCTCTTTGATCCTTGCAGGAGGTCCATGGGGTCAAAACCACCTTTGTAATAACAGACGGTCCTTGCCCTTTTCACTCATTTCTCGTGCGTGGAGAGTGGCATTTCCCCTGTGCAGAGCAGATGTAAGAATCCAGCTGTCTTTGACTAAATCAGGTATTACAGAGATTTGCTGTGCTACCTGATTTAGTAAAATATATATTTTATATAAAATATAAAATAATGCTGCTCTTTTCACTAATTTGTTTTGGATAATAGAGGTATTTTTCGTTAAAAAAAGATGTTTCTATGTGAAACATGAAATGGGTTCATCATTGCTTTAAAATGAATTGATAAACGAAATTTAAAAAAATATTCAGTTAATAACATACATAAACAAAAACTCTTAGTGGTCCTCAGTGATTTTTAAGAGCGAAAAGGGACCCTGAGACCAAAAGTTGGGGCCTTTCTATTCCCGAGGTACAACGCAGAGATAGATTGCCTACAGTTACGTGGGAAAGCACCTAGAAAAACAACGTGAATGTGTAGGATTCCCAACTCCTAATCCTCTGTGACAAAGCTGATGTGGGTTGGGTAGTGTAGATGCCTGGGTACTATTAACCTTCTGAGGGATTAGTTTCATTCCCTCACTTTTACACTGTCAAAGAAAGCTCATCCCCGATCAACCCCGTAAAATGCTACTTTGTCACTCTAATTACTGCTTCTTATCAGGGACTGTTCTGTGACTCTGTCGGGGCAGCCTAATTAGAACTAGGAGGCGCTAGATTTCCTGTCAAGTAATCTTACAAGCCCTCCGCCACACATACGTTCAGTTCTCCAGAGAGAGCAGGGAATTAAAGGAACGATTTCGGGGACTGCCGAAGTGGGGCGCTTTGATCTGTGGAAGGACCCCTCTTTAAACTGTTGATGATGCGCTTGAGCAGCGGTGTTTTCTGTTGAACTGGAGGCTTGGCCCACAGCCTAAGTTTCCAGTAAAGCCCAAGTCTCACTGCTGGGAGGAGCATCCGGGTTTGCAGGGCTGGCATCTGTCTGCACCGGGGCGCCTCTCCAGCACAATCAGGCTTGAACAGCACGCGGAATAAGGACCCTGTAGTTAAAGCAACGCCAGCCCCGATGGGCCGGAAAGGGCTTTCCAGGGAGCCTGTGGACCTGGGGCGTTTTCAGGGAATTCACTTTCAGACCCTCACAGTTCACTCGCACTCGTGCCCAAAATCGATCAGCCCGAGAAAGTGTCTGGGGTGGGGGAGGGGTGGTGTCCCTGCCCCTGGACCGCGTCTCCCGGCCATCCCCCCTCCCACTCTCACCTGCCAGAAACTCACTACTGGGCATTGCCCGGCACCCAGTAAAGGGAAATTTCAGCAATTCCCTTAAAATCCACGCCCATTCGCCCAATTAGAGCGTGCACTTCCAATAAATTGAGTATATGTTTAATAAATATTTATCACATTTGAGACATTTCTGTTGTTTGGTCATCTCTGTTCCAATAAATAGTATCTTTTGTAATCCCGGACACCCGGTCCTCCTGGGGTGTAGAGGAGGGGCGAGGAGGGAGGCGCAGGGCCTGGACTTCCAGACGCCCCTCCTGGACCCTTCCCCCTCTCCCCTCCCCCCACAAGCTCAGTCTATCCGGGCAGGGTCTCATCCTGGCACCCCCGGGACCGCACGGGGCAGGTGCTCCGTCCGAGTCCACGGCATGTCTCGGGTCCCGGCCCCGCACCCTGGCCCCGGGACCCTTGGGCGGGCGGCTGCAGGTAGGGGTCGCGGAGTCCATCAGCAGCGCCCCTAGACTCGCAACTCCATTCCCCCTCCCCGTCTCTCACTCACCCTGCTCCTCGGCCAGCCCTTAAAGTGTGGGTCTGGGACGAGAAAGGCGGCCCAGGGGTGGAGCTGGGGTCCTTCTGGAATGGATCGGGCGCGCTCTTCCCTCACGTTGGTCACGTGCCCTGCTGAGACCCTGGAGACCCCTAGAAGTCTGGTCATTGTCAACTCCAGCCCCCATGCCCAGGCGCTGACCCGGCCCCGGCCACCTGCCTGGCTCCAGCCTCCATCACCGAAGCTGGACTTGCTTCCCGGGGCCCCAAACCGGGGTTCTCCTGGGCTCCCTGCTTAGGATCCCAATCGCCCCTCTCCCCAGTCAGAAGCAGGACTCCCCGGCCACTCCCCTCGGCCAGCATTCCACAGGTGCGGTGACCAGGTGGTCTGTGGGGTTGCCCCTCCCTCCCTTCCCAGCTTCTGTCCCCACTAGGTCCCCTGGGCCTTCCTTCCCAGCTCCTCTGGAAGGCTAACTCCACCTAGGTCCAAGCACACATGAGACCACACCTCCCCCTCCAAATTCCCTCATCGTTTTCCTATTCTCTTAGTTCCAACTCTGAAGATGATGTGATACAATCTTGCTGACCTCCGGGACCTCAGCTCAGGACCCACTGTAGAGGACCCACAGATCAGATCACAGTAGACGGAATGAGCTGCTGCAAACACACACTAGATCATGTGACTTCCTGCATCACATCCTTCAGAGATGGCTAATTGCCTTCAGAATTGAATACAAACTCCTGCCAGGACCTATGAGGCCACATGTAACCTGGGCCTCTGCCTCCTAGGTCAGTTTGTTCCCAATCCACTTCCTGCTCAAGCCACCTGAGTTCTTCCTTCCCCAAAGGTGCCCAGATCCTTCTAGCCTCAGGGCTGTTGATTCTGCCCATCACCCCCGGGAACTCTTCACTGGGGGAGGAAGGGGAGCTGGGCTTTGCAGACAGGATGAACCACAACTAGCACAGGTAAAGAACCACCTGGAGAGGAGTCAACCTGGAAGTCCCCTGACCAGTGAAGGCCTCCTCCAGCCAACCCTATGTGCCCTCCACCTCCCCTGTGTGCCCACGCGCGACTTAACAGCCTGGAGAAACGGGGAACAAGGACATTGATTTCTACTCTCTGAATTTAGAAAAAGAAACTGGGACAGAACGTGGCATCAGAAAACATGGGAAAAAAACAAATACCGTATGCTAATACATACATATGGAATCTAAAAAAAAATGGTTCTGATGAACCTAGGGGCAGGACAGGAATAAAGACAAAGACGTAGAGAATGGACTTGAGGACACGGGGAGGGGGAAGGGGAAGCTGGGACGAAGTGAGAGAGTGGCATGGACATATATACACTACCAAATGTAAAATAGATAGCTAGTGGGAAGCAGCCGCAGAGCACAGGGAGCTCAGCTCAGTGCTTTGTGACCACCTAGAGGGGTGGGATAGGGAGGGTGGGAGGGAGATGCAAGAGGGAGGGGATATGGGGATATATATATACATACAGCTGATTCACTTTGTTATACAGCAGAAACTAACACAACATTGTAAAGCAATTATACTCCAATATGTTAAAAAAAAGAAAACATGAAAGAAATTTTGGAAAACATTTTTAAATTTAAGATGCTAATGGTATATGTTGCCATTATAGACTATTTGGAAAATATACAATGTAGAAGGAAGAAAAAGTTACCCCAAAATGCACACACACAACCACACACACACACACAAAGACCCAGTCATATTTTTGTCTGTCTACTGTTTATTTTGCATAATAAGCATTATATATCTGTGTATACACACACCATTTTATTTGCTATGCTTTCATTTAGCATTATAACATAAGCATTTTCTCATTCACTTTTGGTGAATATCACTTTGATAACTTTATTTCCCTGTGTTTGAACATTTAAGGTTTTCCCTGGCATTTTATTATTATAAATAATGTGCTGATGAACATCTTGGCAAAAACCTTGTTTTGACATAACTGATTATGTTCTTAGTTTAGATCTCCCCAAATCTAGTTTCTGGACGAAACAATATTTGCTCCTTATCATCTAACTGCTTGCTTTTCAAAGGCTTGTAACAATTTTTCTACTCAGTGAACTACTTGAGAATGCTTATTTTACCACCAGTTCTGTGCATTCACATTTTAAATTCTCTGCTAATTTGATTAGCCAAGGATGGAATATTGTTTCAATTTTAATTTTTTTATTTTATTTTTTTAAATTTCTAATTTTTAAATTTTTATTGGAATAGAATTGATTTACAATGTTGTATTAGTTTCAGGTGTACAGTAAGGTGATCAGTTTCAGGTGTACACATATATATTCTTTTTTAGATTCTTTTCCATTATAGGTTATTATAAGATATTGAGTATAATTCCCTCTGCTATACAGTAGGTTCTTGTTACTTATCTAGTTTTCAGTTTGAATTTTTAAATTACTGGTAAGGTTAAACACTTTTCTTTATCTGTCTAAAACTTTTCATCCTTTTTACTTTGGGGCAACAGTCTTTTCGTGCCATTTCCCTAAGTATCTTTAATGTCTTTGAGTTTTCCTTGTCAATTTATTTAACAAATATATAAATCCTTGTTCAGCGGAGTTAGCAGAATTTTAAAAGTCAGTCATAAAGCTAAAGAATATTTAAAGCCACTTGTTGGATTCCTTGGATAAACGTGTGTAAAGGATAAAACTCGCCAGCTCTCTGAGAACATTCTATGTATGGCTGACATATGTGGTGGGGGTAAGGAACAGATAGGCTCAAAAAAGCTACCTTCAAAGATGACCCAAAAGTCCACAGTGAAACTTCCAGAGTAGGTCACTTGAGTATAAAATGGGAAAATAAAACTAAAATAAGATTAGAAAGGACGTGGGGTCCTTGATCCCTGGATTCCTTGAAAGGACATTGGATTCCATGATCTCTGTCCAGGAATGGCTTCACTTCAGGTTGGAGCACTGGAATATCCACAGGCAGATGACAGTGCAGGGCTCTGCCAGCATATCTAGATCCCCAAAAGATGCTGAGTGAGATCACTACTTCAAAGGGGAACTGACATAGAAGGAAACAATTTTACTGGAGAAGGTTATGACCTCTAGGTGTATGATATGTGAGTAGTTGAACTAGATAGGTAATTGATAATCTCTTATAAAAGATTATTCCTTCCACTGTCAAAGATTTGAGTAACTAACAATTTGAACCTTTCAATTCTGTGGTCTTCATAATTCTTGGACTCCCAGGGCCAGATGGTGCCCCTGGAGAGAATCTCACAGATCCTCTTTCCTGGAGGTGAGGGGGGTGTCATTATTGAAACTCTCCTGGAACCACTTTTCAGTATGTGGTTCTTGCAAAATGAAAGGAAAGATCTATGAGTTGCTTGAGAAAGATCTATGAGTTGCTGAGAACAGAATTTCAATACTCTAATAATTAGTTCAGACAAGTTTCTATCCTATAGTAATTGTGGTTTTTTTTTTTACTGTAATAAAATCTTTAGAGATGATCAATGATTATTTATATGTTGTTATTAGAACATGATAGAATTCTAGGTGTATATCTATCATTGGGAAAGCCCTCATTACAGCCCTAACTAAAATTTTGCCTTTGAAACTTTGGAAATTTCTGGGTAGGGAAAGGTAATTTTCCTTGAGAGTGACTCTCTTTCTCTTTTGCCAGTTTTAAAAAAATGTCCTTTACATACGTCCACTCATAAAGGAAGTTTTGCTGTGTAATGTATTGAAGAGTTAGTGATTGGCAAGGCTGAAATATTTACTTTACAAATACAGTACACTGACAAGCAACTTAGTTTCCAGACTCAATGGTTCCCGCTGGGTGATAGACTCCAAATTGAGCAGGACAGGGACCCTAGGTACAAAGGTGAGAGGGGAACCATATACAAACCAGTGCATCAAGCAACCTGAAGAAAGTACAGGCCAATCTGGAACACTTATTGCTAAGAATAGAATAGGGACCCCTAGAAATTTGAAGCTAAAAAGTTATGAGTCCTAACCTTCTGTATTAATACTGTAGGAAAACCCTGTCACCTAAGTAATACAGAAATGAATTGCAATGGAATGTCCTAGACGTTTATCATAACAAAAGAGAGAACAGTGAGGAGAATAATTTCCCTAGAGAACAAGGAAAGCATGCCAGGAAGATATAGGTTTACAAAGAGGCCTTCAAGTATAGAGGCTACAGAAAACTTGTCTTAAACATCCTTACTTGGGGTGATCAAGCTTCAAATAACCCAAAACTGAAGATACCTTTAGTAAGTTTCAGTGTTGAATATTAAATATAAATGTAAGTGCAGAACTAAGGCTACGTGATGGTTTTAAGCAAAAGAATATCTTTTGTAGAGGGTATAAGCTCCGACAATGTAGACATAACACAACAAATAGCGACTGGGGTGGGGTAGAGGTGAGGGTATATGGAAAAGAAAATAAGCTCTCTGATTGCCTTCTAGGTATGAACTGGGAGTAAAAGAATATTACTTCAAATTAAATTTTGTGTCAGAGAAGGTTTTAGCTAATTATCAAGAAGGCTTATATTAAGAAACCAATGGGCTCAAAAAGAAGGGACAAAGATATTACATAAAGCTGTTAGTGTAAGTGTAGCCATTAGACCATAACTACAAACACTCTGAAATATCTAAACATACAGAAAAGAGAGACAGAGAATACAGATAACATAGTGAAAGACTACATAGCTATATCAATATATATTTTTAAATATAACAAGATTGGTATCAAATACATCAATTGATTCAATAACTTTAAGTGGCCTATTCAAACAAAAAGATTTTAATATTTCTGTAAACTGCCATGGAGTAATTGCCTCCAAATATTATCAAGTATAAAAGATAAAGTGGGAAAAGTTGCATATAGCATGCTACGTTTATCTAAAAAATGGGCTTATGAATATATATGCATATTTGCTCTTATTAAAATGAAACAATATACATATAGTTTACATATGTATATATACATATATAATATATATATTATGATATACATAATATACATATAACGTGAAATACATATAATGTAAAAATGGAGGAGGGAGCACAGGGAGAAAAGCTAGATTTCTCTGAACTTTCTTTCTTTGATAGATTTGACTCTTGAATCATATTAATATTTATATAAATATAAAACCAATTGAATCAAAGATATAGAAAACCCTAAAAGTAGAAATTAAAGTGAAACTAACATTCAGGCAGCAACAGAGCCACACAAAAAGCAATAATTTAAAGTCATTTAAAACACAATAATTGAATGGTGCATCCCTTGATAGCCATTCCCCAAGGATATAAATGAACTGAAAAATAATATCAAGTAGTTTTCAATAATTCCATTGGTAGTAATATTGATATCATTATTCTGAACTTATTACAATGGGAGAAAGCAAATAGGTAATTACGTGAGAATCACTGGAGAGTTTTTCAGCCTAAGAAAAAAGGATATAAATATGAAATCAAACAGTGAAGTGTTCTGTGGAGACCCTGCAAAGGAGGGACCCTCCCCTCAAGTCTGATTTGTGTGTAGGGCCTGATGGTGCCGCCTCCATCCCCCAGAGGGTATGAAAGGCTCATGACTCAGATAACTGAGGTCTCCGGGGGAGCAGGGCAGGCCTCTCACCAGGTCTGAAATGGCTTGCGAGTGTGAGGAAAAGAACCTGGCTGGGGTTTTACTGTGGTCAGGAAGCGGGGCCGGCATGAGGGTAAGCTGGTGGCGGGGGCTTGCTGGTTTGAAGCAGGGAGCATCTGGCCCTTCTTATCAGCTCACTCAGACGTGGGGTCAGGCAGGGGAGGCGGGGGAGGGGAGGGAGGCGAGGGATGAGGCTTAAAAGCTGTCAGCAGTCAAACATCAAAAAGCAGAGTTGGATTCCTTGTTACAGTAAGTAGATTTTGAATTGGGAATGGCAGTACGAATTCATGGTATATATTTCTTTTAAAATGTGAAAGAGAAGACATATTTCCTGATATATTCCCAGAAAGACCTAGAACTTACCCAAGAGTCATGAGTGTCCTTACTTCCTAGATTGTGGTCTCTCAATACTGTTTCCTACTAAAAAAAAACCAAGTTTCCCTATAGAAATGGTAAATCCTGTATCAGGTGCAAGATCTGAGCAGGATGACCCTAGAATGACTTGTCACACTGAAAAGCAAGGATGGGGATGGGACTTCCCTGGTGGCGCAGTGGTTAAGAATCCTCCTGCCAATGCAGGGGACACGGGTTCGAGCCCTGGTCCCGGAAAATCCCACGTGCCCACAGCAACTAAGCCCGTGCGCCACAACTACTGAGCCTGCGTTCTAGAGCCCGTGAGCCACAACTACTGAAGCCCACGTGCCTGGAGCCCGTGCTCTGCAACAAGAGAAGCCACCGCAGTGAGAAACCCGCGCACCAGGACAAAGAGCAGCCCCCGCTCGATGCAGCTAGAGAAAGCCCGCACGCAGCAACAAAGACCCAACACAGCCAAAGATAAATAAATAAAATAAACAAGTAAAAAGCAAGGATGCCTCTCAGAGACTACTGGGGTCACACCTAAAGGACCCAGGAGCCGCTGTGAAGAGGCCCCCCGTGTCCCCAGTGGGGAAACTTTGATCTTCAGCTAAAAAAATATTGAATAACTACAGGGACTTGAAATGCACAAAATATATTTAAATTCCTCAAGTTCACAATGATTCCTTCAAAAAAACAGAAAGAAAAGAAACTCACTGGCCACCTTCAAAAGATATAAGGAAACCTGTCCACTCTGGCAAAGCAAGGGAGAAGGTCAAGCTTCCATCTGCCTTTCTTCCAGGAGCTGTGCCTCAGAGCAAACACGCAGTTGATCAGGGAGAGTTTCTCTTTACAGATGCACTCAGTAAGTGACGGGAGAAGGGAAATTGTAAAAGAATGTCACCATTCTGCAAATCCTTCATGAAAACATAAATCCAGGCAATGATCTTCGAAGGCTACTCACATCACAGAAAGAGACTGAGCATTGAGTGCAAGCGGAGAGCAGTACACACCTGGACCTCTGAGTGGTCTGCGAAGAAATCAGCTGGAATGGGATTTGGCCTCCTGATGGAAATACCAGTGTCCGGGAAACACGAGGGAGAGGGGCAAGTAAGAGGCGGAGGTAGAATCCAGATGTGGGCAAGTCTGCAGGACAAGGAAGTGCTTTCTTCAGTATATGCAAGGAACAACAAAAACAAAAACAAAAACAAAACAAAACAGCAACAACAAAAAGAGGGCAAAGGAACCTATTTAAAGGAACAGACGAGAAGGTCTTGGACTTCAACTGTGATGGAGTAAACTGGTTTTAGACTCACCCTCCCACTTCAAACAATCGTAAAATGGAACAAAATATGTAAGGCACTCTCTGCAGGAACTGGGCCACAGCCAGCTCAGGCTGGCATCCTTAAGAGAAGAAACCATGCAATTTGAGCCATGTGCCTCCTGGCCCTGATTTCTGTGCGGGTACAGGGAGGTGAGACCGAGTGGAGAGGAGGCATCTCCCCTTGTCGTGGGAGCAGAGACTGGAGACAGGGCTGCTGAGAAAGATGGGTTTGGCGGGCGTGATGCCGCAAGAGGAGGGGCTGTGTGCAGAAGGGCGGGCACACCAACACCTCGGCTGAGGGTCCTTAGCCAGGGGCTGGACTTCCAAGTCCAGGGCAAGACTCTGCAAGGCCTGGCAGTCATTGGAAAAACAAATCTGTCCACCTAGATTTCTATATCCAAGGAAAATACCCTGTTTAAAAAAAGGGTGAAATAAAGACATTTTCAGATAAGCAGGAACCTAGAGAACTTGAACTCATTCCCAAAACACCAGGAAGTGCAATTTAAAACTACACGGAGATACCGTTACACACCCACCAGAAGGGTTAAAATTAAAAAGACAGAGAACAGCAAATGCAGGGGAGGCTGCAGAGCGCGATGGGTTCTCAGACATTGCTGTGGGCATGTAAGCGGCGTGACCAGGCTGGAAACTCACAGGCAGATACTTATAAAGTCAAATATACATCTTTCTCATGACCCAGCAATTCCACTCCAAGGCATTTGCCAAAGAGAAATGAAAGCATATTGCCACAAAAGGACTTGTGTGAGCAGCTATATCCAAAACCTGGGAACAATCCAAATATCCATCAACAGGGTATGTCCTAAGAGGCTATGTTACAGTATAAGCTGTGTTATATTTACATGGTGAAATACGACAAAGGAATAAAAAAGAATGAAGTCTTGGTACATAGGACATTGTGACTGAACCTCGAAGAACATATTACATTGGGTGAAAGAAGTTAGACACAGATGGGTACATGTTGCCTGCCCACTTATGTGATTTTCTAGAACGGCAAAACTCCTCTATGATAACAGAAGTACGATCAGTGGTTCCTGGTGGGCTGGGTGGTGGCAGGATGGATTGCAAGGGGGCAGGAGGGGACTTTCAGGGGTGATGGAAAACTTTTACATTTGGATTGATATGTTGATCACGCAAGTGTTTATATCTGACCAAACTCTGAGAACTATACACTTGAGATCTGTATGGTTTTTGGTATGTGAAAAATTTTACCTGAATTCAAAAAGCATTTGAAAATCAAACGAAAGCAATTCACGGGCCTTTTTGGAATTGATTTGGAAAAATCCACTGTTAAGGACACATCCATGAGGCAGTGGAGAAACTGGGGCACTGAATGAGTATTTGATGATATTAAGGAAATATTTTTGGTGTGATAATAGTATTATTATTGTGACAAAGGTATTGTTATGTTAGAAGAGTGCTGACTTTTAGAGATACACACTACCTATTTATGGAGGAAGAAATAGGATATCTGGGATTTACTTCAAAATAAATCAGTGGAGGTGAGAGGTGGAAGTGTCCTGGGGGTAGGGATGACACCAGATGCCCATGTACAACAATTGCTGAAGCTGGGTGATAGGTACAGGGGGTTCATTATGTTACCCTTAACTGCCTCTCTGTATGTGAGGCGGGGGCCTGGACTTACCTCCTGGGACCTCGCAGCCTCAGTCCTGCTGCGTCCCCAGCCGGCCTCCCGCGCAGCCCCGCCCCGCGCCCATCCCTTAAAGAAGTTTCTGTTAAAATGTTTAAAGTACAGTAAATGCTAGCGTTTCAAACAAAAATCCAGTTTTGGGACTTTTCTTGAAAGCAAAAAAAAAAAAAAAAAGCAGTCCACCTGCATCAGGCCCAGTCGCCTTCCGCCATCTGCTGGAGCCGAGTGACCGGAGCGCCACTGCTCCGAGGCGCTTCTGTTTGTCCCACCCGGAAGCGGAGGAGACCCGCCGGCCCGAGCCCACGCGGCCCCCGGAGCGCGAAGGTTGGGGCCGCAGCGCCATCTGGCGACGCAGCGGGGCCACTGCGCCCTTCGGGTAGAAACGCAGGCTCAGGTGCGGGAGCGCGGCGAGGTCAGCGCAGGCGCAGAACCGCGGCGCTGAGACTGGCGCTAATCACCCGTTAGGCCGCTGTTACGAGACTTTGGAGGTAAGACAGTTCCATGCTTCCGTCTAGCGTTTGTGCTGAGGTCATGGCACTTCTCAGAGTTGTGCTGACCCAGGGGGAGTAGACCCCGTAGCCTGTGCCAACGCGTGGGTTGTGCCGTATCGCCCGGCAGGGTGGGCCCCGGAGACCCAGAGGGTCCAGTCAGCTCGGTTTCCTGGAATCACGGATCCTTCTCAAAGCAAACCCAAACTAAGTGCTGCCGGAATAGGACTGATGGGGATATAAACTGTTATCAGCTGAAAAGCTCTGAATTCAGTTAAGGGCAAGTCTGTTCCAAAATACGATGGGAGAAATGTCTTTAACTGTCTCATGAAGCCTTTGGATCAATATTGCAACATGGAGCTAATTCTTTTTTTTTTTTTTTTTTAAACTTTGGGTTTATTTATTTATTTATGGCTGTTTTGTGTCTTCGTTTCTGTGCGAGGGCTTTCTCTAGTTGTGGCAAGCGGGGGCCACTCTTCATCGCGGTGCGCGGGCCTCTCACTGCCGCGGCCTCTCTTGTTGCGGAGCACAGGCTCCAGACGCGCAGGCTCAGTAATTGCGGCCCACGGGCCCAGCTGCTCCGCAGCATGTGGGATCCTCCCAGACCAGGGCTCGAACCCGTGTCTCCCGCACTGGCAGGCAGACTCTCAACCACTGCGCCACCAGGGAAGCCCGGAGCTAATTCTTTTGAATCATTTACTACTGCTGTAATAATAACTTACTGTCTGAAAACTTTAACCTTTTGATATAAATTTACTAACTTGGAAACTTTAGACATATTGGCCCAATTAGCCATTATGTGTTTTAGGCATTTATTGTGTCCACTGAATGTCAGGCAGTGTGTTAAAAGGATAAATATGACATTCCATGTTGTCAATAGGCACCCAGCCTGCAGGGGAAAAATACCCGAGAGACTTACTGATAGGGTATGATGGGTGTGACACTTGGCTATAGCGGATCCTGAGTATTCATAGGATTAGAATAGTGCGCCATCTAGAGGAAGATCTCAGTAGTCAGACTTAGCAGTAACCACCCGGAAGATGTCACATTGGAATATGGATAGGAATGAACCCCATGCTGGTTCAGTTCCACTTCTATGCTGTTGGGAATGTTCTTCAGGTAAACTTTGGAGAGAGATTGAAGTGAGAGAGGTGTGCGGGAGGTTAGAATCTATCTTCCTGAGCTTACTGCGTGGACTGTTGAGTTAGTTAACATGATTATAATTTTTATCGAGGGTCCGCCCTATGTCAGGTGCTCTGCTAAGCACTGCAGGTTTCTCCTCTGCCCTAGATACTCTGGTTATTCCCTCCAGCGGTAGGACCGTGTGAGGTCCTGGGGTGCAAAATTTAAGGAAGTGCTTGTGTTACCCAACGCAAGTTCCTGTGCCGGATGCCCAGTGAGGCCAAACAAACCGAAACATCGGGGTTTGGAGTAGAGAAAGGTTTATTGAAGGGCCATGCAAGGAAACAGGTGGCTTGTGCCCCGAAAGCCCCAAGATCCTTGAAGGGTTTCAGCAAAGCACTTTTAAAGGCAAGGTGAGGGAGGGAGGGGGTGTGGTTGGTTGTTGCAGATTTCTTGGTGTGGGAATCCTTTGTTCTTACAGCTGTTCACCGAGGTCAGGTCACGATGTTCCTGTAAACCTGCAACAAGACAAATGCTATCCTCTGTTTTGCAACATTTTATCTCTATATGAATGGACTTTTAAAGGTCAGAGCCCTGAGAATAGGTTATCCTGTATATTTCAGGCTATAGACAACATTCTTGTACAAAAGGTGCAGAGCCAGCATGGCTAAGCACAGGCAACAGAGCACAAAGTTTAAAGTAAAAGGAACAGATCCAGCATGGAGTCAGAGTCATTCTTCCCTATTGCACTTGCTCTCAGAGGCTGACCCTCCACTTGCACGACCCTGAGAGCCCCTCCTTAAATTCAGTGCTCCCCCCCCCCCCTGCAGCCACATGTGTGCCTCTCTCATCTGGCCCTGGTTCCCATTTTCTGAATGAGGAAACAGAGAGGTTGACAATGCTTCTGCAATCACACAGCTTGGAGGTTTCTGAGGTGGGACATGAATCCTATGGCTTTGTGTGACTCTGACGTCCTTACACTTAACACCTAGGTTATGTGGTTTCTTCCTGTGGCTCTAGGAATCCCTGGCCGTTTTTTAAAAAGATATCTCCACTGTTAGCAGCTTTACTTGATTACAAAGCAGTGGAGAAGGGCTCTGGGGTTCACCTCAGTGAGGGCCTCGGGGGCCTGAGCTGTGAGTCCCTGCTTGGATGGGAGCGGTGGGTTGGGACTTAGGTGCCATAGCCAAATGGCCACCTTAGGGCTGAGCGTACAGCCTGACAGGTGAAGATGTTGCTGAAATTCGGCCTCTGTACACCAGTGCCAGATTAAATCTCAGACACAGAGTTTTGGGTGAAGTAGAAGGAAGTAGCTTTATTGCTTTGCCGGGCAAAGGGGGCCACGGAGGGCTAATGCCTTTAAGACTGTGTGTCCCATACTGGAGGGGGGCAGTGAGGAGTCTTATAGTGTTCAAGGAGCAGGGCGTGATCAGCTCGGGCACATTCTTCTGATTGGCTGGTGGTGAGGTCATTGGGAGTCACCGTCATCCACCTTCTGGTTCCAAGCGGTCTGGGGTCTGCGTGCTTGTGGGCAAGCATCCAGTTAACTTCTTCCACCTGGAGGGGCTTCAGTCTCTGCAAAACAGCTCAAAGGACATGGCTCAGAATAGTATCTATAGCCCTTGAGGAAGAACTACAGGTCCTTGACTTTGTTTAATGGCTAAAGTATTATTTTGTCTTGCTTGACTGTTTTCCTTTCTTTCTGTATTTTCTCACTTCTCTGATTACATTCATTCTTTAACTAAAGGTTTTCTTACGGACAAAAGGCAGGCAGAGGACAGGAGTGGGGGTCTGTTCTGGAAAGGCCTCACAGGGTCCTGCGTGGTTACAAAGGCTTCTGCAGCTGCCATGGACGGGCCTGGTTGTGTACAGCAAGCCCGCCCTGTGGGGAACCGGCCCTCACTCTTCTCTCACCACCCCACCGAGGCCACACATGCCTCTTGGCACTTGTCACAGACTGAAGCTCTATTTTGCATTGTCACTTAATACAAACACTAATGCTGATCGTGTTGGAAGTCGTAGCAGTGTCTCCCATCTGTTGTGAGCCGGCCAGGACAGTCCCCCGTTTCTTGTGCTATCTCGTTATGCTTCGTGACAATCTCGTGGGAGAAGAATCATCCCCATTTGGGGTAAAGAAGATGTAGTACATGTATACAATGGAATATTAGGCAGCCAGAAAAAAGAATGAAATAATGCCATCTGCAGCAACATGGATGGACCCAGAGAGTATCATACTGAGTGAAGTAAGTCAGGCAGAGAAAGACAAATACCATATGATATTGCTTATATATGGAATCTAAAATGACACAAATGAACTTATCTACGAAACAGAAATAGACTCAGACATAGAGGACAGACTTGTGGTTGTCGGGGGTGGGATGGAGGGGGGATGGATTGGGAGTTTGGGATTAGCAGGTGCAAACTATTATATAGAGAATGGATAAACCACTAGGTCCTACTGTATAGCACAGCAGCCTATATTCAATATCCTGTGATAAACCACAGTGGAAAAGAATTCAAGAAAAGAATCATCCCTATTTGGCAGATGGGGATCTGAGGCTCAGAGGGTGAAGTGACTTGGTCCGTGGCACACAAGTGGTCTGTGTCAGAGCAGGTGACACTCAGGTCTTTGTGTGATTCCACTGCTCCAGACGCCCTCTCTGCAGCCTCTCTGTGTGTAAAGGACTCTTTCCTCGTGCACTGCTAAGGGAAGGGGGTGGCCGCTGCCTCATCTGTTTTTTGTGGTGGAGATGACGCTCCACTAAGGCCTGTTCAAAGAGTGTGGACCAGGTGCTGAATGGCGTGGAAAGACCCAGAGGAAGTGCTGAGATAACCATGCTGCTGGCGAGAGAGATCAGGACCCAGGAGAAGCAGAGCCTCGGGCACCAGGGCTGTGCTGTCTGTCCTGGGCTCCGCCTGCCTCCGAGCCGACTCAGGGAAGCCCGCTCTTTCGTTGGCAGGACGTGGGCACCTAGAAACTCAGAACGGCTCGCTTGCTACTTGTTTTAAAAATAACCGCGTTCTTAAAATTTTGGAAATATTATTTTTTCATTAGCAATGTCTGCTTGGAATTGGATATTTATTCCAATGAGAAATGACAGGGTTCACTTGTAAAATGTTACAAAAGTGATACACGTTCAGTTTTTTTTCTCACATTCTGCATAATATCCATTAAGTCTTCTTTTGGCATGAAAATGCATCTTCATGGGTCAGCAGCTGCTTTGGAGAGATGTGGACCTGGGTGTACCATCCTTCCTCACCTCTTATCACTGTGGTGACAACTTTCACAGGAGAGCAATAATGATACTGACTTTGGGGGTTTATTTTGAGAATGACATAAGATGTGTGAAATGGCTGTTATGGGCTGAATTGTGTCCCCCCAGATTCATACGTTGATGGAGTTCTAACTCCCAGTACCTCAGAATGTGATTGTATTTGAAGATAAGGTCTTTAAAGAGATAATTTATGTTAAAATGAGGTTACTAGGGTGGGTCCTAATCCAATATGACTGGTGTCCTTATAGGAAGAGGAGATTAGGACACAGACACACACAGAGGGAGGACCACGCGAGGACACAGGGAGAAGACGGCCGTCTACGAGCCGAGGAGAGAGACTTCAGAGGAAGCCGGCCCTGACGACACCTTGATCTTGGCCTTCCAGCCTCCAGAACTGTAAGAAAATCCATTTTTGTTGTTTGCCCAGTCTGTGGTACTTTGTGATGGCAGCCCCAGCAGACTCCCACACCCGCTCTCCCAGGCCTAGTATATATTAGGCCCCCGGTAAGTCCTGATTTATTTTTCCTCTTTATTGTCTTCTTTTGGGAGGCACCTGGTTATTATTATTACTTTTTAATAACGGTCACCTTAATAGCAACAGTTGTTTTTCTTTTTTTGTTTTTTGTCAATATTTTTAAATTGAAGTATAGTTGATTTACAATGTTGTGTTAATTTCTGCTTACAGCAAAGTGATTCAGTTATACATATATATACATTCTTTTTTTTAAAATATTCTTTTCCTTTATGGTTTATTATAAGATATTGAATATAGTTCTCTGTGCTATACAGTAGGACCTTGCTGTTTATCCATTCTATATATAAAAGCTGACATCTGCTAATCCCAACTTCCCACTCCATCCTTCCCCCAATCCCCACCCAATCCTTGGCAACCACTAGTCAGGTCTCTATGTTGTGATTCTGTTTCTCTTTCTGACTTACTTCACTTCGTATGATAATCAGTAGTTGCATCCGTGTTGCTGCATATGGCGTTATTTCATTCTTTTTTATGGCTGAATAATATTCCATTGTGTGTGTGTGTGTGTGTGTGTGTGTGTGTATCACATCTTCTTTATCCATTCATCTGTCAATGGACATTTAGGTTGTTTCCATGTCTTGGCTATTGTGAATAGTGCTGCTGTGAACATAGGGGTGCATGTATCTTTTTGAATTATAGTATTGTCTGGACATATACCCAGGAGTGGAATTGCTAGATCATATGGTAGTTCTATTTTTAGTTTTCTGAGGAACCTCCATACTGTTCTCCATAGTGGCTGCACCAATTTACATTCCCACCAACAGTGTAGGCGGGTTCCCTTTTCTCTACATCCTCTCCAGCATTTGCTATTTGTAGACTTTTTAATGATGGCCGTTCTGACCCGTGTGAGGTGGTACCTTGTTGTAGTTTTGATTTTCATTTCTCTAATAACTAGCGATGTTGAACATCTTTTCATGGGGAGGCACCTGATTTTATTAATTCACTTTCTTGAGGTCAGGAATTGTGTCGTGCTCATTTTGGCTTTGGCAATGTCTAACACACTCAAGGTTTACAGCATGAGTGAATCTGGATGCTGTTTCTCAAAGTGTGTTCTGTGGCACAGAGTCCCAAAAGACTGCATTTGAAAAAGGGTCCCCTGGTCAGATGACTTTGGGAAACACTGTGATCCGGCTTGGGGAGGGGACATGGGATTCAGCGGGGAGGGGGCTACGTCTGTGGTCCCCAGGAGCCCACCGACAGGAGAGCAGAGGCCTTTCATGTGGGTCTGTGACTCCTTGTTGCAGGGGCGAGCCTGTGGTGACTAACTCGGCACTTGGCAATCACACGTGCGACTGAGATCCACTTGTGAAATAATGATTGCAGTCATCTAATGAATCCAAAGATTCGCTTCAGTTGATGAAACTTGCAACTTGATGGAAAATTTTCCTAATAGCTTTTTAACCCTGGTTTGCAGGTATTTTCTCAATACCTACTCATGACCTTATTTATAACCTGGGCAATATGTGTTTCTTACAGATGCAAGGACGTAACATTGGCTCCAGATGTTATGGAGCCATCACGTACATTTATTTCATAAGATATCACAGGGTTCACAAACCAAGATGATTTGATTTACATAGAGCAAAGTAACCCATTGTTTGTTTGAGGAGTTTGTTTCCTAGTTGAATTTTGGATCGCCATGACCCGATGATGTCTTGCTGATGATGTCTTCCTGTTTATGGTGGGGAAACCCTACAGGCACAGCTTCACAACTCTACTGCCTTTAGCTTTCTAGGAGTGATTTACTTGCATTGCTCCTGTGTGTTATCTACCGTGGTCCAACATTGTCTAAGTTGACTTGGAATTCAGCAAGGCTTGATTGCAGTTTCCCTTCTAAATGGGCCATAGATTGGTCCGGCTATCACTGTCAGAAAACTGTGCTCACAGACGTGTGTTGCTTTATGCTAATTACATTGTGTATGTTCTAATTAATCTACACATTTTTTTTTAAATTAGGGAAAGCCAGTAACTACCTCACACTCTCCAGCTTTACATTCTTTTACTTTAGAGGCAATTCATATTCCTGCTAGCACTCACTGCCTGTAGAGCTGTGGCCGCATAGGGAGAAGTCTCTGGGTCTTTGGTTGCTGAAACACTGGAGAACCTATGATTGGTGGCCTTGGCTCAACTTAAGGGGGCCAGGGGGTGTTTTTCATGTGCTGAGGCGCCTTCACCCTTTCCCCAGCAGTCCCTGGACTAGCCCTGGCGCTGGCCTGGCTAGCACCCTGTCCTCCTGGAAGTTAAGAAATAAAGAAAGAAAGAACGAGAAGACCGGCATTTATTGAGTGTGAAACCTGTGTCAGGCATCTGCTAAGGTCTTTACGGGATCGTCTCATTTTATCTTTACAAAAACTCCATGAGGAAGGTTCTTTTGTAGAGGAGTATAATCATAAGTGTACTACGTTGCAGTGGTTACGCAGCTCATGAAACAACAATTTAAATTTTTTTAAAAGAAATCAAAGTTGTACATGGACCTGATTTAAAAAAACAAAATAGTTTTACAAGGTTTGTTGAAAGGCACACATCCCCAACTCAGAGCTCCCCTGTCTATGTCACCTCCCTCCCATGACACCTCCCCCCGAGGTCATCCCTTGTGCATTGTACCGATGTATTTCGTGCTGGCACGACTCCTCCTGGGCGTCTTAGTTTTAAGCATGGTCTTTTCTCTGTGAAGATGAGAATGCACACCTGTTCCTACCTCTATGCCTACCATACACACTCATACCCTTATGTCCACCCGTCCACTTCCTATACTTACCCTGCAATTCTGATTAGAGCCGTGTCCGCCGTCACAACTACATAAGTGCTGTTTGAAGCTCAGCCACGTAGTAAATTATGGTCACTGTTTATTGCACATTTTTTGTTTTGTTTTTCCAGGAGTCAGTTTTCTTTAATTTTCTCTCCCAATCGCTCAGTGTGGTGCATTCATCACGAGGTCGTTTGTGTTAACCCTCGAGACCTCTGGGTGCCTTCCCTACTCTCAGGTTTCCTTCCTGAGGAAAACCTCTCCCAGAGCTCCCGTCCTGGGCCATCCAGTCTGCACCATTTGCTCCTGAAACCTGTGTTCCAGAAACATTTTTTTCTTTCTTTCTAACTCTCAAGCACACCTGCTGGTCATCTGCTAAGAAAGGCTCATGGGCAGCCTGGGTCTGAAAAACATCATTATTTCACCTTACACTTACTGCATTTCTAGGTAGCAAATAATTTCCCTTGAGAACTTTGGTGGCTTCTGTCCACCGTCTTTGGCTCCTGGGTTGTTGCCCAGAATCCTGAAGCCGCCCGGGTTCTGGATCCTTAGGCGGGCCTCTGTTTCCTTTTGCCTCTTCGTCTCTGGAAGTTTGAAGGATCCTTTGTCCTCAGAGCTCTGAATTTTCACCATAATGTATGTTCCTATGGGTCCAGCTTCATCAGTTGTATTTGGGCTTCTCGTAAGCCCCTTTCATCCAAAATTCTGTGACCTGGGACATTTTCCAGAATGATTTGTTAGCTAATTTCTTCCCCTTGGCCTTCACAGTTCTTTCTGTCTGGAAACTCCCATTATTTGGATATTTGACCTCCTGGGATGATTCTTTAATTTTCTTATTCTTTCTCTCCTGTTAACCAATTTTTTTTGCTCTTGAGATTTCTTTGATTTCGAGCCCCAATCTTTTCGTTGACTTTTTTCCATCTTTCTTATAATATTCTGAGTTGCCAATAACTCTCTTCTGTTCTCCAAACATTCCTTTTCATGATCTCTGTCTATGTTACACGGTTGTGAGCTCTGGTCTCCTCTCTCCGGGGATATTAAGGAAAGCTTTTCCCTTCTTCACACACAGTCTCAGTCTCCCTCAACAGGCTTCGTTCTGTCCATTTGTTTTGGTCACTCTTTCCTGGGTGATCTGCTTTCCTCTACTGGTTCCTGTCTGCTCACCTTTATGCACACATGACAAAATGCCCATGGCATCTCTGAGTTCCTGGGGCTGTGGGCTGGGAGCTGGGCGGTGGGCTGGGTCACCCGGGTGGTGGGTTGTAGCTCCGACCCCATGTCAAGGTCTGTAGGTCTTTCCTCACGGGTGGTCGTGAAACAGAGCAGGACCCTGTGGTCCTTGCCCCCATGTTCTCCACCTGCCTTTTGTCTGTGGAAAAACTGTAGCCGAAGAATAAGTTTAATCAGAGAAGTGAGAAAACGCAGAAGCAAAGAAAAGCAGTCAAACAGGACAGAACAATAATAGTTTAGTCATTAAGCAAAGTCAAGGACCTTTAGTTCCTCCTCAAGGGCTGTAGATCATATTCTGAGCCGTATCCTGCGAGCTGTCTTATGCATACTGAAACCCTCACCAGGTGGAAGAAGTTAACTCCATGATGACCAGGCTGTAGCCACGACAGAAGCTGCCACAGTTCTGAGAACTGGCCTCAAGAAAATGGGAACAAACCAACCCTGGAACTGAAGATTAATTATATTGATACTTAAAACAATCAAGATGATGCCGATCAAGATGAAACTGATGACCAATTCCAACATGACTGTCTGAGCTGCCTGTGCTGTTTCTGCATGCAGCCCCCTTCCTCAGGCTATGAAAGCTCTTGCCCCGATTGTCAGCGGGGGCGACTCAGCCCTCCCCCATGGTTGCTGGCCTCCAAAATAAAGCGAACTTTCCTTTCCACCAACTTGGCCTCTTTATTGGTTTTTGAGCGGCGAGCGGCTGGACCCCACTTTCGGTTACAGTCGGATCCCCCAGAGGATATTCCCTGTGTCCCCTGCCTGGAGGCGACAGGCCTTGCTGCCCAGTGGGAGAAAGGCTGGCATCTCGGCACCTGTGGGCTGTGTGCACTTAACCCCTCTGTTCCTACAGGAACTTCCGTCCTCATCTGTGTCCAGTGACCGCTGGCCCAGGGACCTCTGTTATGGACCTCTGGCCTCCCCTGGAGGGGGAGGGACAGTGTCCTGGTAAGCAGAGTGGGACGGGGACTCTCGCTGCCTTGTGACCTGCATTCAATACCCCTCCCACCCTTGAAACCCCTCCCTCTGCTCCCAGAGGCCCTTGTGCCACCAGTGCCCCAGCCTCTTGGGTTCTCTGGGTAAACCAGGGTAGCTTTTGGCCTTCTTGGCCCAAGTTCAACTTTCAGGGCCTGCTCAGTCAGTTACCACGTGTCCACCTGCCTCCAGCTTTTCCAAAATTTTCCAAAATGTTCTTGCAGTCGTCTTTCCTTTTCTTCACACCTGTGTGAGAGGCTTTTATTTTTTTAACTTTTGTCCTCGTGTAAAACGAAACCCCTCTCTCTCCATCTGCAGCTGTAGGTCTGTAATTCTCGTTGCAGAGTGATATTCCTTTGTATGATGAGATCACATTGTCTTTGTCAAACCCCTTGTTGATGACAGTGGATCATTTCTGATGGTGGCTCCTGTGAGCTTGCTGCAGGCTGCGAACATTCTCGTGCGTGCCTTTTGGGGCACATGTCCTCATTTCTGTTGGGTATGTATTTAAGAGGGAAATTGCTAGCAGCCATAAAAGTCTATGCTTCCTTTAGCAGACGCTGGCTGACGCAACATTTTCCGAAGTGTTTGTACCAATTTTCACAGCCACCAGCAGCACCTGGATGGCTCCACACCCTCACCTGTATCTGAGCCCTTCTGATGGGTGTCACCGTGACCTCACTGTGTTTTCAACATATTTCCCTGTCGAATGGTGACATTCAGCACACTGTCATATTTTTGAAGGCCTTTGGCTGTTCTCTTTTGTGAAGTCTCTGTTCAAGTCTTTAGCCCAATTTTCCATTGGATTGTCTTTTTCTGATGAATTTGTGTTTAAAAATATATTCAGAATGTCAGTACTTTGTGATATAGATAAAGGCAGACATACATGTATACACATATATGTATATATACACGTGTAAATCTTCTGCTCTGTGGGTTGGCTTTTCATTCTCTTAATGATGTTTCTTATTTTAATTTTAATTGTAACACAGTCCTGTTTAATGATTTTTCTTTGTAGTATTTTGGGGGTCTTGTTTAAGAAATCCTTGCCTCCTGTAAGTTCGCAAAAATGTTCTCCTAAGTTTTCCCCTGAAAGTTTTATTTTACCTTAGTCTGCAATCCATCTAGCATTGGTTTTTGTGAATGGTTTGAGATAGGAGTATGTGTGTGTACTATATATATATATATATAGTATTTATATAAAGATATATAAAAAATATAAATATTATAAAATATAGTATGTATTATATATAAATATATAATATAAATAATATATATATAAATAAATATTTTTTCCATTTTTCCCAATGGACATCCAGTTGACCTAGCACTATCCTTTCTCCTCTGCATTGATGCATCACTTTGCCCTAAATATATATATATATTTGTTTGTTTTGTTTTTGTTTTGGATCTGTCTATTTCTGGTAATGTATGTCCTCCAGGTTTATTCTTCTTCAAGGCTGTCTTGGTTATTCTGCACTGAGTTTATAATAATTTCGAGAGGATTGACATCTTAGCAGTTTTCAGTCGTCATTCCAGAATCTTGGAATCTCCCTTCATTTATCATTAGTCCTCTCAATAGTATTGAGTTAGTTGGAAAGTTTTTTGAAGGTCTGCTCACACACTTCACTCACTGCCCACAGTCATTCCTTTTTTAACCCTCCAGCCCCCATGTCAGCCTTTGACTAACAGAAACCCATTCTCAGACATGGCTCTCTTTCCTTGTTAACAAACCCAGTAAACTTTTCTAATTTTGTGTCCCTGTAGACCTCTCTGAATTTTTAACTCCAGTGCCTCCTGGTGGATTTTGACTTTCCTTAGTACCACTTGCCCCTTCCATTATGACGAGCTTACAGTGAAAAAAAAATTCAAGTTCACATCTCCATACTTTGAATTCCAATTTTGTTCTCACACCTAGCCTCTTTAAAATATTAATAGACTTTATATTTTATGAATATTTTGGGGTCTACAGAAAAAATTGAGTGGAAAGTATAGTTTCCCATATACCCCCTCAACACCCCTCCCCCCAGCCCAGTATCCCCTATTATTAACGTCTTGCATTGATGCAATACATTTGATACAACTGATAGCGAATCTTGATACATTATTATTAACTAAAGTTTATAGTTTACATTAAGGTTCACTCTTCGTGTTGTACATTTTATGTGTTTTGACAAACGTGTGGCCATCAGTATCATACAGAATAGTTTCACTGCCCTAAAATTCCCATGTGCTCCATCCATTCATCCTTCCCTCAAACTCCTGAATCACTGGAAACCGTTGTCTTTTTACTGTCTTCCTAGTTTTTCCTTTTCCAGAATGTCATGTAGTTGGACTCATACAGATTCTTTTCTCTTAGCAACATGCATTTTAAGTTTCCTCCATGTCTTTTCATGGCTTGATGGCTCGTGTCTTTTTGTCACCAGTATTCCATTGCATGGATGTCACAGTTTGTTTATCCATTCACCTATGGAAGGACATCTTGGTTGCGTCCACGTACTGGCAATTATAAACAAAGCTGCTATAAACTTTCATGTGCAGGTTTTTGTGTGGGCATAAGTTTTCAACTCATTTGAGGAAATACCAAGGAGCGTGGTTGCTGGATCAGACGATAAGAGTATGTTTAGTTTTGTAAGAAGCTGCTAAACTGTCTTCTAAAAGTAGCTCAACTGCTTTGCATTCCCACCGGCAATGAATGAGAGTTTGTTCCTGTAGTTTCATATTCTTGTCAGTACTTGGAGTTGTCAATGTTTGGAATTTTAGCCATCCATTAGGTATATATGGCATCTTGTTGGGTTTTTTTTAAAGATTTTTATTTTATTTATTTATTTTTTGGCTGTGTTGGGTCTTCGTTGCTGCGCGCGGGCTTTCTCTAGTTGCGGCGAGTGGGGGCTACTCTTCATTGCGGTGTGTGGGCTTCTCATTGCTGTGGCTTCTCTTGTTGCGGAGCACGGGCCCTAGGCACACGGGCTTCAGTAGTTGTGGCACGTGTGCTCAGTAGTTGTGGCTCACGGACTCTAGAGTGCCAGCTCAGTAGTTGCGGCGCACGGGCTTAGTTGCTCCCTGGCACGTGGGATCTTCCCGGACCAGAGCTCGAACCCATGTCCCCTGCATTGGCAGGTGGATTTTAACCACTGCACCACCAGGGAAGCCCACATCTTGTTGTTTTAATTTGCACTTCCCAAGTGACATATGATGTTGAACATCTTTTCATATACTTCTTTACCATTTGAATATCTTCTTTCTGTTCATGTTTTTTGCCTATTTTTAAATAAAGTTGTTCATTTTCTTATTGTTGAGATTTAAGAGGCGTTTTTGTATGCTTGGATACCAGTCCTTTATCAGATATGTTTTTGCAAGTATTTTCTCCCTGTCTGTGTTTCGTCTTCTGGTTCCCTTGACAGTGTCTTTTGCAGAGCAGAAGTTTTTAATTTTAATGAAGTCCAACTTATCAATTTTTTCAAGGATCTTATTTTAACACCTAGAATTTTTGTTTTGTTTTTGAGCCTTAAAATATGCAAAAGCTTGACTTTGAACTTCCTCCAGAGCCAGACTTTGTGCCGTTTTCTTTATTCCCACACGTCTCTTGTCTTGCTATCCCATCATGGCCTTTCCCTTTTCTTCAAAACCAGATGAGGGCAAATAACCCTGGGGTGCTGCTGTCAGCTGTCTCTCTGCCAGGCCCACTTCCTTGTCCCCGTCCCAGACTCTGGCCCATCCAAGGCCCCACTTTGGCCTGACTCTGGATTTCACAGGTCAGGAGTTGACCCTACAGATCACCCCTGGGGCCAGAGGCAGGCAGAATCATCATTTGTTATGGAAATGACCTTCCATTTCAGAAGCCATGCGGCCTCCTCCTTGCTCATCAAAGTTTACATTTCTTGCGCTCTGTGACTGGCTCCGACTTGCTCCTCATTGCTTGGGTGATGGGTGTAATACCAAAGCAGGAGATGATGAAGGACGAGGCCATTACCTGAATGGTTGCCTGTCTGGGTGAGGGCTGTGTAACGGAGGGAGCGGTGTCTCCCCTTCCAGAGTAGAAACCCCTTTGTTTTGCAACAGGAAACCTCTGGTAAGCTGAAGGCAGCATTCAGTTTAGACTGGGAGCTCTCAGGTGAGGTGCAGACTTCAGCAGTTATCTCTTCATCATTATGCCACTTCTACCGAGGCCATCTCCTCTGTAAACACAGACAGTGACTTTTAAAAATAATTAATTAATTAATTTTATTTTTGGCTGCGTTGGGTCTTCATACCTGTGCGCAGGCTTTCTCTAGTTGCGGCGAGCGGGGGCTACTCTTTGTTGCAGTGCGTGGGCTTCTCATTGCGGTGGCTTCTCTTGTTGCGGAGCACGGGCTCTAGGCGCTCGGGCTTCAGTAGTTGTGGCACGTGGGCTCAGTAGTTGTGGCTCGTGGGCTCTAGAGCGCAGGCTCAGTAGTTGTGGCGCACGGGCTTAGTTGGTCCGCAGCACGTGGGATCTTCCTGGACCAGGGCTCGAACGCGCGTCCCCTGCATTGGCAGGTGGATTCTTAACCACTGTACCACCAGGGAAGTCCTAAGACAGTGATTTTATAATTTGCTCTCAGGCAACTGAGAGTTTGGGGGCTCTTTACCTTCTGCCTTTTTACGGCAGCTAAATCACAGCCAGAATTTTTCAGAGCTCGGCAAACGTCATTATTAAAAACAAAAGTTATTAGTTTCAACGCCGAACAGTAAATCAGTGTGAACCCCTTGCTGGCTCCCTGAAGGAAGGTCTCTGTCTCCTGGGTCCAGGAGAAACACAGCTGACCTTACAGTGGGGACCACTGGGGTGGGCCTGCCGGGTGAGCCCCCTCCTGCCGTGTGTGCAACTGTTGCATCTCCAGGTAAAGTAGGAGGACCACTGAGTGGGCTTCCTCGATTGGAGCCATCAGGCTTACGGACAGTGTTCCCCCTTCAGGTCCTGCAAATTCACAGATAGAAAAATAGAAAATAGAAGAAACAGAGAAAAGTGAAATGAGGCTAGAACAAGTTAGTTAAAACCATGCTCAGACCCCCCATTCCACCCCCCGCTTTCTCCTTTATCCTCTTGCAGAACCTACTCCTAATTCTCAGGTTCCTTTTCTCCTGCGTGATCTTCCTTAGCTTCTGCAGTCCTTGGTTTGTACTGATGACTGCCGTTTTAGGGTTTGCACAGCGTACCTCTTTCCTGTCAGCCCTGAGCACAGGTGGGTGCCTGGTAGGTCCACAAACCATGATGGTTAAAGAAATGAGCAAGAACATTGGTGCCCGAATCTCTGGACGACCTTGGCCTCTCCGGCCTGGTGTTCTAGAATGTTCCACACCAGCTGTCTCAGAGGGGACGGCAGTTTTTGTTCTCTCTGGACCCCAGGTTCCCATCTTCAAATCTTGATGTGGTTAAAAAATTTTTTGCTTTATCTATAAAGCCCTTTATTCAAACCAATAAAAGCAGGGGTGTGTCTTGAAGGGGGTGAGGTGAGTGAGGGGACAGGAAGCAGACCCCAGCCTTGGAGCCCCCGTTCCACCTTGGAGACCCCTTGGGAGGGGCCTCTCTGCATTTCCAGTCTCTCCCTCTCATCCCGCTGTCACCCTGCCACCTGTCACCCACCCTCACAGCTGCGGGTCTGGACGGTGCCACAGGCCTCCTTTCAACGCCTCTCTTTTCTCTCCTTCCAACCCCTTGTCTTTCTTCCATTGCATGAGGCATGATCAGAGCTGCCAGACTAAGCCTTTTAAAGCGCAACTTTTGCCCATCACTTTCCTCCTCAGAAAGTCTAGATGCCGCACGGCGCCCCAGTAACCGGGAGATAAAGCCTCTCTTCTCGGCACGACATTTCGGGCTGAGCCAACTTTGGTTACCAGCGATCTTCCCAGGATGCTCGGCCGCCACCCTCACCTGTGCCGGGCTGGCTTGCGGGCTCCCTTGCAAACCGTGAGGAGAAAGGAAACAGAGGAAGAAAGAAAGATACATGTGTAAAAACAGGAAGGAGACGAGATGGAATTTCCGCTCCTCCCTTGTCTCTGGTGGGCTCTCCCAGCCCCACCCTCCCTGCTGGAGGACAGAGACGTCCCACCCCACCACTCACTCCTTCTACCAGTGGTGGAGAGAAGGAAGGAAAGAAGGAAGAAAGAGAGAGAGAGGGAGGGAGGGAGAAGGAAGGAAGGAAAGAAAGGAAGGAAGGGAGGGAGGAAGGACGAAGGAAGGAAGGAAGAAAAGAAAGAAAGAAAAGAAAGAAAGAAAGAAAGAGAAAGAAAGAAAGAAAAAAGAAAGAAACGAAGGGAGGGAGGAAGGAAGAAGGAAGGAAAGAAAGAAAGGAAGAAAGAAAGAAAGAAAGGAAAGAAAGGAAAGAAAAAATCCCTTAGAATAATGGCAGAATTGTGGTGATTAAATGAGCTGACAGGTATTTAATCATAATTCATTAAAAATCTCAAAGTATATGTCAGTGATTCTTGGTCTGTCTTGTATAGATTAGAATATGATGTAAGGGATGTGGGTAAATACACCTGCTCATTGGAAAGGAACGGGCTTTGGAATGAGGCTGACCAGGTTGCAGTTCTGGCTCTGCCGTGAGCTGTGTGGCCTCTTGTGAATTGCTGAACCTCTCTGAACCTCATTTTCCTCACCTGTGAAAGGGTAAATAAAGCCTGCTTCTCAGGGAAGCTGTGAGAACGAAATTAGTCAACTTAGGTGGCCCTTACAGTCCATGATGGTTTCACTTTCTGTTGTCCTTAAAGCAAAGCTCCCTCTGGGTCTCTGCCTGGAATCCCCCCTGTACTGTTCTTTGGGACCCACAAATTTCCAGGCTCTGAGCCTGGACGCAGAGGGCCGGCGTCAGGGAGAGAGAAGGTACAGCAAGAAAGTCCAAGGGAAAAGCAGGAATTAAAGCTAATGAGGGTCTCCCTGTGCAGCTTGGGCTGTAGGGAATCCCACATGGGGGGCGTGGTCATGGGCCACGGCTCCATGATTCAGGGAACTTCTGGCTGCCAACAGTTAAGGCAGGATCTGGATTTTATGTGAGGGGAAAACACGAATCTTAGATCACTTATTTACTTATAATTTGTAAGATAACATTATTCACACTCAAAAGGAATGATCACGTGTATTAATTTAAAAGCTGGCATGTGGAATAAATAAATTAGGAGATTTTTCTTTAAAGTGTGTACAACATTTTGAGTCTAACACAGAAATTCTACCCCAAACTCCAGATTATTTTGAGAAGCTGATCTAATAAAATGAAGAATTAGAAAGACCACCCGTAACAGCTTAAGGAGAGTTCAGTGATTTGACAAGCGATGTACGTGGTATTTTGTTAAGTGAAGAAAACACACTTTCTAAAACAAGAATGTGTCGGATGATCCCATTTTATGGAAAACAATACAAGAAAAATATAACATATATAGACAGCAAACTATCTGGAAAGACATATCCTACTGCATTTTTTCTTCTTTTAAATTATTTTTAGTGCTTAGGTTGAATATTCCTTTGGTAATAAGAAACAAACAAAAAAAGTCCTACCTTTATGTAACTCTTGGGAGAAATACATGCTCCACCTATGAAGCAGTCTTGCAAAAATAATCAAACTCCATAGATGCTGTAGATTCAACTACCAACTCCCAAGAAATACAGGGGATGGAGGACTGTGTAAAGGGGACCCACAGGAAAGCAATCAGCCCAATACAGACTGAGGGGAACTCGATGGGTTAAGCGACTGGCTTCTGTAATAGATAAAGAAATTGATGAGAGATAAAGATGGAGACAGGAGGAGGGGAGGGGAGAGAATTTAGAAATTAAAAGAGGCTTAAGAAATGCACCAGCCAGTTAACAGCATGTGAAACTTATTTGCATTTTGACTCAAACTGTAAAAAGTTATCATCCAGGAGGTTTACGGGACAATGGGAAGGTGGGACTCTGGCTATGTAATGCTATTAGGGAATTCTTGTTAATGTTGTAGGTACAAAAAGACCGACTCTTTCAAGATGGACCCCAAATATCTCCAGTTGGATGGCCAGGCTGTCCAGGATCTGCTCCCCAGTAATAAGGGGAGGAGGGGGGCAGGTGGGGGTCCCCCAGGCAACAGGACCGACCATGAGTTGCTGAATATTGAAGCTGGATGGTGGGACCCGGGATTCACATCACTGCCCTCTTCACTTTTGTGCCCGTTGACATTTTCCTTAATAGAGAAGTCTGAAGAAGCTGCTCTTGGCTTTCTCGAATGACTCAGACCGGCTCCCTGGACTAGAGATTTCTGCCCACCTTTCTCTGGGGGACCCTCCCGTGCCCCTCCTTTGCTGCTTCCTCTCCTTTTCCACTTACTCTTAATTCTCTGGAGAATTCTGGGGCTGGGCTCGCTGGAACCTTGGCAAGGTGCTTCGAGTCTTTCCATTCTGAAAAGATTTCTCTGTTGAGTACCTGAGGACCACAGCTTTCCGAGCTGGGAGGCCTCCTCGTCCCCCATGGCTGTGCCATGCGAGCCACTGCCACTCAACGGTGGGCAACAGGGCACCACCTTTGCCGTTCAGGTACGTTACCAGCCAAACCAAAATTATTAGCCTTAATACAATTTTAAAACAATTATTGGGCTAACTGGATGCAAATTAAACAAAATGAACCTATAAATATATGTGTTTTTCAAATTAGTAATTGGATTTTTTGATGATCTTTGGTGTGACATTGATAAGCTGCCGCTCATAACGGTCTAATTAGGCAATATGTAAACTTTGGCACTTGGTTCTGTCCTAGTGGCTTTTTCAAATGATGTTTGTAAAATTTGCAATTTCATATTACAGATTAAAAATTAAAAACTGCAGGAGGCTAACATTAAAATGAGAATTCATTTCAGGGAAAGCCCTGTAGACAAAATTCACCCTAATAGAATTGTGCATTAGGGGCCGCAAATCACGATGTATAGTTACACAAGGGAAGCCTTGTCAAAACCAGTATTGTTGGTCTGTAGTTCTATTCACAGTATTAAACCCATCAGCAAAGCCACTTTGGGGAAAATGTGAACATTATCAAAGAACAGTAAATTAGCAAGAAATTAAAGCATATACCCTTGCATTTCCAAAACAAAAGATCCCTTCATTAAAAACCTTTCATCAGTGGTTTAATATTCATAGCAGTAATTTGCATAACTAAATCAGTTTTCACTGATGAGAGACGACCAAAGTTTTTTCACTAATTTCTTTTTTGAATGAGCTCTCTAGTTTTTTGATTAAAATTTCACACCAGTAGTTGAACAGAATTGAATCCATGGCTTAGCCATATTTGCAAGTATCATCTTTTAAAACACCAGATTAAATGTTACTTCTTAGGAAGGCAGGTATTGTTCAAATAGCTTTGTTTAACTGCATGTATTTTTCTCTCCTTGAAATTTGGGCCTTGAGTAGAAAAGGTTGATAGGGACAGAATCAAGTTGATGGCGTTCGGACTTGTTTCTTGTTTTTTTTCTGAACCTGAGGGTGGGCACTGTGTGAACGAGCCGCTGCGGCCTGCTAGTTCTGGCAAAGTCATCTGCCTGCACAAGTTAGGGATTCCAGCATCTTTGTGAAAGTGCCGTGATTTTCTAGCGCTGCTTCTCCTTAGAAAAGGTGGTAACCTGGTGAGGGGAAGAGGTGAGGAGGCCAGCTGGTTAGACCCTGGGGATGAAACAGAGGGGCTGTGATTTGCAGGGTTTGGTCCCTTGGCTGTGACACATCCATCCATTTGTCTAGCAGTTTAGTCCAAGTTAAAACCAAAATCACAGCTTATGTTCAGAGCGAGATAGTGCATGATTATTTTCTTCCCTCTTTCAACCTGAGGGGCTCAAAGATAAATTGGTGCACACTTTTTGGAAGAAGGTAGTCACATGACTTTCATCAGTTGTACGTGATTTTCAGACTTTTTGAAAAATTGTGAATGAAAATACCAGTGGCTGTCCCGGGTGTGGAGCTTTGCTGCTTACTTGAAAAGCCGTACCCTGAAAGGTGCGTTGCCCCGTCTTCTGCGAGGAGCATCTCCCCACTTTCTCGGTCCCAGGCAACCCCAAGTCACTGCCTGAAACGTGGCTCAATAATTCTAACTTTGGGGAGTTGTAGGTCAAAACCACTATCTTCCCAGAGACATTCAGCTCTTACTGGTGAATCGGTTTCTGGAGAGTCCTACATTTTGGGGACCAGTTGTATTTCTTGATAACCAAACCAGGAAACTCAACCATTGACATAAAAATGAGGACCTTAGGAGAAATTTTTAAAAATAATTAATTAATTAATTAATTAATTTTTGGCTGCGTTGGGTCTTTGTTGCTGCGCGCGGGCTTTCTCTAGTTGTGGCGAGCGGGGGCTACTCTTCATTGTGGGGCTTCTCACTGCGGTGGCTTCTCGTTGTGGAGCACGGGCTCTAGGTGCGCAGGCTTCAGTAGTTGTGGCACGTGGGCTCAGTAGTTGTGGCGCACAGGCTCAGTAGTTGTGGCGCATGGGCTTAGTTGCTCCGCGGCATGTGGGATCTTCCCGGACCAGGGCTCAAACCCGTGTCCCCTGCATTGGCAGGCGGATTCTTAACCACTGCGCCGCCAGGGAAGTCCCAGGAGAACATTTTTATTAAGTATTTATGATGGATCGTCTTATATTCCTTTCATCCAGTCAGTATATTTGTGTAGAACCTACTGGACACCCAGCGCTGTGCTTTTATTTCATGGAGATCCTGAAACTCTCTGTGCTGTGGATTCAATAAGTGGCTACACAACGCAATTCTTGTCTGGTGGTTGTATGAAGCCCGGGATGGCAAGTTCCGCTCTTCAGCAGATGAGATTATTTAGGGCAGGACAAAGTCAAGTTAAATTCTTTTCTCTTTAGATTATCAAGTCAGCTTACCTACCTGTTAGCTTTATTTAACAGGTTTATATCACTAGCAGATCAATCTGAATATCTTCGAAACTAGGGGGAAACATCCCGTTTCAAGAGAACTTAAGAAGAAGCTTTTTTCCCTCTGACAGGCCTGTATGTCTCGTTTCACTGTCCACTGGTCTTAAACAGGCGTCTTTAAGGACTGGTCCTACGGCTGCCCTTAGCAGCCTCCTCGTCCCTGGAAAGTGAGGTCAGAGAGAGTGGACATCTCCACCGCTCCTGGAGAGACCAACGGAACAGTGGGAGCAAAGGCGGAGAAAATTGGAAGGCGTGTGTGTGTCTTGGACAGAGTAATTTGGCTGGTGGCAGAAAAGACGGACGGAGGAAACGCTGACTGAAGGCTTCCTGTGGGGGGGATGGATTATGTCTCTCGGGAGGGAGAGAAGGCAGCAGTGTGTGTGGGGTGACCCCGGCCCCGCCTCCATAGCATCTGGTCTTGGGCAGACCTGTGTGGCCTCAGAGCATCCCCCGCTTCCCTTCTCCGCAGAGTGGTTATGTCCAGCCTAAGGATGTAGAGGAAATCGCTTAGAAAACCACACTGGCCTAAGCCAAGGCGGCCTGAGATAAAGTTAAGTCCAGGCGCGTTGTCCTGGAAACACGGGGGTCCGGGAGACGGGGCTGTGTGTGCAGATTGCCGTCCCGCTTTTCTTTCCACTGGGCTCCTAATTTCCTGGCCGTCTTTGACGTTTCAACGTGTGCCCGCGTCTTCTGTAGAAGTATATGAGCTAGAGACCAACCAGAACTTTTTGATACGTGCAAGGGTTATTATTAAATAGAAGTTTTAAATAAAATGCGGGACAAAGAGGGCTGTGATGGGAAGAAGAAGCAGAACTAAGGGAGGAACACGTTTGAGGTGTGACTTCAACGGCAGGATCGGGGTCTGGATGGTAACCTTGACCTGGCAGCCAGAAGGGAGTCTGCCCATGTCCTGCCCTGCTGGAGGGGAGCTGGAAGGCCCTGGTTCGCTCAGTCGCCTCGAAGTCCCAACGCCGGTGCATGCTGACAGAGGCCACGTTTGCCTTTGGATGAAAGTTTTAGAGCAAGGCTGGCCACCAAGCACTAAGTCCTCTACTGAGCTCCACTATCAGGGCTGATGTCCAGTCCCGTTTTAGAGGGACGTATTGGCACAGCCCGCTGCCCGAATTCAGGCCCACGTTGGCTTTCCAGGATTGAAGGAACCCTCAGATCCCAGCACTACCGATGCCTGACGCGTCTAATCTCTGACACCCCGCCAGCTCAGGAAAGATTTCATAATTAAAAATGTAAAAATGTTAATTACCTGAAGATACTTCCTGATGGGTAGCACTGATCAGGAGGGAAATTGATGGTATTGAGACAGGGAAAATTATTAGATTAAGCAATATTCATGGGAAATGTATCTCATAAGAACTCTGTGTGTGGTCCTGCCTGTTTGGTGGTATTTCTACGTTATGTTTTTTGGTAGGAGGAAATGCACTAAACTAAAAGAGAATTTGATGAACTGCGTTGGTCAGAAAGCAAGGTATGTCTTCCTGGTCAGAGAAGGATTCAGAGACTCAGGAACGATGCGGGGAGGAGTAGGAGGAAAGGACTGTACAGCTTTGATACTCTTGTGGCCTCATGAGAGAGGGGTCTCGTGCTGGAATTTGGCGGGGGGTCCTGCTGAAGATCTTGGCTGAGCTAATTGGGTGGGTTGGATTGTGCCCAAGAAGGGTCTGTGGGCGCCTGTGCTCACATTAGGGGGGTGTTTCTCCAGCTGGTGGGTACCCGGCACCTCAGAGGTGCATCGTCTGTCCTATCGGGTGCCCTGGCTGCCTGGCAAACTTCTGTAAAGGTCCAGAGAGCAAATAGTTTCTGTTTTTCCAGGACTATACCTTCTGTCCCAACTGCTCAGCTCTGCTGAGGTAGCTCCAAAGCAACCGTACACGATTCATACACAAACCGCGTGGCTGTGTTCCAGTCAAACTGCGTTCACAGGCACTAAAGTTTGAATTGCATACAATGTTTACGTGTGATGAAATAGCTTCTTCTTCTTCCATCATTTTAAAATGTAAAATCTATTCTTAGCTCGTGGCCCGGATCAGGCCTGCAGACTGTAGTTTGCCAGCACTGGCTGTGTGAGACTGTCTTAGAATCTTCACTGGCAAATCTCCTTCTTGATCAGTTTCATGTATTTTAAACTCTAGAAATGGAACTTTCTGTATTAGTTGAACAAAACCACAGCATTAATGAGAAGGCAAGAACTGAGAAGAAGTCTTAGTGGGTCCCAGGTGATAACTTAAGTTGAATAACAATCCAAGTCTCTTTTGAATTCTGACATTTAAAAAATTTTTTTATTGAAATATAGTTGATTTACAATGTTGTGTTAGTCTCAGGTGTACAGCAAAGTGATTCAGATATATCCATAGATATATATCTACAGATATATATACAGATACATATATTCTTCTTTAGATTTTTTCCATTATAGATTATTACAAGATATTGAGTATAGTTTCCTGTGCTATACAGGGGGTCCTTGTTGGCTATCTAGTTTATATGTGGTAGTGAATTCTGGCATTTTGTCTGCTTGGTATGATGCACTGTTTAGACAAGAGCTTATGTGGATATTCATTCATTCAGTGATTTACGTACTCATTCATTGACAGAAGAGTCGAATGTCTCCTTGTGTATCAGACACAATGTGAGGCCCTTGGAGATGCAGCTGTAAGAAGGTTAGGCAAAGCCCCTCTGTCCTGGAGTTTACAGCCTAGGGAGGCCGACTGACATTTAGCAATACCTGCACAGATACACATGTCATGAATGTGTCACTGTTATTGTAGCAGTGCCTCACCTGTATCCCTTGCACCTTCCAGCTACCGGTGTCAGCCTGTCTGTCTGCTGGCTCTTCCCCCCATGCCTCTTCCCCCACCCGTGGGAAGCCCTGCGGGCTGCAGCAGGTGTGCACACCTGAAGTGCTGAGGAATCGATACCTCGTTCGATCTCACCCAAGGACTTTAGGAGCAGGTGTATAGATACCCCAGCTCCCTTGCCCCCTGAGTGGGGAAATGCTTCTGTTTTACACCATTTCTTAGAGTTTCCTCCACGGGATTAACCTCTCCTCCCCTACACTGGTCACTGGCTTGAAAACAGACAGACATGTGACAGCTTGTGATTAGCCTGTTGGATCGGGGAAGCAACATTTAAACTGAGTGCTGGCAGAAGAAGTGGGATCTAGCCCAGGAGGGCGCCAGGGGTGTGCATGTGAGTGTGGGAGGACCCTAAGTAGGCGGAAAGAAGCCGGGGGGTCTGACCACCCACCTTGCTTGACACTGTGCCAGGTGAGGGGGTACTGAGACCCCTGCTCTCACGAAGCCAGAGGTCAACTGTGGTCAGATTCCTAGAGGAAGAATCTCTAGGATGTGTCTTGATCTTTTAATTTTCATATTATCTTCTGATTGTCTCATTTTGCCCAATGACAAGCCCATGAGTGTTGGGAGGGAAAATATTCTATGTGTGTAGAGAATGAGCTGCAGAAAAGTTGAAGGAGCACAAAGCCAGTGGGGCTCTGGGCTCTTAGATCCCTGGCGTTTCTCCCTCTGTGATACTACCGATGGTGCCCAAGGAGGGAAAACCATCTTCTGCAAAACTGGGGATACCTGCGTACTGCGCAAAACCATTCAGAACCCTCAGAAGTAGACCGGAGTCAAACCCATCGGGAATCCTACCACCCATTGGTAATGCTCTGTGTGCAGTCTTCTGCACTTTTTCTACAGACACACATGGTAACACATAAATGTGTTTTATAAAAATAGAATCCAAGGAGATGGCTATTCTTTTGAAACCTATCTTTTCATTAGTATACGTGAACAGTGTCCATGTCAATAATTAGACATCGAATAATAAATCATAATAATTTCAGATGGGTGTACTGTGTTCCAGGACATGGATATCCCGGGATGTACTTATACATAATTTTTGCTGTTATAAACAAGGTTGCGACGAATAGCCATGTATGTTAAGGGGGGCTGATGTGTCCAGCAATTCCCGTAGGCTCAGTGCGTGGGCTCAGAGCTGCGCCCACATGAATGGATCCTCTGGTTTATCCTCCTCCTCCAGTTGGGTGGAAGGATGCTCTGCCCCCATCCTTATCAGTTCCAGATATCACACATTCTTTGATTATTAATAACTCGTAATAGTACGGCTTTTGAATGCGCTCAGTGTTGTTTGCCAAGCCCTGAGTTTGATGCTTTTCATGCATTGACCGTTTGGTTCCCTGTGGGTGGCAGAATAATGCCCTCCCAGAATGTCCATATCCTAACCCTCGAAACCTGTGAATACGTTACCTTTCATCATACATCAACAGTTTGCAGGGACTTCCCTGGCGGTCCAGTGGTTAAGACCTCACCTGCCAGTGCAGGGGCTGCGGGTTCGATCCCTGGTCGCGGAGCTAAGATCCCACATACCTCGCAGCCAAAAAACCAAAAACCATGAAACACAAGCAATATTGTAACGAATTCAATAAAGACTTTAAAAATGGTCCACATCAAAAAAAAAATCTTAAAAAAACAAACAAACGGGACTTTGCAGATGTGCTTATTTATGTTCATGATTCTGAGACAGAAAGATTATCCTGAGCCCAGTGTAATCCCAAGGGCCCTTAAAAGGTGGAAGAGGGAGCAGCAAGTCAGAGTTGGAGAGAGATTGGAAGATGCTCCACTGCTGCCTTTGAAGATGGAGGGAGTGCCAAGCAATGCAGGACCCTCTGGAGGCTGGAAAAGACAAGGAAACAGATCCTCCCCTAGAGGCTCTGGAAGGAACGCAGCCCTGCTGACGCCTTGATTTGAACCCAGTGAGACTCTCTGGGACTTCGGACCTCCAGAACTGCAAGATAACAAGTCGGTGTTGCTGTAAGCCGCTAAGTTTGTGGTAACTTGTTACGGCAGCAGTAGGAAACTAATACTGTCACACGTGATGCCCTGGTGAAAATTCTGCTCTGATCCCCATTTTAGAGAGCAAACTGAGGTTTGCTTACTGCAGTTAAGTAATGGGCCTAAATGAAAACAATAAGATTCTTTGCAATTTGCAGCACATCTGACAAGAGGCAAAGCTGCAACTGGGGCCCAGGTGTGTTTTTCTGAAAACGATTATCAAATAGACTTTAGGCTGTTTGCTGCTACCAGTCTGAGCGGCTAAAAATGTCATCTCATCATTCAAATTTGCATTTCTTCAACGTTATCTTTTCATGTTTATTGGCCATTTGGTTAATTTTCTACTCATACCCATTCCTATTGATTTGTAGGAGCTTTTCATATTTTCAGCATAAAACCATTGTCTGTCAGGCAAATTATGAGTATATATTTTTATATACTCATAATATACTCATAATATATTTATATACTCATAATATATTTTTTATATTTTTGTTGTTTATCTTTGTTTAAAGTGTATTTTCTTATATCAAAGTTTTTTTTACAATTTCTTAATTTTTTATGGTAAAATCTGTCCATCTTCTTTTAATGGTTTGTATTTTGGCATTATAATTTAAAAAGACATTTTCCACTCCAAGATTGTATAAATATCCGTGTTTTCTTTCAGTAACCGAAGGATTTATTTTTTATATTTAAATCTTTGACTCCTGTGGAATTTATTTTGGTGCTAAGGGTCTAAACTAATTATTCCTTTCTCTTTTCTGAATTTCCATAAGTTCCTGGATCTGTGTCTCTAGTGTCTGTACTGTGATCCGTTGCTCTGTCTTTCCTGCACCAGGACACATAGCCTTAACCCGGTCACTTGATGAGATCCTCCAATATATGAAAGGCCAGGGTCAAGGTTGGGGGGCATCAGATGTGCTGTTCCTATTGTCTTATTTTACATTTCCAATTTATGAATAGCTTACACCTATGTCTCTTTGTATTGTGCTTTGTGGTTTCATTTTAATATATATTTTGTCTTATATTTTCTCTTCCTGTTTTTGTTTTTTGCCATAACAATGAAAAATTTTTTTTGTTAATTTTAAAGAAAGAATTCTTCTGGTAATGTAGAAGCTGTACATATTCATTTTCTAGGCAGATAGCAGCTATGCTCACTCTACTTTTAAAAAATTTAAAATAGCATCACTGGTTTGATTATTTGGTGGTTATGAAAATGATACATGACTATTAAAATTATCAGAAACTGTCTGAAAATGTAAAGAAGTGAAAGTCACCCATCATCATATCACCTGGAGAGGACTACTGTTAGCAGTTTGTGGTATAATTTATAGACAGGATGTCTAAGTAACTCTCCATTCACGTTGTTCGGTAGTGTGTTTTGTTTCTGTATTAAATATCCAGGATGTCTTTCCATGCATGTAAGTTAAACTACATCTCCATCCTTAAGAATGACATAATATTCTATTGTATTAATTTATCTGTACTCCTATTGTTGAATATTGAGTTTGTTTCCACCTCTTACTATTACAAACAATACTGCAATGGACATCCTGGTTCCATTATTTCTTTACTGTGTGTTTTCAGTTGTTTGGTCAAAGATGTTGATATTGGAATGGCTTCTGTCCTATGTTGCCAAATTACCATCTCAAGAGACTGTGCTCTTTTGTATTTCCACCAGCAATATAAAAGCGTCTCATTTGCCCTACACCCTAATCAACATGAGCTTTATTGGTCTTTTTGATCTTTGTCAGGTTGGTGGTTAAAAATGGTATCTCATTATTTTATCTTTAGTTATTTATTAGGTTGAACATCTTTTTGTATTATCCATGAATATTTCTTTACCTTTTGAATTTGTATTTTTCTTTTATTAAAAAAATATTTATTTATTTATTTGGCTGCACCAGCTCTTAGTCACGGCACGGGGGATCTTCATTGCCGCATGCGGGATCTTCTCTGCGGCATGCGGGATCTTTAGTTGCAGCATGCGGGATCTAGTTCCCTGACCAGGGACCCCCTGCATTGGGAGTGCTGAGCCTTAACCGCTGGACCACCAGTGAAGCCCCTGAATTTGTATTTTTTTTTTTTTTATTTATCTATTTTTGGCTGCATTGGGTCTTCACAGCTGCGCGGGCTTTCTCTAGTTGTGACGAGCAGGGTCTACTCTTCGTTGCGGTGCACAGGCTTCTCATCGCGGTGGCTTCTCTTGTTGCGGAGCAATGGCTCTAGGCGCATGGACTTCAGTAGTTGTGACACACCGGCTCAGTAGTTGTGGAGCACGGGCTCTAGAGCACAGGCTCAGTAGTTGCAGCGCATGGGCTTAGTTGCTCCGTGACATGTGGGATCTTCCCGGACCAGGGCTCAAACCCGTGTCCCCTGCATTGGCAGGTGGGCTCCCAACCACCGCACCACCAGGGAAGCCCCCTGAATTTGTATTTTTCAACCAGGTGAAGAATGAAATGGTGTCAGTGGATGTCCCTTCTGAATGACACTTTTACATCCAAGATCCCACTACTGTGGGCGGGGGTGCGGAAGACAAGACGAGGAACCCACTCTGGAGCTTGTCAGGAGCTTAGCTGAGCTCTGCATCTGATCGGCCAAGCCTTCTTCCAAACGACGATTTGACCCTGGATTGTCTTCTTGGCTCTGATTTGGTGCTTTCTGGAGATGCCATTTTTAGTAACATTTGCTTAGCTCCATCTGGCCATCTGAGAGTAGATTCATGGGACTGCTTGGCCAAAATCTAGGATGCCAGGTTTCAGCTAAGATTGCCCAAAGCACAGCTCCAATTACTGCAAGAAAAGCAAACTGGGCAACAGTGACTTGTCTAAGATCATGTGTCTGGTGTGACAAAACCCATGCCTAGAACCCAGGTTTTCATTCTCTTTCTCTTAGGTTACGGTATCGCACCTTGGAACTGCCAATGTTCACTGCCTAATCGTTATCTCAAAGTCTGTGTTCTTAACCTCAGTCTTTCCTATGTTGCATTCATTCACTCGCTCACTCAACAAATACTTACTGCACCTGTGCCAGGCCATGTTCTAGCACTGGGTTTGAATCCAAGCTTCTTACTTCCTGATCCTGTTCAAGATACTTACCCTTAGACCTCAGTCTCTTCATCTCTAGAGTGGGAGTGAATTTAAGAGCACCGTGTGTACCTCATAGAGTTTTGTGAAAATCAAATGCCATGATGAGGGGAGGCGCCCGGCACATGCCTGATGAAAGCCAGCTTTTGTTTTTGAGAAGAATGACCTTGGCTACCTCATGGGGGAATACACTGATCTCTCTGCAAGTCTCCTTGAGGGCGGGCTGCCTCTATCTGCCTTCTCCTGCAGGAATGAACCCCTTCCCGTGGGGTCCTGATGAAGGGGCCACACACAGTGGTCTCCAAGACCCTCCAGCTATAGCATTCTTCAGTCCTATGAAATCTGGTCTCTGGTCTAAGTTGGGGTGATAGGGGCTTCCAAGTTCAAGTTCTGGTTCAAGAGACTCAGCAAATCTCTTCTGGAGAAATCGGAACTATGGCTTGCTGTTTTCTTCTGGGCTGCACACTAAAATTCGAGAGTAGCTGAGCAGCCGAGTTTGACTTTTAAATAAGTTATGGTGCTTCTCTTTCTCCCTTTGCCATCCCCAGGCTCAGTGCTCCCTCTTGTCCCAGGAGCCCACCCACCTGAAAATCAAAAGATGAGCTCCCTGCAATTCTGGGAGATCTGCTCTGATTGAAGACTTGCAGAAGAGCCGGGGTATCTGGGGTTTTGCAATAAAATTTCTTCTTCTGCCGACAACAGATCCGCATCTAATCAAAACCCTTAATTAAAAAAAAAATCTCAGGTACTTAATTTGATTTGCTTATTTGCATAATATTGGAGGACAAAAGAAATCTGCTCCACAGCCTGCATTTCTGCTGCAGGCCAAGGGCTGCCCCCTTGTGATCTGCCCCATAATCGGGGCTGGCCTTGGGGGAGACAGAGGGCTCCCTCCTGCCAGTGCAGTTCAGCTTCTGGGGGTGGGGTCGGGGGGAGGGCTGCTCCATAAGTGAGAAGTTTCCGGAAATGTCTTTGTAGGAAAAAAGCTTTTGTCCCACATTTCAATTGCTGGTTTGAAATGCCAGACTCTCTGAAAGTGGACCCCTTTCACCTATGTTGTGCCTGCAGTATAAATGGAATGCCATGTCAGGGGCTTTAGGGAAGGAGCTTGAGGGGGAGAGGCAGTGGGGATGCAGAGGGGGCACTGGAGGCAAGTTGCCTCCTTTCACATCCTCACCAGCCATGGGTGACATTTGCTGCTTCTGTTGGTCTATCTAGCTGTCCTCAATGGAGTGCCGTATAAGCTTCTAAGGGTAAATGTTCACAGCAGATTAATCTTAAGGACGAATGGAAAGTTCCACTTGAACAGTATTGACTTCAAGCATCTGAGTTAAGTCCCACAGGGACCTACCTGCCCAGGCCTCACCACCGGGTCTCAGGTCAGATGGCCAGGCAATGTACTCGCAGGCCAGCAGGGGGAGCCCCAGAGTCAGGAGGAGAGCCAGATAGGCAGGCAGCTTTCAGCACAGCACAGAGACTAGGAGCTCAGGAAAAATTTATCTGCTGAAAAAAAGGCAGCTTTAGGAATCTGCACAGCTATTTACATTACATAGTCAACACTGTTCAGAAATGAGGTAAAATCAGGCTATCAGAACTTTGAGCAAATGTTTGTGTCCATTTTATTATTAAAAATTGTATTTGATAAGACTATTTTTCCCCTTAAATGGTCTAAGTGATTGCTTAGAAGAGCTCCATTTCACGTCTTTTAATTTTGAATTATTCTCTTATCTGTAATAAAGCACCAGTCAAGCCCAAAATTAGTATTCTGGAAGAAAGGGCTTAATGAGCTAACACATTTCTATCTGGGATAGGGAGAGCATCTTATCTTGCTTAAGTGTTTTAGAAGGAATTTGCAAGGCAAGAGGCAGAATATTTGGTACGACTAAGTGGAAAAAAAAAAAAAAAGTTGGCCTCTTCTCTTTTCCCGTGTGCATAATAAGCGAGTTCACATGGCAATGCCTTTCTGTACAGTAAAGTTCAACGTGAAGCCCTTGATACAGAACTTGGGCTTTTCATTTCAGGTGCGCTGGGATCTTTTATTAACAAGAGTTAAGGAAGAACATAGCTTTCTTTTTCCAGTTACATTTCTGGCATCGGATGCTCTATATTATAGCATCGTCTGCAGCAGGCGACTTTGGAAATAGCTGACTATTAGCAAGTTAATTGCCCTTGAATATACAATGCACACTTGTGCGGAGTGTTCATGGAGAAGGCTGCCAACAGACAGTGAAATTAGAAAAAATGGCCTCTTGGGTTACATCGGTACTGAAGTTTTAAAGAAGGAATAAAAGAAGATATGGCTGTTAATGGAAGTTTTAGCAGGAGTTTCACAACTGTCACTCCATTTCAGGCACCTACTATGGTTCTCGCTCTTTGTTAAAGGCTAGTTAGTATCTAGTGTATGGATAAACAGGTACTCTGAGTATCATTATCTGAGTATCTGTTAGTCCACTGCCTTTTTGAATTATGGATGTAAGAAAGGTCTTTAAAATACACTATTTGATAGTAATGGTTTCATAAGAAAGGATATTTATTACACGTGTTTTATAAAGTTCTGAGAATTATGTCTGGGCTTAAAAGTCACTACATGCAGCAAGACCTCAATTATATAACACGTTAGATTTTGAAACCAAGTATCCAGAACAATGCAGGTTGGGAATTTGAACAGCCAGATATGTGAGGTCCATTTATACCCTCAGCGGCCCCAAGTAGATATCCTGTCTATAGCGGGATAAGTAAATGCAAACATTTTCATTTGGGTAAACTATAAAAAAAAGTTAATTTAGAAGGCTGGTCAGTGTGCAGATTTTGACAGAAGATATTAAGTGAGTTTACTGTTCTACCTAGGCTATTAAATGGTAATGGTGTTGGCCATGGGTAGTTATGGGAACTAACATAAAGTAATATTAGAATTCTAATAAATATCCAAGGATGTGGAAAATGAGAGTGAAAAGGAAGAATGGCTTGAGCCAGGAGGCAGTTGAACTAGAGATGGTTTCAACAGCTGAGTCAATCATTCATTTTGTAGAAAGAAATCCTTGTTATGCTTCAGTTAAAAACACTTTTCTTCCAAATTAGCATACAATAAAATTGATTTTTTGAGTGCGTACGTCTATGAATTTTAACACATTGTATAGATTCTGGTAACCACCACCACAATCAGGAATCAGAACAGCTCTGTTACCCCCCAAAGCTGCTTCCTGCTCTTCCAGAAAAGTCTCACCCTCTTCCTCCCTTAACCCTGGAAAGCCACGGATCTGTTCTCCATCCCTACAGTTTTGTCTTTCTCTAAAAGGCAAATGAATGGAGTCAAGCAATATGTAACTTTCCAAGATCGACTTCTTTCACTCAGCAAAGTGCCTTTAAGAGTCATCCAGGATGTTGTGTACACTTATAATTTTTTCTTTTTTATGTTTGGTTAGTAATTGATTGTGAATATTGCATGGTTTGTTATTCATGCATTAGTTGAAGGACTTTGGTGTTGTTTCTCGTTTTTGGTGGTTATGAATAGAACTGCTATAGACATTCACATACAGATTTTTAAAATTAATTAATTATTTTTGGCTGCATTGGGTCTTCGTTGCTGTGCGCGGGCTTCTCTAGTTGCGGCGAGCGGGGGCTACTCTTTGTTGCAGCGTGTGGACTTCTCATTGCGGTGGCTTCTCTTGTTGTGGAACACGGGACTCTAGGCGCGGGCTCAGTAGTTGTGGCACATGGGCTCAATAGTTGTGGCGCATGGGCTCAGTAGTTGTGGCGCACGGGCTTAGTTGCTCCGTGGCATGTGGGATCTTCCAGGGCCAGGGCTCGAACCATTGTTCCCTGAATTGGCAGGAGGATTCTTAACCACTGCGCCACCAGGGAAGTCCCCACATACAGATTTTTGTGTGAATATAAATTTTCATTTCTCAGGAGAAAATATTTAGGAGTGGACATTAAGTGTATATGTGAGTTTATAAGAAACTTCCAAACTGGTTTCCAGCATGGTTGTGCCATTTCGCATTCCCAGCAGCAATGCAGGAGGTGTCCAGCTGCTCAGTAGTATTAGGAATTTTTACTTTATTTAAATTTTATTTTTGCCATTCTAATAGGGGTATAGTGTTTATTGTCATTTACATATGGTCTTTAGTAAAGTATCTGTTCAAGCCTTTGCCCATTTTCTAACTGGATTGTACTTTTTTACTCTCAAGTCTTGGGAATTTGTATGTACCCTGGATCCAAGTCATTGCTGGATTTGTGATTTATAAATATTTCCTCCCAGTCAGTATTTTTTTTCATTCCCTTAAAAGTGTCATGCACAGAGCAAACATTTTAAATTTTGATGAAGCCCAATTTGTCAGGGTTTTTTCATTTATGGATTGAGCTATTGGTGTCACGTCTTAAGAAGTCTTTGCCTAACCCCCAAATTTTCTCTTATGTTTTTTTCGACAAGTTTCAGTTTTATGTTTTACTTTCAGATCTGTGTTCCATTTTGAATGACTGATGGTATAAGTTGTGAGATTTAGGTCAATGTTCTTTTTCGTTTTGTTTTGTTTTGCCTATGAATGCGTCCAATATAATTTGTCTTTCTACCTTTGTCAAAAATAATTTGGCCATATTTGTGTGGGTCTGTTTTGGGTTTAATATTGTTCCATTGATCTATTTGTCTTATCTCTTATCAATACCACACTGTCTTGATTACTATAGTTTTATAGTAAATCTTAAAATTGGGTCATGTGTTTCCTCTGATTTTTTTTCTTTTTCAAAATTATTTTTTCTATTGCAGTTTCTTTGCGTTTCCACAGACATTTTAGAATTAGCTTGTTTATGTCTTAAAAAAAAGATTCAGTCAAGATTTTGTTTGGAATTATATTAAATTTAGAGATCATTTTGGAGAGAATTGACATCTTCTCTATGATGACTCTTCCAATTCATTACATGTTATGTCTCTCTGTTTATTTAGGTATTCTTTGCATTATTCCATCAGCATTTTGTAATTTTTAGATTCTGTACAGATTCATGTGTAGATTCAGTATATGTTTTGTTAGATTTATACATAAGTATTTTATTTTGAAAGGAGCTATTGTAAATGTTTTTCACATTTAATTTTGATCTCCTATTTTTCATGATTTGATTTCCAATTGTATTTCACGTAGAAATACAATTGATTTTTTGTGTGTGTATGTGCATTGACCTTGTATTTTGAGAATTTTCTAACTTCACTTACTGGTTTTAGGAGTTTTGGGGTGTGTGTGTGTGTGTGTGTGTGTAATCCTTTGGGGAGTCTATGTAGAAAATCATATTGCCTGTGAGTAGGTACAGTTTTATTTCTTCCTTTCCAATCTGTGTATCTTCTGTGTTAGTCTACTCAGGCTGCTATAACAAAACACCACAGACTGGGTGACTTAACAAAAAGTTATTTCTCACAGTTCTGGGGGCTGGAAGTCTAAGAGCAAGGTGTCAGCAGGGTGAGTGTCTAGTGAGAGCTTTTCCCTTGGGTTGTAGAGGGCCTCCTTATGTGTGCTCACATGGCGTTTCTTCAGTGTCCAAAAGAGAGAGAGAGAGGTCTTTGGTGTCTCTTTTCATAAGGATATTAATCCTATTGGGTTGGGGCCTCACCCTTATGACCACATTTAACTTATTTACTTCATTAGAGGCCCTATCTCCAAATACAGCTACCCTGGGAGTTAAGGCTTCAACATAAGAATTTTAGGGGAACACAAGCATTCAGTCCACAACATCTCTTTCTTCCTTTCTTTCCCTTCCTTCCTTCCTTCCTTCCTTCCTCCCAATTTTATTGATCTTTTAAGAAAACCCATCTTTTTGCTTCATTGATTTTTTTTCCCTATTATTTTCTTCTTTACAATTGCACTTATTTCTATCCTTATTTTTATTATTTCCTTCCTCTACTTGCTTTGGATTTATTTTACTCTTCTTTTTTCTAGTTTTTTAAAGTCAAAGCATAAGTTATTGATCTGAGGCCTTTTACATTTTCTAATATAAGCATTTAATGCTATAAATTTCCCTCTGATCCACTCCTTTAGTGCTATAAAAAGAGGGTAAATGCTAAGATGTCAAGTCATTTCCAAGAAATCAAATTTCAAGCTGTTTTTTTTTCCTAGCCAATACAATTAAAAAAAAAAAAAAACCCTCACATTGTGTACCTACAGGATTAGGCTGGAGAAGGGTCCAGAGTCTGTCAGATGTCCCCTACTATGTATCTGTGTTTCTATGGCACAATGGTAACCTTGAGTTTTGAAGAAAAGGTTAAATAATAACCTATAGTTTCTGTTTGCTATGTCATGGAATAAATGCTTAATACATTTTAGAATGAGCTCCGTCTGGTCCACAGAGCGTCATCAATTTGACTGACTGAGTTCATTATTCAACACCCCTCATTGCTAGGTGACCGGTGTATTACCGTGCTTCAGTCAGAAGACATTTCAGACCCATTAGAGCTCCCAAGAGGACTCATGTTTGTGAGAATTGTTCTGAAAGAAATCCAAACTGTACATAAAATTCTATTTCAATAATGCATTTAAGAAGAAATGGTGCAGGAATTAGTCACTGGGGCTCTTACCTTACACTCTCCCTGATGATTTTCTTTTTGCGTCCTCCTCGGATGAGCCCAGGCTTCTCTTGAGCTCCACATCGATTCTTATGAGCTCTGTCCAACCTTGGTGCTTCAGACACTGAGCTTCTTTGTTCCCCAGAGACTTGGCAGTAGCCGATAATTTTTTTGGGTGGGTGAATTTTCTCATTATGGCAAAACAGACATAACATAAACGTTACCATTTTAACCATTTTAAAGTGGCATCAGTGGCATCAAGCACATTCACATTGTTGTGCAAACATCACCACCCCTTCATCTCCAGAGCTTTTTCATCTTCCCAACTGAGACTCTACACCCATTAAACACTAACTCCCCATTCCCCTCCCCCAGCCCATGGCACCCATCATTCTGCTTTCTGTCTGTATGAACCTGTCTCCTCTAAGTACTTCATATGAGTGGAATCAGACAGTATTTGTCCCTTTGTGTTAGCTTATTTCACTTAGCGTAATGTTTTCAAGGTTCATCCATGCTGTAGCCTGTGTCAGAATTTCTTTCCTTTTTTATGACCTACTAGTATTCCATTGTTTGCATAGGCTGCATTGTGTTTTTTCTTTCATCTGCTAATGGACATTTGGGCTGTTTCCCTTCTAACTCATTTGGTAGCAAAACATTCTGAGCTTCCTTTTGGCTGATGAGTGTAGCAGGAAGGTGCCTCTGTAGCCCTTAAGCTATTAGATCTTGGCTCCGACTTACTGGATTACTAATCGTGCTTTTACACCTCGTTATACCTATGATACAGAGTTGTAGTTCTCTATATGGGATGGCAGGGGCCATACTGGAAAATCCTGGGAAGTTTTTCAAGTGTTACTTCTTCCTCTTTCTTCCAAGCTGCTTTCCTGTGGGAAAATAAGGAGAATAAATGGGTCATAAGTCTTAGTTATGTTGGGTGAAATTTTTTTTTTGAGAACCAACACTGTAGACTCAGAGACGTTTCTGCAAGTGGTTCCTCGCATTAACCCTTGGAGTTATGATAAAAGAGTTTTTATCTTGGCTGGAAGTATTCAAGCTTGTTATTCTTTAAATTTCTATATTCACTCTCTGGGGCTTCACTGGTTTTCTTAATACGTTATTTTTAGTGCACTCTACAAACTTTCCCTCGTGTGGTTCTGTTTGGATTGGCCTGTTTCTTCAGAAACAGAGTGGAAATTATGTGAGTTATTTCGAATCGTGATTGGGTGCTACAGGAAAAAAGGTCAGAGATATCTCATCTTGTTGCAGGGGTGGGAGAAGCAGGATTTTGACAACTATAGATAGGGGTGGTGGGCATTTCAATTTGGGGGGACAGAATTAGCAAAACCTCGGAAGTATGGAGGTATGGGACCGTTTAGGGTTGCCAGAAAGAGGGAGAAGTAGCAGAGGAGAGAAAAAATACTCTATCCTCTAGAATTTCTTATTTTTTTCTGGCTTGAATGTCTACCTCCACCTACCTACACTCAGCTGAAGGTCAAAAAGTCCTCCCCAAAGCCCCAAGCAAAGTTTTTCTCCAGTACTTTGTCATACCTCTGGGATATCACACACAGCTTTGCACAGGAACGGATCTTTTTCTCTCTTTCTTGTCAGCTGGGATGGGTAATTCCTGTCCTTCCTGAAAAGTTTGTGAGGTCCTGGGGCTTTTTTCTCCTGGATTCTCCAGATCCTATCAAAACATCTGACACCATTATAGTTTGAAAAGAAACAATTCTTAACTGACTGATGGACAAAAAGCAAGGGAGAACTATTTCAGATGTACAGCCACTGAAAAGGCTGTTGCAGATGAATGTTTGATGAAATGAAACAAACAGTATCCATGGAAAAATAGACTAGCATATGATGCAGAATATTTAATTTTGTAACCATCCATTTACCTTCTGTATTCATGTACAGAAAATGCTGGAAGGCATCTTTACCAAATTGTTAATAGTTGCTACCTCTGACGAAGTTCTGGATAATTTTACTCTGTATTTTGGGGTTTTGCTAAATGATTTGTGCCCTCCTCCCTGCCCCACAATAGACTGTGTTTCATGACTATGTTTTTCTCTGTCTGTTGTGGAACAGAGGTCTGGCTCTGAGTTGGTGTTTGTTGAATGCACAAGTCAGTGAATGGTGAAAATAGACTAGCCAAGGTTTAAAAATCTCTAAGGGGGTTTACAATTATTAAGACAATGTGAAAGACCTTTATAGCTTGTAAAATTGTATACAAAAACAAACGTGTTGCAATTATTGTAATTGTGAAAAGATCTCCAGGCTCATTCTAGTCCTTAGGGTACCCCTCTGGCTGGCTAGAGGAGCCCCTTTCAGACTTTCCCTTGGAAACGCCCCTTCCTGGAAGTCTGGGGCAGGTAACCCGAGCTCGTGTTTAACTCAGATTTATTTTACTTCAAGTTGTCCACTTTTAGAGCTAATTTAGCAACACGCATGCCCTTTCTCAAGATTTTTATCAGGTGGTGGTGAACTTTTAATGAATATAATAGAAAACATTTTCCCATCCTTGGAAAACGGAGGGAGTTTGAAATGCATTTTGACCTCATCAACTTCTTTCATCTGGTCTCTGTAATCAGTTTTATAAAAAGCACATGGCTGCCCGGATATATCTTGATAAAGAACAGTTTTTGTGTTCCATTTAAAAAAATCAGAGAACTGTTTTCAATCTTGAGAGATGATGGGGCTGCAGTGGAGGGCGATGGATGATCTGTCTACACCGCGCCCCGGTGTCAGGGCTGGTGAGCTGAGCTGAGTCGAGCTCTCAGCCCTGGTCCCTCCTTACAGAGGCGGCATGGCGGTGCTGTTGGGGGGGAGCCTCCACCGCGTCCCCACGAGGGCTTCACAGGCTTCACACCTCAAAGCCAAGTGTCTTTGGTGACAGATGTGAGGCAGGAGAAGCACGATGGAAAGGAACAGACATTTGCTCTCATCAGTATCTGCTAAGGGGGATATAGAAGCTGTTCTTATGGCTTTTACAAAGAGTTTTTCTAAATGGGAAGTTTAGAGGTAACGAGCCCTCTTCCCAATCAGCTCCTTATGGTCCCGACTCTGTGCCCTTTAGTCGTTAACGTAATTATTTTTGCAACAAATATTTATTGTATGTCCACTAGGTACCAGCCTTGTGCTCAGTGCTTAGGATATGGCTGTGAACAAAATGGTCAGAGGACCCTCTCCTCCTGTAGCCAGCACGGTGCTCAGAAGATAACGAGGACCATCGTAAGTCAACTGGAGGGCACGTTAGAAGATGATGGTGTTAAAGAAAGAAGGAAAAGGTTGAATCCAGCAAGGTCAAGAGCGCCAGGATGGAGGCAGCAGGGCTTGTGTATTTAGAAGGACAGTTGGGATACGCCTTATTGGACAGGGAAGATTAAGCAAGAAAATCGAATAGAACAATTAAAAATCCCCCCCATGTGACAGGCAAAATGCTGAGATTGGTGGACTTATCCCTAGTCAGTGAGGATTATCAAGCTGAGAAGCGTGAGGTCTGATGGCTGGTACCCAACTATAGCATGTGCATCCCTACATGGTGCCCTGTTGGTTCCCAAGCCCTGGTTCTTCACCCAGCACTCTTTGCTCCTGGAATCTCCCCTTGGTCTTGCCTCCCAAAACACTACCCTCTTGCCTTTTCCCCTCTCTGTCCATTTCCTCTTAACTCTTTCTGGAGTTCCTCTCTGTCACCTGAGTCTTTGAATGTTGCAGTTCTCTCTGCTCTCTGATCCCCCTGGATAATCTCCCCTGCCCCATGGCTTCTACAAGCACTGAGAGTTGGTGACGCTCGATGGTCTCTGAGCTGTATATCCTCAGCTCCAGTCCCATCCACCCAGCTGCCTTGGCAAGTCCAAGACTGAACGCCTCAAGCCTGTTTTCCCTTGGGAATTTTGTATTTTGGTAAATGAGATATATCTTTAGCCTAAAAAATAACATCGATGTCCAGTTCATTTTATGTTTTTGTTGAGTGCTATTTTAATGGCTGCATAAAAGGCCCCTCCCGCCCCATCTGTCTATCTAACCCTCCGGTAATTAATTTTACTAATTCCCTGTTCCTGAACATATACATTGTTTCTGAATCTTTGCTCCCGTAAACAATCGTGCAATAACCATCCTCATTCAATATTTAAATCTTTCTGTTTTCTTGACTCAGGATCAGCTTATAAATAGAATCAATTTTGAGCTGATTTATTGTTTCCTTAGGATAAATTTCCAGAAGGCGATTTGGTGAGTCAAAGGGTATGAAGAATTTGAAGATGGTGGTGGTTGTTCGTTGCCCTTTAGAAAGGCATAGTCGATTGGATTTCCACCACAAATGAATGATGTCTTCCCAGTTATTACAAGTTTCCAAATCTGCCACATTTCCTGGAGTGAGGACAGACATGGTTTCATGTGATCATTGGCTGGTTGTATTCTTTTGTGAATTGCTTGTTTGTGTCTTCTGTCCACTTTTCTATTGTGGTGTTTTCCATTTTTGACTTTTTTAAAGGATTTGTTCTGATTAAGACTTCTGGGCTGCAAGCGACAGAAACAGGCTTGAATTAGGACAGGTGAGCATGGAGTTTTCTCAGAGGAAGGCAGTGCTACCAAGGAGAAGAGGAAGAGGGACACTCGGGCTTCATCTGACCTGGAGCTGGGAGTTGAGGGTCTGAAATCCAGGGACTTGTTTCTCTTCTCAGTCTTAAAGGCCCCTGGCCTCCCTTCCATGCTGCTCTCTTGATGCTGCCCCATCCTCCTGCCCCAAGTGGCTTTCTCCGCCTTCCCATCTTGCTGGTGACCCAACATGGTGACCAGCCCAGCATGTCCCCACTCTGTGACCTTTCAGCTACAGTGCCCTCAAAAGTCTCTGTGTCTTTAAAGACAGGATTGGACTAGCCCAGCTCTTCCTTGATCCAGGCCACAGGCCACTAAAGGGGCCAGCCAGCGGCTGGACTTTTTCCATGTCACACACCCATTCTTGGCTCCATCAGTCCCTTCTGGGTCTACAGGTGGGGCAGGTTCTCCGGATGGGACCAGGGGCAGGGCAGGCAGTGGAGCATAAATAATAAAAACGTCAGATTTTTGTTTGTCAGACAAGTTGTACACAGTTTCCACTTAGGATATATGTATTTTTTCTAGCAGTTAGTTTCTCAACTATTTCTTGAATGTGGTCTTTTCCTCTCCATTGATGAAATAGCCGTAATTCAGGTTTTTTTCGTTTCTTCTCACCCGGGTTACTGCTTCTTACTGGTCTCCTTGCCTCTAGTTACACCCCCTCCCATCCTATTCTCTCTACCCTGTCAGCAGAAGTGTCTACCCCAAGTGCAAAGCTGGCTAAGACCCATCCTTTTTAAAAAAAAAAAAAAAAAAAAAGTCTTCCAGTGGCTCCTGACACCATTCTGGAGAAAATCCAAACTCCTGACAGGTCCAGACAGGGTTTTCAACATGGCCCCATCCCTGATGGCTGGTACCCAACTATAGCATGTGCATCCCTACATCTCGTCCACATCTCTGGTGATGCCGCAGACACCCTGTGTTCCAGCCACACTCTGGGGGTTTCTGAGTGGCCGACTCTTCCCAGGTGTCCACGCTTTTCACAGATGCCCCCTCTGCCTCATCTTTTTCTAGCAAATTATTACATAGTCTTCAATAATCACTGGAGTATGACTTCTGTTTTGCTTTCCTTGACACTTACTTGGGTTGCATTTATTTTTCTCTCCTTATACCGTTTCTTTCTTTACACCCATGGAAACATACTCTGTTAGAATTGTTTTCCTATCTTCTTCTCTTCTGGGTGAGATGTCTTAGAGGATCAACTTTCTCTTTTCCAACCACTGGAAATGGGTTTGAATCAACGTTGCCCTGTGAATGGGCAGGGTTTTGAGACACGGGCAGCTGTGGCCAATGGAATACCCTGGTTAATTGAGAGTCACCATAAATAATGACTACCATTTTCTAGATATTAAAAGGAAAGGAAAAGTCGCTAATGTCAACAATATCCTAAATCAAACTCAATCTCTGACACACGAGATGGATGTCAGGAGTGCTGCGGTTGGCTGGGCAGGGCAGGGATGAAGGGGCTCTGAGGCTGGCAGCCTGCACGTGAATTCTGGCTCCCCCTCTACCTGTGTGATCTCCAGCAAGTTAGTTGAGGCTCTTTGTCTGTAAAATGGGCTTACACAGCATCAGTGTCTTAGGGCCGTGAGGACTGAGAGAGAGAATGCAGGGCAAGTATTTTGCACTGCAGGGCCAGGGAAGGCCTACAGCACGTTAGAGTTTATTAGTATGGGTTATTATTACTAATATTACTAATATATCAGCATCATTAGAGTGCTTGTGGAAACACCTCACACGGCACCACAGATACAGAAGGAAAACATGATTATTTCCATTTTCTCGTTGTCTCCATTCTGGACAAAGGCAAGTTGAATTGGTTTTTGGAATTCCCTGTTGTATAAATTTTTTTTTAAATAAGCGAAGTGGATTTAGAATTTAATGGTGACATTTAGTCATTATAAAGCAGACAATTTCATGAAGAGTAATTTGATATTTATAACAGCATCATTGTCAATTAAATGTATAAAGAGTAAAAGTGAATCAGAAGTCCTTGATGAGCAAAGAAAGATAAAATGGAAACTGTAACAGTGCGGTTAGCTGTTGTTAAGAGAGAAGAAAAACAAAGGAAGGTTGTAATTTTTGTAGTTGTTCATTTTCAGTTCCACTGATCTTTCGGTGTACATCATAATAGAATCAAAGACCCTTAGTATTAGGTAAATGTATGTAAATTCATATTTCTTGATGGCCAAATCTTCCTTTGGATTTATTTCATTGTCAAGAAGATCTGGGCATCATGAAATCCACAATGAAACACTGTTGTATAACTTTCACCTCGCTTTTCAAGGTAGCTTTGATGCCACAACAGGATTGAATTTTACTTTCCCCCTTTTCCTTCTTGGCACTTTTGGAAGATTCTGACCACTGCTTCTTTAAGTGGAAAGTGGCACTCGGCGTGGAATGCTGGCTGAAGTGCAGAGTGGCATTCGGTATGGTTTCTAGTGGTGGTCTGGCACCTTCGTTCTCTTGCTATGTGTGTTGTCTACCCGAGCTCCATCTGCTGTGATCTGTGACACCCCCTCGCCCCCTGGATGGCAGGGGCTGGATGTGAGATTCTCCTACGCAGTCCAGCCCAGCACTCATATGGAAAGATGCTCACCCGTGCTTTCACTGGTAAAGCCATTTCGTGTGATCAGAGAGCAGCCCTCGTGATGACTGCACTTAGAAATAAGGAGTGTGGCTTGTTCGAATCACCCCGAGCTTAGAGGAAAAGCATGTGTGTGAACAGCTGTTACATCGTGTCAAGAGGCACGATGGCCTCCAGTGCTTCTCATTTTCACCTTCCAAACACAGGAAGCCTGTGATGTGATGGGAAGAGATACATCTGCTTCTTTCTTTCTTGGGTCCAACCTCTGCTTCTTCATCCTTAACTTGAAATGATACCCAAGATCCTTCCAGCTCCGTCAGGATTAAGACGTTCCTTTCCTTAAGCCAGGGTTCTACAAACTATGGCCTGAGGACCAGATCCAGCCTGCTTCCTGTTTTTATACAAACTGCAAGGTAAGAAGAGTTTAAATTATTGGGAAAAAAAAGTAAATCAGAAGAATAGTACTTTTTGACATGTGACACTTCTTTGTGTGACAGTTACCCATGCCCACACCATCTGTGACTTCTTTCACATACGAAGGCAGAGTCGAGTTGTGGGAGTGGAGATTCTGTGGCTCGCAAGGCTGAAAATATTTGCTATTTAGCCCTCGACAGAGAAAGTTTGCCGACCTCTGCTTTTTTTAACCAACAACGATTCTTTGAAAATATAGATTCATCTTTCCAAATGACAGTCACCACCTACCTTTCTGTCCTTTTTGTTTTCAGAAGGGAGTTTAAAAAAAGGTGCCTGACCCTGTTGGGATCACAGTGGATCAACTCACCAACGACTGTGTTTACTGCCAGGAACAGGGTGTCACGTGTCTGTAATTGTTTAGTTTCCCGCGCACACACGCATCTTCGGCATTTGGTGGTCTTCTTGGTTGATTTCATCTGGGAGCGTGTTCTCAGCCTCCCCACCTTGGGCTTCACAACTTCGGACCTCTCAGGGCCGGTCATGCTTCTGGGACTGTTGCAAGGGCTGCTCCTTCGTAGGTCGTGCAGGTAGAATTACTAGTTGTGTACATTACTGGTTTGATTGTTCTCTTGCAAGGCTGAGAACACATGTTGATCATCTCAATGAAGAGCAGGCCCATATGCAATGGAATATTACTCAGCCATAAAAAAGAACGAAATAATGCCATTTGCAGCAACATGGACGGACCTAGAGGTTATTATACTAAGTGAAGTAAGGCAGAAAGAGAAAGACAAATACTGCATGATATCACTTATATGTGGAATCTAAAAAAATGATACGAATGAACTTATTTACAAAACAGAAATTGACTCACAGGGCTTCCTTGGTGGCGCAGTGGTTAAGAATCCGCCTGCCAATGCAGGGGACACGGGTTCGAGCCCTGGTCCGGGAAGATCCCACATGCCGCGGAGCAACTAAGCCCGTGTGCCACAACTACTGAGCCTGCGCTCTAGAGCCTGCGAGCCACAACTACTGAACCCACGTGCCACAACTACTGAAGCCCACGTGCCTAGAGCCCGTGCTCCGCAACAAGAGAAGCCACCGCAATGAGAAGCCCGTGCACCGCAATGGAGAGTAGCCCCCGCTCGCCGCAACTAGAGAAAGCCCGCGCCCAGCAACGAAGACCCAACACAGCCAAAAATAAATAAATAAAATAAATAAATTTATAAAAAAAAAAAAAAAGAAATTGACTCACAGACATAGAAAACAAACTTATGGTTACCAAAGGGGGAAGGGGGGGGAGGGATAAATTAGGAGTTTGGGATTAGCAGATACACACTACTATATGTAAAATAGCTAATCAACAAGGACCTACTGTATAGCACAGGGAACTCTACTCAATACTCTGTAGTAACCTATATGGGAAAAGAATATATATGTATGTATATATATTTATATGTTTGTATGTATAACTGAATCTCTTTGCTGTGCACCTGAAACTAACACAACATTGAAATTAACTATACCTCAATTAAAGAAAAAAAAAGAACAGGCCGACAGAACAGCAGTGGGAGGGGTGCCGAGAGCAGGCCACCCTCCTCTAAAGCCGGCCTGAGGCAACAGATTGCCCCACGGAGGCAAGGGTGGTGCCCGTGGGGTTTGGGAACTCCAAGGCCTGGCCCACCAAGCTGTCTCGCCTCCAGGGGTCACGATTCGGGCCTGTGGCGGGGATTACAGCTGCAGGAACTCACAGCCTGACTCATCTCCAGGGAAGGGGGTCTCTGGGCTGGGAAGCCAGCCCGGGAGCTGCCAAGAGTTAAGCCCGAGATGGGAGGGAGAAACGAAGCTGGCCCGTGTCCCACTGCACGAACCCTTGGCAGCAAGCACACTGCTCCCCCCGAGCCCAGGCCTCAGACGCCGCCTCGAGGCCCTGCCGTGGGGACAGGGCTGCAGATGCCCTCCCTAGACGACCACCGGGCCCTCCTCGCCCGCCTGCAAGGCCAGTGGTTGCAGGACTGGGCTTGTCTCTGTGAGATTACCTCTCTGTGCTAAATGACCCCGCCCTTTAAAAAGGTGGTATAGATAATATACGACGGAATACTACTCAGCCGTAAAAAAGAATGAAGTTTTGCCATTTGCAGCAACATAGATGGACCTGGAGGGCATTATGCTAAGTGAAGTAAGCCAGAGAAAGACAAACACTGTATGATATTACTTACATATGAAATCTAAAAAGTACAACAAACTAGTGAATATAGCAAAAAAGCAGCAGACTCACAGATCTAGAGAACAAACTAGTGGTTATCAGTGGGGGGAGGGAAGGGGGGAAGCAAGATAGGGGTAGGAGAGTAAGAGGTACAAACTGTTAGGTATCAAATAAGCTACAAGGATATATTGTACAACAGGGAGAATACAAGCCATTATTTTATAATAACTGTAAATGGAGTATAACCTTTAAAAATTGTGAAGCACTATATTGTACACCTGTAACTCATATAATATTGTACATCAACTATACTTCAATTAAACAAAAACAGTGACAAAGACAGCGATGTTTGCTTGTCACCCCCCCTGTACCACCCGTCGCGGCTCCCATCCCTGGCTGTGTTGATGGGGTGGGTTTGTCATTCACTGGGTCACGGGAAAGTGCAGTGACCAGCCCTCCTGGTTTGCCTGGAACCAAGGACTTTCAGGGCTCAAATCGGAAGAAGTAGGTCATCTTATGGGGACGTAACCTAGCGAGAATGTGAACTGGTATTCTGAGTCATTCAAGGATGACTGTACCCTGTGACAGTTGGCTAAAAATAACTTTATTCCATTATTTATTGAACAAATGCGAGGCCACATACTCAGGAGTCAGAAGCACAGCAGATCGCTGACACTCAGCGTGGCCTTGAAGCTTCCCTGAGCTGCTGTGTGGACCGGGCTGTTATACAGTATTTGCCTCCTAGACTCGGGTGGAGGGTTCATTTACACTGGCATGCATGCCCTGGGTCGTCACTGATGTTACTTAGAGCATCAGATGAAATTTGTGTACTTAGGAAACATTTTCAAAGGGAAAATGCACTTGGATTTTACTATAAAATTGCCGAATTGATGGCTGTACAGTAGCCATTCTCATCCAGGGCAGACTTTGCCCCTCGGGGGTCACTCGGCAACATCTAGAGGCATTCTGGGTGGTCATGATGGGGGGGGGGCTGGTCACGAGTTACCGGCATCTGGTGGGTAGAGGCAGGGATACCGCTCAACATCCTATAGTGCACAGCGCGGCCCCACTGCAAAGAATCATCCCACCCACACGTCAGCAGTGCTGAGGGCGAGAAACTGATGGGGGGAGGGGAGGGAAGGAAAGGCTCTGCACTAGAAATGCGAGGATGGTATCATCCCTCTTCAGTATCTAGACAGCTTGACTTGTACAGGGCCTTCTTTCTCTTTCGACACTGATGCAGGAAGCTCGCTGGGTGACTACGGTCCAAGTAGCTTCATCGTGAGCAGGGTCTGGGGAGGTTACAGAATAGGAAAGCTGGGCCTTCTTTGGATGTTCTAGAAGATTCTACCGAGGAACTGTGGCAAAAAAGCCTTTCCAATGAGCGGAGGCTCTTACAACTTCTGTACCGGAGACATTGCCACTCAGAAGGACCAGCTTATTTTCAGGGGGTTCGCCTGGCACCCTACATGGTGTGAGTTCCAAGGGAGCTGTTATTGCCATTTTCAGAGATACTTGCATTTTAAAAAGCTTTCTTTTTGGAATAAAAAGAAATATTTTACACTCATAGGAAAGTTGCAAAAATAATACAAGGACTCCCTGTACCCAGAATCCCCAAATGTTAACATTTTACCACATTTCCTTATTGTTCTCTCCACTTTATAGACAGGTTATGATTTTTACCATCTAAGAGGACATGGCAGACCTGACGCCCCTTTATCTCTACATATGTCAGTGTGTGTTTTATAAAAACAAAAACGTTCTTTATGAAACTACAGCACAATGACCGACATAAGGTAATCAGCACCCACGCAGTATTAGCTAGCCCACAGGTCTCGAAGGTTGTCCTGCTAACGTCCTTTCTAGCAAATTCTCCCTCCAGTTTCCCCTGCGGTTCAGTCGGGGGTCACACATCTCTGAGTTGTCCGGTCTCCTTACACTATTTAACCTGCAGCAGCATCTTGGTTTTCTCTGTCCTTTATGACCTTGACAGTTTTGAAGAGTACAGGACAGTTGTTTTATTCAATGTCCCTCTTTCTGGGTTGTCTGATGTTTCCTTGTGACTAAATCCAGGTTGTGCATTTTTAACGAGGATACTAGAGATGTGAAGTGATGCAGCCCCTCAGGGCATCAGTCAGACCAGGAGGAAACCGATGTCTCTGTGCCTGTTTCTGGCCACATGAACTCTCCCCTGATTGGGTTTCTCTCCTGTGAAATTACTACTTCCCCTCTGTAATTATTAGGTATCTTGGGGGTGGTTCTTTGAAGCTCCATAATTATCTTGTCCTCATGATATTTTCACTAGGTTTAGAACCCACTGATGCTTCTTGCTTGAAACAACTATTATGATAATGGTTGCCCGTGGTGATTGTTTAGAAACCTCATCCTTCCTTCTGCATTTAGTTAGAATTCTACTGTTAGGAAGACCTTTTCCTTCTCCCTCTTTACTGTTTTTAAATTTATCTATATCCATGGACTCATGGATTCTTCTTTGTTCCATGGCCTATAGCCCATCACTATCATTATTTATTCTGATGCTCAAATTGTCATAGATCCGGTCGTTGGGAGGTGGCTCCTAAGTCCTCTGGACGTGCCCCCATTTGTCCTTAATTTTGGCACAGGCTCATCTTGTCTTTCCCCTGCACCAGCCTGGAAACCAGTCACTTCTCCAAGTGGCCCTGCTTCCTTTTATTGGAGAATGGTATTTAGAAGCCAAGATCTGGGCTCTGGGTGTGCCTATGGCAACTATTTTCTTTGAGACCCTCTCATGAGCAGACAGAGGTAGAAAATGTGTGTATGCATGTGCATATCCATCTATCTATCTAACATCTATCTACCTACCTATCTATCTATCATCTACCCATCCATCCATCCTGACACCTCCAATTCCAATCCAACACCATGGGGTTCATTCTAACCTCCCTCCCTTGCACTTTTTTTTTTTTTAATAAATAAATTTATTTATTTATTTATTTATTTTTGGGTGTGTTGCGTCTTCGTTTCTGTGCGAGGGCTTTCCCTAGTTGCGGCGAGTGGGGGCCACTCTTCATCGCAGTGCGCGGGCCTCTCACTGTCGCGGCCTCTCTTGTTGCGGAGCACAGGCTCCAGATGCGCAGGCTCAGTAGTTGTGGCTCACGGGCCTAGTTGCTCCTTGGCATGTGGGATCTTCCCAGACCAGGGCTCAAACCCGTGTCCCCTGCATTGGCAGGCAGATCCTCAACCAGTGCGCCACCAGGGAAGCTCCCCCTTGTACTTTTATAAATCTCTTTTCCAACAGTGAAAAACCTGGCTTTCATTATTCACAATATGTTTACTTTTTACGCAATCCTACAATATCCATAAAATAGTTTTAGAATTGTTAACTCAGGCCACTGTGAAAAACAAATCAGATAACTGGCATTTAATCCTTGGTTTTTTTTTTTTTTAACAGCTTTTTGTTTTGTTTGTAGCCTGAAGTGCTAGGCGTGGACGCAGTGTCGTGTTCAAAAGTTCCTCAAGTTGGCTCTTCTCTCTTCAGTGTGCTTGTATCCAAAATACATTTAGGTTCATCTGTTTCTGTTTGCATTCCATTTGGGATTTTTTCTTCTTTCTTAATTAAAATTTTGAGTATCTGAATTAGCATGGCTCTAAAAGCCAGAACCGTACAAATATTATCCTCAGAGGACTGTCCCTTGTCCCTTCCCTCCCCCCTGTTCCCACCCCCTGACTTGTTCTACCTTTTCCCTTTGGGTACCAATATTGTTGGGTTTTGACTTATCCTTCCTGTGTTTCTGTTTGCACAAATGAGAAATATACAAGTATTTTTTTATTTCCCTCCTTTTCCTACAATGGTATATATACCTTTTTTTTACACTTTTCTCTTTTCACTTGACTAAATATCCTGAATATCACTAATGGTTCATGAAGATCTTCCTCCTTACTTTTACATCTTCTGAGTGGACCTGCCGTATTTTACTCAGCCTCCCTCTTGTGTGTGGCCATTAAGTTGTTTCCAATATTTTGCAATGTAATGCTGCCATCAATAGCCTTGTGTCTCTCTATTTCATATTTTTGGAGGTGTATCTTTAGGTTAGATTCCAGAAGCTGGATTCCTGAAGCAAAAAGTAAACACATATGAAGCTCTTTTAGCTATTGCCATATTCTCCCTCCAAAAGGGTTTTACCAATTGGCATTCCTACCATCAATGTACAAGGGTGCCTGTTTTCCTACAATTTCACCAACAGAACGTGTCGTCGTATTTACTAATCTTTACCTGATGGATGAGAATTTCTCCAGTTGCATCATCTACTGAGGGTGTGGATGGGCTAAGAAACAGGTCCCTGGATTTCATGTGCCCTGCTCCCCAGAAAAGGGAATAAAGCACCCCCCAACCCTGTGCTGTCAGCACCTAACTTCAGGGTGCAGAGCCTTTGCTGATGCCAGAAGCACAGGAGCCTCCCCAGTAATGCCCGGAGTTTCTGATTTGGAAGCTTCTCTCTGGCTGCAGGGTCCCTCCTTCCAACAAAAGGCTCCTCCAGGCACAGGCGTGTGAGGGGGGGGGTCCATTGCACTCTGGGTGGCGCCATCACCCGAGGAGAACCTTTGCCTGTCTGCCGTGGCAGAGATGGGCAGAGAGCTGGAAGCATCCACTGGCGGGGGGCGGGGGGCTTCTCCCAGGTTCTGTAGTCTGGGGAGGAAGGCAGGTTGCTCCCACCAAGGGCCTGCTCGGGGGGGGGGGGGTCCCTCAGACAGTGCGCAGCTCTCCCAGCGGGAGCTCAGCGCAGGGGACCAGGCTTGGCTGCCCAGCGGGGCTGGAGGGCTGCTTTGTGCTCAACTACCTGCCCTTCCTAGTAGACACGGACCCACAGAGCTGCAGCCAGAGGGACAGATGGGAAGGTGGGGCGGCTGGGGTGGGCTTGTGCGCCAGGGATGCACATTCCTACCCCCAGGAAGAAGGAAACAAAAGCAAAAGTGCTTAGGCCGTTCGGACATGGCTGCAGCACGAGGGTCTGGAAATCTGAAAGGAAGAGCCTTCCACTTACAAGTATTTCAAGTAAGAAGCTGGTGCAAGTTATAAGTCCAATGCTTATCGTCCTCAGGAAGCTGTAAAGACTGCGATCTCGATGAAGCAGGTTTGGGGTGTTCCAAGTGAGGACACTAGGACGTGAGAAGTGAACAGAACCCTACATTTATGGGAGAATTTAACCTTCCTTTCTGGTCTCCAGTAGAACAAGTAGGCACGAGACAAATTAAGATGTTGAGGATTCAAATAATGTAATTCATAAGGATGCAATGATAAAGGTGTTGATGAAACCTATAGAGATAAGTTGTTTTCAAGTATTCATTAAAAAAACCCCACAGTCATTGTGTATTGTATGTACTCAGAGAAAATCTCAGAAAGGTCTCAGAAGTAGAAAAGGACCAGGCCACATTCTCTAGTTAGGATTCAGTAAAACTAGAAATTATGGATACGTGTTTGACCATATATCCTTGGTTTTTAATGCCCTTTTTCAATGAGAGGAACCAGGGGTCCTTGGAGCAACAGATGATTCTGGGACTGAAGCAGGAACACACAAGATGAGCCTGGAGCACCTGGAAAGGTCAGGAAGTAAGGAGCTGCTCAAAAAGCATAAAGATCAGGGTGTGTTAAAGGGACACAGGAGCCAACTGAAAGAGCCCCCGTGGTCAAAGATGGAACAATTTGAGCAAAAGAATAATGTACTGGATTATAACTCAAAATATAAAATAAATATCCATGAGTCTATATGGATGTAAATAAATGATCAAATAAATACACAAATGGAGAAGAGACAAATGTCCCGTGCAGAATTCCAAACAACTTATGTAGATGCTCTGCCTTCCAGGAGGTGGAGCAGAGCATCCCCCTTCTTAAGTGTGGGCTTCCTTCGAACCATGCAGTCTGGAAAGGGGGTGGGGGGGAGTAGCTTTTCCGTGGAGAAACCTGAGAAACACGGCCTCAGCCAGGTGGTCACGGGCAACCTCAACAGTCGTAAATCATGTGAATAGTATGAACCCTTGAGGTAGTGTGATGGGAATGGTAGTTTACCTCTGGGGTTTTCTCTAAAACTCAAAACCCCAATCTAATAATCAGAAAACCATCAAACTCACATTGAGAGACATTCCGCAAGATACATGCCCAGTACTTCTCCAAACTGTCACCCAAACAAGGACAGTCTGAGAAACTGTCACAGTCTAGAGAAGCCAGGGAGATGGGGTGAATGAGTGTAATGTGGTGTCCTGGGTGGGGTCCTGGGACAGACAGAGGACATTAGGGGAAAACCAAGCAGGCCTGAAGAGAGTATGGATTTCAGTTACCATCATTGTATCAATACTGGTTCATTATTTGGGCCAATGTACCATACAGGTGTTAGATGTTAACAGTGGGGGAAATGGAGTGACGGGTATCCTGTTCTATCTGTGTGACTTTCCCACAAAACTAAAACTACGTCAAATAAAAATTCTCAAATTCTAAAATATCTAAAACTATTTTTAAAAGTTCCTTTCACCTACTCTCTCATTTCACTATCCCGGTAGTCTTGTGGCGTGTCACTCCTCTGCAGATGGAAGGTTTGATCAGAGAGGGCTGATGTGTTTTGCCCGAGGCTCCAGGGCGACTGGATGACCAAGCAGGACTGAAGCAGGGCAGCCAGGTTCCAGAACCTTCCCTCAAACATAATTGCTCCACAAATACTTGGGGGAGCGAGCAGTGAGGAGGCAGGCTCGTTTCTTCAGGACAGTTTATCACATCCAAAGCTGCCTGGAACTGGCTGTTCTGGTCTCCGTGCTCCCACAGAAACCTCCTGGGACTTTGGTTGGAAAAAAGATCAACTGCTTCTTGAAACACTGAAAATACATGTACCAGGAAGCTGGAGTGCGAAAAAGCAGAAATGAAGTTGTTTTCCTTCCTGAGTTAATGTGCAACAATGAGAAGCTTGATCGCACTTTGGGTTTAACAATTTCTCCAGTTGCCATAGAGGCATTTACACATCAATTCCGCCTGCCCTTGTTCCCTTTGACTGACGGATGTAAAGTCTGGTCCGGGCGACGCGGCCCATGCGGCTCCAGAGCGGGCCACCAGAGGGCGCGCTGCAGCCTCCCCTGCAGCCAGGCTGGGGCAGCGGCCAGCAGGTGCTTTCCACTGGACTTGGGGTCTGCGGGGCATGCACCCACAAGAGCCAGATGCGTCTGTGTTCTCCTTCTTCTGGAGAAAAATCACTTTTTCCGAGTTCCGTTTCCCAGGCACACAGTGAGAATGCCCAGCACGAGCTGGGGCTGGGCCGCCAGCTGGCCAGCTGGTTCAGAGGATGGCAGGGCACCTCCCGTGCCCTTGTGTCCCTTCCAGACGTCTTAGCGCCTCGTGGAGTGAAGGTGGGACCGCAGCTGGAGCTCTGGGAGTGAGCCCCAGTCCTGCCACTTCTGGGGGGTGCGGGCCTTCTGTGCCTGTTTCCTCACTGGTAAGGGGGGCACTGTGTCACTTTTCTGTTGGCTAAATGGCCGAGAAGAGAGAATGTTTTCCTCTGGTTTCCCCCGTCTCCCACCGGGCTCTTCTGGGAGCCCCCTGGGGTGGCTGTCGGTGACCCCTGGCCGGCCTCGCCTTCTGAGACCTCCCTGCTGGGGATGGGTGCCTTCTGTCTCCCCGACCCTCACCGAGGGGCTGAGGGTCCTCTGGCCTGCCCTTCCACAAGGCACTTTCACAGGTAATTTCTACACTTTTCCCAAAGGAGCAGTATCTGGCACATTTACAGTGACCTTATATCTTGAGATTTGCTAAAGTTAAATATTTTGTCCCGTGACCCTCCTGTACCCGGGTCCCGGTTCTGTTCCAGGACAGTAGGGAGACCACCCCACTGTTTACAACTGTGGTGAATTAAGTCCCCTTCACCCCCGCCCCCCAGCCTGTGTCACCCCGAGGCCTTCTCCTTGGCTCACCCTTTGGGTCCGCCGGGGGGCCCTTCAGTGACCCCGCGACTCCCTGGACCGCAGCTCGTGAGGCGCCGCTCCTCCTGAGAAGTCCCACCTGCTGGGCTGTGCCGCTCGCATCCTTGCCATCGCTCTCGGAGCCCAGAGCCCCGGGGCTGGAGGAAGCAGCTGCACGTGACCTCAGGACAACAGCGAATTCCTCCCACTTCCTTCTCCCGGCTCCACTCACCCCAGACGACCCCTGTCTGGCTTGGTGTGGCCAGGACGGGCTTGGGGAGGAGACGTGGGTGTGGCCCAGGCTCTGCTGCGCTTGCAGGACATGGGAATCTGCCCACCTCCACCCGCCTCTGCCTCGCTGAGGCCCTGGGGGCAGTGGGCCCCTCCAGGTGCGTGTGGCCCCTTCGCCCTGTTCCCAGGCATCCCTCACGGTCACGGAGGCAGGTGACACCTGGCCGGGACAAGAGGGATGACAAGGAGACAAGTATCCCTTCTGCAAAACGGCCCCGAGAAATGTTTCTTTCCCCGGGACCGAAGCTGGTGTGATTAGATCTCCCAGGAAGGTGCATATTTCTGTGCTTAATACAATTATTTACATATCAGTATCAACATCTGGTGTCAATACATATGTGGTGTGTATGGGTGATAAAAAGCCTCAGACAGGTGACATATTTATGTGTGGTAAATATTTAAAGACTCCCATGTGTTCTGATAGAAAATGTGTATTACTGGACAATTTAGTTTCAAAGGTTTCTCTCTAAGGTGAGATTTATTAAGGTTTGTGAGGTTGCTGCAGAGGTGGGATTGAGTCTATGTGAAAGTCCTCGGGGGTAAAACTGGGGCTCTGCCAGTGACTTTTGCTTTCAGAATCCCATTGATGAGTCAGGACTCTTCTCTGTCTGTTATTAAGACGCAGTGATTGGCTCTGCATGAGTTAACAGCTGCGTAGTATTGCCTGAGAGGAACAGGGTGGCTGCTTTGAAAAGTCAGCTCGAAGGTTATATTTTTCCATCACAAGAGGTGGCCCGTGTTTCTCCTGGGCGGGGACCAATGGGAGTGAATTCAGACATCTCAGCAAGTAACGAGGTGCGGTTCCGGAACAGACCACTAGATGGTGCACTAGAGGCCGCCGGGAGGGCCAGAGGCTCCTTAGGGGGAGGGCGGGTGGACCCCTAGCCAGGGAAGGGGAGGGCTTCATCCCACAGGTGTCGGAGGCCTGGTTTGGTCTGGAAGAAATTTCAAACAGGGTAACGAGGCTGCCCCCTGAAGACCCACATCTTGGCCGCGTTGTTTCGTATCCCCCCATCTAGTACTCCTGCCCCAGCCTCCTCCATTCCAGTGGGGCTCGGTCGAGCCTCGGAGGGCATTCTTTTGGGGCTGCCGTTTGCAGGCAGAGATGGAGCACGTAATTAGAGGGCGTGCCGGATAGTAACCAGGTAAGGAATGAAGGAGGGTGCCTTCAAGCTGGAGCTCTACTGTGGGTTAGACTGTGTCTCTTATCCCCCTAAAGATATATTGCAGTACTAACCTCCAGTAACCTCAGAATGTGGCCTTGTTTGGAAATAGGGTCATTGCCAGTTTAATCAGTTATGATGAGGTCATGCTGGAGTAGGGTGGGCCCCTAATCCAATGACCGGTGTCCTTCTGAGACGTCACAGAGACGCAGGGAGATGGCAGAGATTGAGGGATGCAGCCACAAGCCTGGAGCCTTCAGAAGTTGGAAGAGGCAGGAAGGACCCTCCCCTAGAGCCTTCAGAGAGAGTATGGCCCTGTGGACACCTTGATTTCGGCCTCCTGGCCTCCAGAACCATGAGACCTTAAGAATCTGTTGTTTTAAGCCAACTACAGCATGGTGTTTGTTACGGCAGCCCCGGGAAACTAACACAAGTGCTGAAAACGTAAAGGCAAGAGGAGCCCACTGCCAAGAAACGTTCTGTGTTTTGCTGCTGAGACACGAGATTTCTCAGTAATTGGTCAAGTCCTGGCCTGCATCCTGCGCCAGTTGTGGAAATAGGAGGAAATCCCAGATTCCTGCACCGGAAGCGATGGGGCTGTGGTTGGCTCAGCCGGGCAGGTGCAGGGGGTGGACGGGAGCTGTTTCCTTCCTTCCTGACCCTTGCCTCTGCCGGGGCCTTCTCTCTTTTCTGGTTTTCAGAGTTACTTCCTCCGAAGAGGGATATAGTTGGACGGTGGGAGAGCAGGAAGACTTATATTAGTCTTTAAAATTCAGCCCAGGACTCGGGCACAGGGAAACTTCTGAATGAATGCAGCATGTTGAGAGCACTGCCGGAGTGTACAGATGCACAGCTGATTCCTACAACTTATCTTGGCAAATAATGCCTCCAAGGGGCTCCGGGATTCTGTCCTCACATCCTGCTGTATCAGGGCAACAGAGGGAAGGAAAAGGATGGCGCGTCCAGAGCACTCAGCATCGCCCAGCGGGAGGTGGTCCCACCCGACCCCACAGGACCCCAGGGTGGCTCCGGGACTCTTCCCGCTGAGGTGATAACTGAACAGGGATGGCAGGGCCTCGCTGTCCCCCCGGGGAGGCAGTCTTTGAAACGTGCTCATTCCTCTGAAAACACAGGCGAGGCGTGGGAGCCCCTGGCTTCTCCCTGGACCATGTTCTCCTCCGGAAGAGGCAAGGCCAGGCCAGCGGTCATTCCAGGGAGGCCAGGGCCGGGGCTGCACCACGCCTGAGTTGGGAGAATCTGGTTGTCGGGGGTGAAGGGAAGGTGACCACGTCCCTGGTCTTCTATTTCTGGATCAGAAACCACGTTCTTGGGGGATTTTAGCCCACTTGCAAACACCCCTGCCTCTCTTGGGAGCCCAGGCTGGGTCTCGCTGCTCCTTTCCGGTGGGCGAACCATCCACCAGGCAGGGCGGGCGATGGACATTCTCTTGGAAGACAAAGCCAGGTAGTCAGGTGTGAGCCTCCAGGCCGCAGGGGAGCAACATTGTCTCACCTCCTGCGAGGAGGGAGCAGTGGTGGACGTCATCACGGTGGCGGTGAAGAGTGTCCATCTGCCTCCCAGGCCCCTCCTGAAACCTCAGTGTAATTATGGACCTGCCGCTCTTTGTAGAGTTCTTGGCTTCCGGTAAATATTAATGGCTTGCTTTTTATTCATTTAGCTTGTGTTTTTGAAAGATGGCCTCACACAAAAAGATCATATCTGTATGTCGTGCTTTAATTTATTTTCACCTTTTTTTCTCCTTTGGAGACCCCTAGTGTATCATCACTTTGTTTACCACAAATTAAACCGGGGCTGATTGTTTACCAGACTGTAGGCCCCTGTGCATTGCTCTGCACTCTCCTTTTTTTTAATAATCACAACCTGGGATTCATTTGCAAGAGGCCCTAATCTGCATGAGAATTATACAATTAACTTTTGATTAGCCACCTAGTTTTTTTTGAAACCACAGTGTATAGGATACTCTGCATTTAAATAATTTTCCTTAAATTGGGAGCAGGTCCTTCATTAAGCTGGAGAGTTTGACTAAATAACAACATTTGGGATAATCAGGGTCAAAACAATAGGCAAGCCGGCAGGGCTAGAATGTCATCTTTAAATATAACAGTGGAGATAAAGGCCCCCAGATTGGGCCTTATCGAAACACAAAAATATCAAAGTGCTCTCTTGTCTGTGGCACAATGCGGAGGCCCCAGCGATGTCGGGTGACCATTGTCTGGTGAGGCTGCTGCAGGCTTTTCATTCAGGCGCCCGGCAAACACACGTTGCATCACGCAGAGGACTTATCTCCAAGTCTGACAATAATTATCAGGAAGAATGTACTCAGGATGACTTTTTTGTGATTTTTATGCCTCCCCAACACAAGGAAGGGGAGATAACAGCATTAGGAGAAAGGGGAGCGTCTCCGAAGATTCTCCCTGGAGCTGGTTCTTGGATTAAATTTGCTCTGCTACTCTGATGCCGCTGAACAAGGGGGAAGAAAGCCCGCGAGCCTTCTGTATCGGGTAATAATAGACCTGAGCACAGCCCTCGCCCAAGATAAGATCCATTGTCGGGAACAAACAAAGGAGCCCTATTAAACACCGAGGCAGGAATATCTATGAGCAAAGTTTGAAACCCTCCTTTTCTCTCCTCCTCTCCTTGCTTGTTCCTTCACCTGGTTCTGCAGGACATTTCCTGGGACTCCCAAGAGAACGTGACCAGGAGCCTCTGGTCTAAGGGAGCCTGGGCAGTGAGGTCACGGTCTTGGGAGTTATCAAGGCCAAGGTTGCCTTAAGATTTCCAAGGTCAGGGTCGTGCCCTTTGTTCTGTGGGTCCCACCCTTCTCATTTTTGCTTCTTCCCCCAAGTCCAGCCGAAGAGACCTTGATCTCAGATACTGAGAATCCTGGGAGACTTGGCGGTGGGTTGAAAAGACACAGTCATTCTGCCTTCCATCCACCTTGCTCCAGCCAGCCTTCCCCCAGCCAGCCTTCCCCCAGCCAGCCTTCCCCAGCCTTCAGAGTCCTCAGGTAGCTCTTTGTCCTTAAAAAGAGCTGGTCTGCTTCCTTCTCCTAGCGGGGATTGGTAAGCAGCCAGTGTTATACCCATGCAACATCCCTGGCAAAACAAAGTCCCGTGCTTCCCATTAGCTGCTTTTGCGAAGCCATCGCCCTGAGCTGGCGAGCCCATGGCATTGGTCATAGTCCCGGCGTCCCAGGGCCGGTTGGTACAGCATTCCTACAGCCTTAGAGTGAGGAAGACTCCGCAATACATGTTTTCCGGTTAAACTGAGATCAGATGACCAGTTTTGGTTTTTGCATTTTTCCTTCAACCGAAAAGAATTGCCAGCGGTCGAGATTTGCTCAATATGAGCTTTGTCCAGCCCCTTCACCTCTTCTTCGCCATCCACCCTCACAAGCCTTTCCTGCCCTTGTCTTCCTGCGTGGGTCTGGGTCGGGGTAGAGGTTATCGCAAGACGTCCTCCCAGCATGCAGGACGGAGGCAGCAGGCTGGGGGATGAGACCTGTGGCCGCTGCAGCCCCAGGAGCAGGGGAGCCCCTGGGTCTGAGTAGCCAGTGGAGGGGTGGGTGCGGGGAGGAGACGGGCACAATGGGGGCCTGGGGTGCAGCTTCCCTGCATGGGAACCTTGTCCAAAGCCTGTTGGCAAGTGCGGTGAGCGAGCCGGCGAAGCCAGGGTGGAGGGCTGTTCACCCACAGCCCAGGGCATGGCAGCATCGGTGCCCTGCTCGGCCTCTCCAAGTCCGGGGCTGCTGTCTTGACCCTCAGGGCCACCCACCTCCGCCAGGACGGAGGACCCAGGCCTGGTGCCTGAAGCCTCAGACCTAAGGGAAGCCAAAGCACCCCACACCTGAGAGCATTTCCGCCGGAGCCGGAGGAGGAGGGGCAGAGGGGTCAGAGGCACGGTCGGCTCTCCCTGCCTGCTTTTGTTCCCTCCGCCCCAGAAGCCTGACCTTCTGACTTTCACAGACCGGTAGCCAGGGCTCCCTGAGGCCAGCATCAGCTGTGCCCTCCTCCCCGCCCCCAAGGCTGGTTCTGTGGCTGGGACCTTTCTTCTCCAAGGGGGGCCAGACTCCAGGACAGTCAGGCCCCCGTGGGCGGGAGACGCTAGGCTGCCTCTGCCTGCCCAGAGCTCCATCCCTGCGACGCGCAGAGACAGGGCATGGCGGGCAGAAATCATCTCTAGCCACACTTTTAAGAAAATCAGGAAAGCCATGAAGTTTGATCTTCAAAACATTCTTCCTGTGAGTGGCTGAAATTATTTTGAGATTCAGAGGAATGTAATGCTCAAAACAAGCTTGATGTGTAACTGGATTCTCAGGCAGTTGGGCACCGGGTGGATTATCCTTCAGGGATGATGGCCGAATCCGTACGCTCCAGCTCCAGCTTATCACGTGGTCCGGTTTTCTGGGGCTGAGCACGTGTCCACTGGTTGGGGTTCTTTCACCTTGGGGTTGTTTTTTTTTTTTAGAGTATCTGCTTTTTTTTTTTTCTCTTAATTAATTAATTAATTAGTTTTATTTTTGGCTGCGTTGGGTCTTAGTTGCTGCACGCGGGCTTTCTCTAGTTGCGGCGAGCGGGGGCTATTCTTTGTTGTGGTGCGTGGGGCTTCTCATTGCGGTGGCTTCTCTTGTTGCAGAGCACAGGTTCTAGGCGCATGGGCTTCAGTAGTTGTGGTGCGTGGGTTCAGGAGTTGTGGTGCACAGGCTTAGTTGTTCCGAGGCATGTGGGATCTTCCCAGACCTGGGATCGAACCTGTGTCCCCTGTATTGGCAGGTGGATTCTTAACCACTGCACCATCAGGGAAGTCCCTTGGGGTTGTTTTGAGCAGGAAAATGCAAGGGCAGTTGGGGAAGTGCATGCTACCCTACAGGTTTGCTAGTGAGCACGATTCCCCAGGTGCAGCTGGGAAATGCCAGCTAGAACTGGCCTTGACCTACACAACCAGAGGGATGGTTCCCAGGCACCTAGTGGGTGGAAACACTCACGGCAGAGGATGAGGTAGTTGGACACTGAGATTTGTTCAGAAAGGGCTTTGCAGATGCATCCTTTCAACCCGTCTCCATCTTATGTTATAAAAAGTGAAAAAGTATAGGAAGGGCAAATTGGGGACTAGGAAAATTACAGTAATATAGCTTCTCAGCTAATTGATTAGCAATTATGGCTAGTAATATTGTTCATTTTAATTGTGTTTCATCTCTATTTTGGTAATAAAGATTATTGTTTTGGATTATGACTTTATCCTCCTATACTAATTACTAACTTGTGAAATTAAAGTATATATTTTCACATCCTGAAAAAATTCACACCATGTCCTTATATAATAGCTTCCTTTTCTGAACAGCCCGGTTGTTTGGGGTAGTTTCATCTTTAATATCTGAGAAGGGCTCAGTTTTGGCAAGCAAACTAAATGATATTTGGTTTATTTACCAAGAAATACAGTCTTACAAAATGATGTGTTAAAGGGAGTGAAAGAGACAGGAGACATTGCCAGAAATCTGAGATATGACAGAACACAAGTGGATTTATGTGGCAAACTGATTTTTAATTTTAAAGGGAATTTCACCCCTCATGATCATTTCTGCAGGTTTCACGGTAGGGGCACGTAGCTTGAACCACCCCAGAGCTCTTAAATCCTTCAACCAGTGCCTGGCTTCCTCTCTCCTGAGGCAAACATCAGTTTGACACATCTACTTCTTGGGATTAAATTTTTAATTTTTCACAGACAAATTTCGTGTATCCAGTGGCCCATATTTATGGCTTCCACTTCCTCCCCACCTTCTCATCCTGACAAGAGGTGGGCAGCAGAGGGTGGGCTAGAAGGAACTCTCAAACCTGTGCCAGGCACCTCCAGCCCAACATTTCCACTTGGCCTTCTCACGCCTGCCCCTCATGGCGCCCAGATCGCCCCTGGCCCCGAGACGCCTACCCCGCTCCTGCCCCTGCCCACTGCCCTTAACCTAGAGCTCTTGTCTTTTAAAATCTCCCTTCTGAAGGACAAAATCTGCTTTACTGCCTATACACTGATCACAGCCCATCCTGTGGACATTCATGGAAATCTCCAATGACCAACCCCCGGCAAAGGCCTTTTCTCAGACCTCATGCAGGATCTCCACTCAGAACTTGACCTCATAGACGCCGCCCTCTCCTTCCTGGCTTCAAATATTTGAATTTCCTGTGTACCGTACAAGTACCTGTACACACACTGCCCACCTCACATAATTTAAAACCTGTGTGTTTTATCAGGGTGCTACATACCCAAGCCATAGTCGACAGCCTGGAATATTTCCCCGTCTTTTTTCTTTGTATTTATGTAGATTAGGTATCTGTAAACTGTTTTTTGATAGTGGACCAGATATCCCATATTTTAGGCTTCTCAGATCTCTGTGACAGCTACTCAGCTCTGCTGTTGCAGCACAAAAGCAGCCACAGACGACAGCTGGGTGAGTGAACCTGGCTGTGTCAGGTAAAACTTTACAAAAACAGGCAGCAGGACGGATTTGGCTGCAGGCTGCCCAGCGCCAACCCTTGATGTAGATGTTTACGTGTATAAGATATCATGTATGTTTGATTCATTTAATGTTATATTGGGAACGTTTCCTTTGGTTAATCAAATTTGTTTTGGAATATGATGTTAATGGTTGTACAATATCCTAGTCTAAACATTTGTTGTTATTTTAGTTTCAGAAAGATAGTGCCAATTTATAATTTCACTAGTGGTGCATGAGAGTGATAACCTACCACAGGCCTGAACTGAATCATTAAAGACGTAAAGAAAGGCTATCTAATTAGACAGGAATATGAGATCTTAAGGAACTGGAGCTGGTATTTTGTATAGTCTGGGTCTCTTACATCGATGACGTTGATGACACCACCTTAGAGTGAATCGATATTTTCTGAGATGTGGCCCTAGCCCTACATATTAGAAAGCCATTCCCTCTGCATTTCTCACCCATTTCCCTCCCGATGATGCTGTGAGCCACCTCCTCTTCATTTTTCACTGGCAATACAGCTGGGAAGGGGTCCACGTCAAAGTCTGGGACGTGGGGGTGGGAGGTGGGGTGGGCCTTGAATCAGGTCTTCTGACCCTGCGCCCCGAACCTCACCTTCACAGCAAACCTTCAGCCAGTGGCTCATGATTTCCCACGAAGGTGACTGTCTTTACAGACAGACTCAGGCAACCTGCCCATTGCACTGTGTGGCTGGGATGTGTCCCCAAGACATCGCTGGACGTCTCCACACCCCACATGAGAGCCCTCGCTTCTTTGTGGTCCTGTTTCTTGCCACGTGCATCCTCAGGGGTTACCCTAGAGATAGGATCACTCCAAAATGTCCCCAGTGCTGATTTCCTCATAAGCCCGATTACCTTCAAATCCAGCCTCTAGCTCCTGGTCCCCTGGCCCCTCCTTTGCCTTGTATTTCTTAGAAATGCATGTGAAGCAGGTATCACACAGCCACAGAAACAGAGAAAATGTAGCTAGACTAACATCCCTTTAAAATAGGCTAAGTAGGTTTAGGGCTTCCCTGGTGGCGCAGTGGTTAAGAATCCGCCTGCCAATGCAGGGGACACGGGTTCGAGCCCTGGTCCGGGAAGATCCCACATGCCGTGGAGCAACTAAGCCCGTGCGCCACAACTACTGAGCCTGAGCTCTAGAGCCTGCAAGCCAAAACTACTGAGCCTACGTGCCACAACTACTGAAGCCTATGCGCCTAGAGCCTGTGCTCCGCAGCAAGAGAAGCCACCACAATGAGAAGCCCGCGCACCGCAACTAGAGAGAAGCCTGCGCACAGCAAGGAAGACCCAACATAGCCAAAAATAAAATAAATAAATAAATTTATTTAAAAAATAAAATAGGGGCTTCCCTGGTGGCGCAGTGGTTGAGAGTCTGCCTGCCGATGCAGGGGACACGGGTTCGAGCCCTGGTCTGGGAAGATCCCACATGCCGCGGAGCAACTAGGCCCGTGAGCCACAACTACTGAGCCTGCGCATCTGGAGCCTGTGCTCCGCAACAAGAGAGGCCGCAACAGTGAGAGGCCCACGCACCGCGACGAAGAGTGGCCCCCGCTCGCCGCAACTAGAGAAAGCCCTTGCACAGAAACAAAGACCCAACACAGCCAAAAGGAATAAATAAATAAATTAATTAAAAAAAAATAGGCTAAGTAGTTTTAAACAGGCTTCCTATTTTTTTTTTTTTTCAGCAGAAGCAATGGAATTTTTGCATAGTTACCTCTACCCTGGAGCATCTTACATCACGTCCTCTTTGCGATGAACCACTTGAATGAAAGGCTTTAGGATGGTGCCCAGAGGTTAAACTGGCACTGATATCAACCATCCGAGCTACAGGCAAGAAAGCAGCACACTCTGCCCCAGCCTCCGTCTGACTGCTGAATTAAAAATGAATCACATTCCTAATAAATGTAATCGCGCAAGTTCTCTGAGTGAACAGCACTGAGAGCAGGAGTTGGCATGAGCGAGAGCTTCGGAGAGAGCGCTGCCCACGGCTTCTGCAGGCAAGACTCTCCTTCCTTCCTGGAATATTGGAGGCACAGTGGCAAGTATTTGTTCTGATGATGCCCTTGGAAAGCCGGGCACCTCCCTTTTGTTTGGGCACTTTGCATTTGTTAGACAGTGTCTAAATGCATTGAATCAGACCCTAAACCCATTTTGGAGACTTCATTCCAGGGAATGGCATTACAATGGGCTTTTGTGCTGACGGCCCCAGGCTAAGGGCAGTGGTTCCTCGTGGCCTCTCCAAATATCGTGGTCAGGGACTCATTCCTATTTGAGACCATCCTTTGATTTATTTTTCTCAGCACTTGTGCCAGAACCAACTGTATTACAGGCTGTCTAATTGAGAATTGGCAGCAGACAGACCAGATCAAAGGCAGCCCAAGCGCAGATCTTGGATCCCAGGCCAGTGGGCACTTAGCAAGGCTCGGAAGCAAGCGTGCCGCCTGTTTGCAGCAGCTCATGCCAGCGCTGCTGCCCCAGCAACCCACTGGCTGACGCATGGGCTGTTCCGCCCTCGGTTCCAGAAGGAGCCGCTTGTGAGCTATTAAAGACAGCAATGAAGTGCCGTGGTGACAGTGGTGATTCAGGGAAAGATGCAGGAACCGTCGGGGATGGCGGTCTCCTTGTTTCCTCTGTGTTATGTCTGTGAGCAGGAGGGGAACTCCCAGCCAACCAGAGGCAGGCGGGGAGGATCCTGATGGGACCAGGAGTGTTGGGAGGATGGAGAGGTCCTGCAGGGAAAGAACGTGAAAGAACATTTGCTAAGTTCACAGGCAATAGACTACAACTACGTTCTCAGATGTTTACTAATCCAAGAATCCTAATTCTTGGAGCGACAAAAACGGAAGGTCAGTTATCAGTTTAGTAATAAGAACAAATAAGCTATTTGATATAAGTGCAGTTACTCTCAACACTGATCTATAGATTTAACACAAAATGTACCAAAATCCTGGCTGCCTTTTTTTTTTTTTTTTTTTTAAGAAAATGACAAGCTGTTTCTAAAATTCATGTGTTTATGTGAAGGGTTGAGAAAGCCAAAACAATCCTGAAAAAGAAGAACAAAGTTGAGGCCTCACACTTCTCGACTTCGAAACTTAGGACAAGTTGCAGTAACCAAGACTTAACAATATTGTCTTCCAGCCTAGGAATGTGGATATTTCTCTCAATTTATTTATATCTTGTAAAATTTCTTTCAGATATGTTTTGCATATTTTTAAAATTAATAGACTATTTTTAAAGAGAACTTTTAGTTTACAGAAAAATTGTGCAGAAATTTGGAGGTCCCATGTACCACCCCCTACCCCCCCCATAGTTTCCCCCATTTTTAACATCTTGCATTAGTGTGGTACACTGATGAACCAAAATTGATACATTTTTATTAACTGAAGTCTACTGTTTACATTAAGATTCACTTTTTTTGTTGCATAGTTCTATGGGTTTTGACAAGTGTATGACATCATGTGTCCACCATTATAGTATCAGAGAGCAATTTCACCACCCTAAAAATCCCCTGTACTCCACCTATTCATTCATCCCTCCCTCCCCCAGGCCCTGGAAACCACTGATCTTTTTTACTATCTCTATAGATTTGCCTTTTCCAGAATGTCAAATAGTTGTAATCAAACAGTATACAGCCTTTTCAAACTAGGTTTTTTTCACTTAGTATTATGCTTTTATGGTTCCACTGTGTCTTTTCCTGGCTTGATAACTCATTTCTTCATGTTATTGAATAAGATTCATTGTCTGGATGCACCACAGTTTATCCACTCACCTATGGAAGGACAATTGGTTGCTTCCAATTTTTGGTAATTATGAATAAAGCTGCTATAAACATTCATGGGTGGGTTTTTGCGTGGACCTAAGTTTTCAACTTTTTTGGGTCAATACCAAGGAGCACAATTGCTGGATTCTGTGGTAAGCCTGTGTTTAGCTTTGTAATAAATTGCCAGTCTTTCAAAGTAGCTGTACCATGTTGCATTCTCACCAGCCAAGAATGAGAGTTCCTGTGGCTCCACATTTTCACCAGCAATTGGTGTTGTCAGTGTTTTGGGTCTTAGCCATTCTCATAGGTGCTTAGTGATATCTCATTTTTGTTTTAATTTGCACCTCCCTAATGATATATGATACTGAGCGTTTTTAAGTATACTTATTTGCCATCTGTATATCTTCTTTGGGAGGTGTCTGGTCAGACCTTTGGTTCTTTTTTAATTGGGTTGTTTGTTTTGTAATTGTTGAGTTTTAAGAGTTCTTTGTACAGGACACAAATATGTGTTATAATATATGTTATATGTGTTTTGCAAATATTTTCTGTCTTGTCTTTACATTCTCTCAACCATATCTTTTGCTGAGTCGAAATGTTAATTTTAATGAAATCAAACATAATTTTTCTTTCATAGGTTGTGCTTTTTGTGTTTTATTTAAAAAGTTATTACAAACCCACAGTGACCTAGATTGTCTCCTGTATTATTTTCTAGAAGTATTATAGTTTTGTGTTTGACATTTAGGTATATAATCCCTTTTGAGTTAATTTTTGTGAAAGGTAAAAGGTCTGTGTCTAGATTAATTTTTTTTTAATTGTATGTGGCTGTCCAGTTTTTTCAGCAGTGTTTGTTGAAAAGACTGTCCCTTTCCATTGAATTTCCTTTGCTCCTTTGTGGAAGATCAATTGATTATATCTGCATGGGTACGTTTCTGGGCTCTGTATTCTGTTATACTGATCTTTTTTGTATTCTTTCATCAATGTCACACTGTTTTGATTACTGTACCTTTATTCTAAGTCTTGAATTGAGTAATATCAGTCCTCCGACTTTGTTCTTCTTCAGTATTGTGTTGCTATTCTATCTTCCCATACAAACTTTAGAATTAGTTTGTCAATATTCACAAGATAACTTGCTAGGGTTTTGATAGGGATTGCACTGAATCTGTAGATCAAATTGGGATGAATGGACTTCTTAAGAACATTGATTCTACACATGAACATGGAATATATCTTCATTTATTTAGCTCTTTGATTTCTTTCATTAGCGTTTTCTAGTTTTCCTCATATAAATCTTATTCATATTTTGGTAGATTTATAGCTAAGTATTTAATTTTGTTTTGATGCTTATGTAAATGGTGTTGTATTTTTTTTTTTAAAGAGTGGATTTTTAAAAAAAATTTAATTTAATTTATTTATTTATTTTTGGCTGTGTTGGCTCTTCATTTTTGTGTGAGGGCTTTCTCTAGTTGCAGCGAGCGGGGGCCACTCTTCATTGCAGTGCGCGGGCCTCTCACTATCGCAGCCTCTCTTGCTGCGGAGCACAGGAGCGCAGGCTCAGTAGTTGTGGCTCACGGGCCCAGTTGCTCCGCGGCATGTGGGATCTTCCGAGACCAGGGCTCGAACCCGTGTCCCCTGCATTGGCAGGCAGATTCTCAACCACTGCGCCACCAGGGAAGCCCAATGGTGTTGTATTTTAAATGTCAAATTCCTGTTGTTCATTGGAGGTATATAGGAAAGCAACTGATTTTCATATATTAGTCTTATATCATACAACTTTACTATAATCATGTCTTAATTCCAGGAGGGTGTTTTGTTGTTGTTGTTATTTTTTTGCTTGTTTTGTTTTGTCAATTTTTTGGGATTTTCTACATAGACAATCAGGTCATCTGTGAACAGAGACAGTTTAATTTCTTCTTTCCCAATCTATATATTTTTATTTCCCTTTCTTGTTTCATTTCATTAGCTGAGACTTCCAGTACTATCTTGAAAAGGAATGGTGAGAGGGGCCATCCTTGCCTTGTTCCTGGTCTTGGGGAAAGCATCTAGTTTTGCAATAAATCTGTAGATAAATTTGGGAAATACTGCCATCTTAATAATATTGAGTCTAACAATCAATGAGCAATGGAATTTCATTCCATTTATTTAGACCATCTTTCATTTCTTTCAGCAATGTTTTGAAGTTTTCAGTGTACAAGTCTTGCACCATTTTGTTAAATTTACTGCTAGGTATTTTATTTTTTTGATGCTTTTGTGAATAGAGTCATTTTATTAATTTTATTTTGGATTTTTCATTGTCGGTATAAATAAGTTAATTTTTGTATTTGCTTGTTAGTTTTGCAGTTTTTCCCATGGATTCCATAGTGTTTTCTATCTACAAATGATGGTGTCTGTGAATGAAGACAGTTTTACTTCTTCCTTTCCAATCTGGATGCCTTCTATTTCTTTTTCTTGCCTGATTGCACTGGCTAGAACTCTAGAACAATGTTAAATAGAAGTGGTGAGGGGAGACAGCTTTGTCTTTTCCCCAAATTTAAGGGGAAAGCATCCCATCTTTTATCATTAGGTGTGATGATTGCTGTAGGTTTTTCATAGATGTACTTTATCAGGTTGAGGAAGTTTTTTTCTATTCTCAGTTTGTTAAGAGTTTTCATAATGAATAGATGTGCTTTCTTTGGCTTTTGTACAAGGGTTTGTGCCACTTTACCACCAAAAGATAAGGAGGGCAGAAGCTAGGACTGAAGGAAGAATGTTGGAGGCCCTGGGTCACATCAGCCCTGGGACCCACCCTACCTCTCGGCATCTAGCTGTGTGAGCCAGCAGGTGTCTATTGCTGAGGATTCATTGACTTTGTTTTCTGTTACGTTTAACAAGAAACCTCCTCACTGATACACTGCCTCCTCCAAGCGGTCTTCCTGATCCATCTTCCAAGTGTGCTGTGTCTTCTCTGACTCCATAGCTCTCTGTAGCTCAGTTATTGTGCATTGCCTTCGCTGCCCCGTCTGACTGTTTGTCTGTGTCTTGCTTCCTCTGCTGGTTCCTTTGGGCAGAGGCTTTGCTGCCTACATGTCTGCCTGTCTTGCAGCATTGGCATTGTCCTTGCAAAGAGTAGACACCCAGCCCTGTAATGAACTAATACAAAGATACTTAAGTGATTACTACTGAAACCAGATTACATACTTTAATTCTTCCTCTAGGAAGATTCAGAGGAAAGATTGTGAGACAAGACCAGTTTGTTTTTTCGTTTTTTTGTCAATTAAAAGAAAAAGCCTTAGAGCTAGCTATTCACTCAGTGAAACCATAAGGGCATTCTTTGGTTGGAGGGAGGTGGAGGCCCAGAAGCTTCTTTCACTGGGGAGGCCCCTCCCTCCCTTCTTCCAGCTCTTTGCTTGGTGGAACTGCTTTGAGAATCGTGGGCTCTGTTTTATAGATAGGCCTATCAAGACCAACAGACTTGTCTGGTTTCACGCAGCTAGTTGGAGCAGGGCCAGGGCTAGAACCCACGTGTCCTGAATCCCAGGCCGGAGCTCATTGTGCCTGGAAATGAACCCCTGGTTGTTGTAACTCCACTCATAATCCCATGCTACCCCTAGTGTGAATCTTCCTCATTTATAGCATCCAATGATGAGAACCATGAAAGTCCCAGAGACAATCTTCTATGATTCTTTAATTTTATAATGAAGCACATGGATACCTAGAAGGGTGAAGTGGTTTTGGAGGTTGTGCTCATGGTGTAGAGTGGGAGCCTTAGTCTCGGTCAGAGTAGTTATATTCATTGGCTTAGGGAAAACAGATTCTCCCCAGAAGTAGAGAAGAACTTGGCAAAGGGCCTGCCATTTTTGCAGACATAAGGGAACCTGTTAGCTGTGTCCTTAGACACTGAAGGGATTTCTGGAAACCATGAGTCTGTGCCTAGCTCTGCACCCTGCTAGCAAACCCCATCACCACTTATCCTCTGCGGTGGGATCGCCTTCCTGGGCTCCACATCTCAGTAACCTGAAAGAATTGATGGATCTCTGAATATGAAGCAGGAAGGCTTCCCTTTCTGACCTAGGAGTTTGGGGGAGATTTGTCTCTACCACCTGCGGCAGATGGAGCCATTTCTCCTAAGTGAGTTGATGCTCCCTAAGCTCCCACCATCTTCCCTGAGAGTTTCCATCCCTGGGTCTTTGGGGAGCATTTGGGATGCGTGCATTCTGAGAGCAGCAGCTGATTCCAGCCCTGGAGGTTGTGTGAATGGAAAACAGCTAGTCAAGTGGAAGCCAAGGTGAATGTAGGCAAGAGACCTTTGCAGTCATACATAACAGGTGCTCAAAATAAAGTTAGAAGGATGTGTGAGTGAGAGGGTCCAGCTAGGCTGCAATCTCCTTGAAGGAAAGGTCTGTGCCCTCTTTTGCCTCATCCTTTATCACACCAGGAAGCATAGAATACACATATTAAGGTTTCAAGTGCTCCTTGACTTGTGAACTGAATTGAGTGATAATGGCCTATTTTAGTTACCTATCGTTGTGTAACACATGGCTCCAGAGCTTAGTGGCTTACAATTCTTTCACTATCCCTCACCTTCTCTTGGTTGGCTGAGTTCTGCTGGCTGGTTCTTCAGCTGGTCTCACTTTGGGTCTTTCATGCAGGTGCAGTCAGATCATAGCAGGAAATGGGATCATCTGGAGGCCCCATTGGAACACTGGCATGGCTGGACACCCCCCTTGATCTTCATGTAAAGTTGAGCATCTTCTCTCCATGTGGCTCTTCATGTGGTCTTTCTCTGCAGTCTCGCCAGCAGAGAAGCTGGACCTCTCTGCACGGCAGCTCAGGGCTCCAAGAAAGGTGGCAGGAAGGTCCCATCGTGCAGGTGCTTAGCAAGCCTCTGCTTCTGTTGCTATTGTTAACTTCCCATCAGCTAAAGCAACTCGCATGACCAAGCTCAGAGCCCGTGTGGGTGGAGACTCCAAAATGGCAAGAATATCAGAGGCATAGTTCATTGGGGGCCACCAATGGAACAGTCCACCAGCATCAGGGAAGGTAAGGCCTTCCAGGCAGTGAGGGGAGAGAGCATCCCACAATTGCTCTGTGTGGTTCTAGTTTATAGTCATGGGGAGTGGCTAAAGATGAGGCTGGAAAGGTGGTCCCAACCAGACTGAGAAGACCTTTCAACACCCTGAAGAGGAATTTGGATGTTAGCCTATAGACTGATGGCGGGAAAGCACTGGAGGTCTCCGGGCAGGGGCATGTAGCCCAGGTGTGTGGTTTAGGTTAGCTCAGGTGGACGTGGGTGGCGGGAGACTTCTGGAGACCAGTGAGATGATCTGGTAAAGATGGCAGTGATCGGGGAGAGACATGACAAGTGGCTGGGGTGAGGCAGTTACGGGGAGGGGGCAGAGCGGGTAGTGCAGGGACAGTTTTAGAGAAGGAACGTGTGCAGCATGCAACTGATGGGCTGGAAGGTTCGGGAAAGGAGGCGACCCCCTCCAGGAGTGTCCTTCTCTGGCTCTAGGCCTGGGGAACATGGCTCTGCTCGCTGGGTGGGCACTGCACCTTGATGAGGTCAAGATTTTTTCTTATCAGACACAAACACTTTGGGCAGAAGTTATGCAGATTTTGAAAAGGAGGAAGCATTCCCAGATACTGAAAATAGGAAAGCTTAGTAAAGATTTAGTAAGAACTCTGAAATTCTAGACGTAGGAAGAGACAAAATGGAAACTTGTCATACTGAGTGAAGTCAGTCAGACAGAGAAAGACAAATATCATATGATATCGCTTATATGTGGAATCTAAAAAATAGGGTACAAATGAACTTATCTACAAAGCAGAAACAGAGTTACAGATGTAGAAAGTAAACTTCTGGTTACCAGGGGGTAAGGGGGGAGGAGGGATATATTGGGAGATTGGGATTGACATATACACACTACTATATATAAAATAGATAATTAGTAAGGACCTACTGTATAGCACAGGGAACTCTACTCAGTACTCTGTAATGACCTATATGGGAATAGAATCTAAAAAAGAGTGGACATATTTATATGTATAACAGATTCATTTTACTGTACACCTGAAACTAACACAACATTGTAAATCGACTATACTCCAAGAAAAATTAAAAAAAAAACATACCCTGTCTAAGAATTGTCAGATCCTGGGGACCATCAGGTGTTACAGGGGTGATGTAGAGCAGCCTTGTTCCTGCTTCTCCCTGGTAGGGGAGCCACAGAAACAAGCAATGCAGCACTTAAGGAGCACACGTAAGGGGTCTGCCTGGGAGGGTCCCTGGGGCCGAGGGTGGCCGGGGAATGTGAGGCTCGGCCCCTGGAGCTGCCAGGGGGGGACAGGGTTGGAGATGAGGAGGCTGTGGGGGGATTTGGAGGCGTCTTTTAATTCCTCAACATGCTCACTGCTGAGGCTGCAGGGAGTTTCTGATTTCAGACCCAGTGCCTTAGGGAGCCTCTGATTTCACCCTTTGTTCTGTCTCCTAAGAAGACAGGGCTGCCAAGATCAGCAGGGGTCAAGGGGCCCGGGCTCTAATTACTTTCATTCCCTGAGTTGCTGGGAAGGGTCTTGGGAAAGCGATGGAAGGCCTGCTTGTCACTCCTGCCAGCCAAACGGGGCTCACACATTCTCTGTAAAGTTGTGTTATTGTTGGTGAAGCCATTGCTTGTTTCAAACAGCAGCGTCGAGGTCCAGGGCCCGGGAGTGGTTTATGGGTGAGATGTGACCCGGGCCTTCTCGCATACGATGGAGGTTGGTTTACAGGCTTGGAAAATAAATTTTGGGGCGGAGGCATTTGCAACAACCTTTAAATTGATCTGAGGGTTGAACTAGACACACACAAAAAAGAATGTTAAAAGAAGAAAAGCTTTTGGCAGCGAGGTAATGAGTGGGCTTGCCTAGCCCGGTTGCCATGGGGATGATGCAGCCCTCCTCACATCCCCGGTGGGGCTCTCAGGAGTGACCCGGCACCTTCTTGCCCAGGAGATCCTGGACTCGGCGCAGTCCTGATCAGTCGATTTGCTAGAAACACCAACTTGTCATTTGATCACTTGTTTCCAGGATTAAGTTACTCCTAGTGCTATGATTAGGGCCATGTTTTCTGTGCTTGGGAAACTCTCACGTATGATCCAAAACATTAGAGTTAAATCTGTTAACCCTAAAATTAGGCAACACGAAATAAAATTTTACCTCTAATAGTTAAGAGTTATTAAGAGCCTCCATGCTAGGTATTGTTCTAAGGACTTTACCTGAGAAAGCTCATTGGTCCGTCCCACACCCCTGTGGGGAGGTGACATCGTTGACCTCATTTTACAGATGAGGAAAGGCTGCACCGAGAGGTTAGGTGAGTGCCCAAGGTGATACAGTGAGGAGGGAGCGAGCATCACACGGGAGATCTGAATACAAAGCTCGGGTTATGTCCCAGAGGTCCTCTCCCCTCCCCTGCTTTCTTCCTACCCCACCTAAAATCATGGCTGGTTTGGTTTCTGCTACTAAAAAATTAAAGTGGAAAAATGGCATCCTTTGAGGAAGTAAAATCACAAAGTGCTCCTGGAACCCCACTCTGCCAGTCGCACATCTGGGGATAAGGCAGCCGGGGGGGGGCCTTCCAGCCACAGCAGGTAGCCATGGCCTCAACCTGCCCAGGGCAGAGGCAGGGCCCTAGGAAGTGCTTGAGGGAAAATCCTTCTCCAAAATTCTCTTGTTTTCTGGTTTAGGAGAACTTTGCCTTATTCATTCATTCATTTATTCATGCATTTATTTATTCAAATCCAGGGTATTGTTTTCCCTAGAGACCTAAATTGTTTGGCCACATTTTGGACTCCACAGTTGTACAGGATTTTAAGGTGCTACCTCTTTCTCCTCTGTGTCTCTGCCTGACCCTGAGGAGTAGACAGGTGGCCCCCAGAGAGCGGGCAGAGGGGCCGCTGACCATCCCGAGACCGGGAAGCCAAGTTTTGTTTTACAAGGAGAGTTCAGCGCCCTGGACTGTTCTGGCCACCCCCCGAGCATCCCTAGCTGTGGTCCAGCAGGTGAGACAGCAGCTGTCAGGGTGGGTACATGTGCCCTCAGATGGGGAGAGTGAGGTGGGAGTTCCGAGTCAGGGTTGAACAGCTGAGTCCTTGGTAGCGAGGGGACCCTGGAAAGAGCAGGACAGTGACACAGAGAAGAGGCACACGGAGGCACGTGTGTGCACACACACGCCGGGGCTGCATGACCATGCACACGCATGTGCCCAGGCACTCACACACTCGTGCACGGGGAAGGGGAGTTGGAGACGGGGACTTGGGTGCAGAGAAGTGAAAAGGGCGTCTGAAAGGGGCATGAGATGGTCAGGTAGGACTTGAGGAGGGGGGTGAGGCTTGAATGAGCTTTTTTTTTTTTTTTTAAGTAATTTATTTATTTACTTTTGGCTGCATTGGGTCTTCGTTGGGTTGCGCGGGCTTCTCATTGCAGTGGCTTCTCTTGTGGAGCACGGGCTCTAGGCTCGAGGGCTTTAGTAGTTGTGGCTCGCGAGCTCTGTAGTGTGGCTCGTGGGCTCTAGAGCGCAGGCTCAGTTGTAGCACACGGGCTTAGTTGCTCCGCAGCATGTGGGATCTTCCCGGACCAGGGCTCGAACCCGTGTCCCCTGCATTGGCAGGCGGATTCTTAACCACTGTGCCACCTGGGAAGCCCATGAATGAGCTTTTTTAAAATAGATTTTATTTTTAGGTTTTAGGTCCATAGCAAATTTGAGTGGCAAATACAGAGAGTTCCCATACACCCTGCCCAGGAGATGAGCTCTTTCTTGCTGTGCATTTTAAGCTGTAATCGGTGTTGTGATTGTTCATGTGAATGGCTGCAACTGGTGCTGACCAGAGACGACAAACTGGTTAGATTGTGTCTCTGGGAAATGGTTAGGATCCCACTGCAGCGCTCACCCTGGTCCCTTTGAGTCTGGCATCCTTCACGTCCCTGTAGGGCGGCACAAGGCGATTTCGTATTTTCCTGGGCTGAGGATGGGAATGCTGTCTCAGTGGCCAGTCGTGTCTTCTTCGGACACCAGGCTCAGCCGGCTGTGCTGCTCTGGCTGGGATTTGCCTCCAAGCTTCGCCAGAGGACGGGCAGGCAGGCTGGAACTGAATCCAGGAAAGGCATCCCCACAGGCCGGAACGCACACGTAGCTCTGCTCTAGGGCTCAACCTGACTGCAAAACAATGACCGATGATTTAAGAAGCTCTGGAATTGCAGCCACCCATCACTCCCAGGCATTTCTGGACAGTCACTTGGCCCCTGTCTTTGCTGACTTGGGTCCCCCTGGATTTCCAGCATCAGGGGTGTGTGTTGTGATCTCTGTGTCCTCCTTGGCCCCCTCCTTGGGCATCACCTCCATCGTTGCCGGGTGCAGTGATGCTCTCACAGGATCCCTACACCCCTCCCCAAACAGTGCCTTCCCAGCAGTTAACCTTGATCCCAGGCTGGTCCCTCTGCCCCCTAGACCCGGCTTCTGCAGCTGAGAGGAACGTCTCCTGGCTCCAGGGAGGCTGGCAGGGCCGGAAGCCTTGAAGATGGTTCTTCTTGGAGGGTCAGGAGGGTCCTGGTCTCCACATCCTGTTCGACGCACCAAGGGGTCCCCCTGGCTGGGAGGAAGGGGGAGTGTATAGAGCACGTGGGTTCTGGGTGGGGAGAGACGAGGGTCACTTTCAGTCCACGTGGACGAGGCAACCTTGGAGCACGTTCTGTCTCTGCTGCTCCTTCATTTCCCACCTGAGCATTTCAGCTCCGGGCTCGGGCCCGCCCAGCTGGAATGTCTCTAGATTTTAGGAAATACCTCTGACTGAATAAATCCTCCACACTTTTTTTTTTTTAAAATCGTAAGAGAAATAATACATGTTCATTGTAGAAAAGTAAGACAATATAGATTATGCAAAAGAGAAAGAAATAAAACCAACCCTAATTTGATCTCTATGACTATTTTTTGGCATATATTTATATACAATATATATCATTCTGGACTTTTCTCCTGGGTATGTGTATTTAGTTGTGTGTGTGTGTGTGTAAGCAAAAGAAAATGAGACTATCCTATTATATATAGTATCTTGTAACCTGTGTTTTTGCTTTAACAACATACCCTGAACATCTTTCGGTGTTGATTTTTTTTTTTTTTTTTTTTAATGAACATAGGTCATTTAGGAAGACTAGAGATTAAGGGAACATTGTCGGATACATGCAGATTGACTTAATTAAAGCAGTCGAACACGATTTGACTGTTAGACACTAGATGTAAGGGATGTAAGAGACATGTTTCCTGCCCCCAGGCAGTTAGGGGAGATGAGAGGCACACACACAATTTCTTGGCCCAGCACCACATGATCAGCAGTCTACTGCAGCTACAAACCAATTCTGTTCTGGAGGTACCTGGAGGGCTTCTTGGAGGAGGTGACATTTGTGGAGTGGAGCAGATTTTTTCCCCTTACTTGGTAGCCATTTGCATTTTCTCTTGTGGGAGACGTGCTGGCAGAGAAGTCAAGAGCCCTGGCTTTGGAGTAGATGCATCTGGACGCCAGGCTACTCTGTCACTTTCTAGCTGTGTGACATTGGGCAAATTCACAAGCCCTCTGAGCCCTGGGTTTCTTCTCTGCCAGTTGTGGATAATTGTACCTACTTCATCAGTTCGTTGTGAGATTTCGGTAAAATAACACATGGCAGGTATCAAAAGCCCACACCTGATGTGTTGTAAATGCTCAAGAGAGGGTCATTATTACTATTATTAGAATTTGGCAAAAATAACTATTCATATGTAAATCTGTAGTAAAATGGGCAGAAAATATGTGAGCTTTTAAGTAATGAGCAATAAAAAACGTCTTAAGTGTTTTCACTGTCTTCCAGAATATGTTTTCAGTAAGTCCAAGTAACTCTTCAGAATTTTTTTCTGGGATGCAGAGAAAAACATATACTGGGTGTTCACAAGTTGCTCTGATTTCAGATTTTGGGAAATGCGGGGAGTCTGCTGTTATGGACTCTTGTAGACAAAGGACTATTCCTCTAATAATATCAGGAAAATTCCGATAGTACTCTGGCATAATGCTGTACTGGTATAACTCGGAAATCATTATGTATTCTGCTATTTCTCTGAAATAATATTGCACTTAATTAATAGAATATCCCAGTTGAAAAATCTTATTTAACTTAGATGTATCACCGTGTTAAATTCCAGACTCAACAGATGATCTCCTTTCTTAGTACTTTTATGAAAGGAACATTCAGATTTGATCAGATTTGATCTGTTTATAGTATTGAGAACTATATTGAAAAGAAACTCTCATTTGGCTTTCTAATCAGGCCAATTTTCAGTGAATATTAAAAAAATTACAATATGGCATGCGTATACATATGGAATAGATAAAACCTTCTGCTTTTAAGTTGTTAAGATGATGGCTTTTCTTAATGTCTGTCCAAATGAAATGCTCTTTTAAAACATATACACGCCACACACACCCTCTCGGAGGCTGTGATCCTAATTTCTCTTGCCACCCAAAAGTCATGGCTAAATTAAATTAATACATAAGAGACTTGTTGTGTTCAGCTCCTGCAGTAACTACTTCTGTTTCTTGAAAGGCCTTTCTTTTTACCGACTTCCTTATCTGAAAAGGTTTACCCTGTCTTCGTGCAAGTGGTTGTCATGCTTTAGAAAAATCACAAGCAGCAAAAAGTCAGAATTGTCAGTTCAGAAGACACTGCTTGTTCCACTGGGTACAACCAAGCAAGCGATGCTGGCAAACGATCTTTAGAAAAAAAACAGAGGATGGGAACGGCGGCAGAATGAAGATAAAAAGAGTTGCTGGCTTTATTCTCGCTGAAGGCTGGCAGCAGGAGTCTGCAGGAGGGGGACGCCTATCAGATAGGTCATCTGTTGGGTAATGAAGAAAAGAAGACAGGAGACAGGCGGGGGGCAGGTGATGGTCCCTCTCGGAGGGCAGGAGGGCCTGGAGCGGTGGGAAGACACAGCTTTAGGAGCTGATCACCTTTCATTTAGAGGCTTGTGGGGCAGAGCTTCCAGGGGAGGGGCACCCACTGATAAGGTTACAGGTAAACATGAAAATCCTGCTCATTTCCCCCGGCTTCCTTCATTATGGACTCATTTCTATCTGTACAGGGCGTCCTATTAAAAATTACTAATATGTCAAAAAATTTCCTAGTCCTGTGATATTGATATTTATACTACTGTCCTACCATCTTATTTTGTGTTAGTGAGGAGGTCGTGTGGTTTTAGGAAGAAGCAGCAAAATGATGGTAACAGGTAGTAACAATTTTAGATGCACGTCTTTGTCCGGGAACTTCTGCCTCGTGGGGCTCTGCCCATAAAATGCCCTGTGTTTTGCTTTAAAAAAAAAAGTACTCAAAAGATACACCCTCCATGAAAGTTGGTTTATAGATCTCTAGTTTAAAGTCATGATGGCCTCCTTGGACTATTACAGCTTTGAGTTTCTACAAGAAGGTTCAGTTTGGCATCGTTATCTGCTGACTTGAGGACTCCTGGCTGGGCGGCTGGGGGTCCCTGCAGGCTGCGTGGAGCCTGGGGCGGCCTGAACACTTGATTGAACCTAGGGATGCAGGAATATAAAATGAGTTTGGCCTTTACTTCCAGAGGACGCAGAACCCTGCTCTTCTACTCTGGAGGATACAGGAGACGGAGAAGGGGCCTTTAAGCCAGATACACTTTGGCAAATGCCTCCCTGCAAGGATTGTTAAGTCAGGTCTTTAAGAAACGTGCTAGGATTGAATGGGCTAGGGGGACACCCAGGAGACTACATCCTCTGGCCAGCCTGCCGGAATCAATCATGGCCATTTGGGCTCAGTGAGAGAAAGTAGGAGGCATCATCTCTGCATCACCATCTAGGGTACAGGCCACCCTGCCAGGGTGGCCAGGCATTAGGTGCGACCACAGCAGTCTGCGGGAGAACCGCAGGGATGGGCCCCTGGACGCTGGCTTTGCCATTCATCAACGGCCTCAGCCTGGGCCGGGCCGGTGCCTTGCACGCACGCATGCATCACGCATCAAGTCCGCCCTCCTTCACAGACAATCTAAGGGAGTATGATTCTTTGCTTTCTGCCTCCTGACATGTGGGCCTGGCCACGGGACCCGGCAGTAAATATCTCTCTTAAACAAATTGCTGTCACTGCCAAGTCACCGGGGGCGTTTAAGAGGGAATTAGGAATTAAGAATTTGTGGCGATGGGTAATAAAAGATGGATTGGCTTATTTGCATGGCTCTGCAAATGTGAGCGTTAAAATAGGTGGAAAAGGCTAAAATAAGACAGCAATTATGCTTCTGAATGGGCCATACTCAATCATTTGGCAATTACTTTGCCAGTTACTTTGTTAAAGTTGTGTGTAAGTCTATGTCTTAGCTATACTTATATCTAGTGAATATCTTGTGCCTATATTACTGTGTATGGTGTATTTACATATATAACTATGTGTATTGTGTATGATGTACACACACATATAGTGTACACATTAGAATGGGAAAGTTAAAACAGAGACTCTGCCTGTATGTCTCTGCGGCAATAGTTCGGTTACCTGATGGTTGTGCTATGCAAAAGTGGCACATTAAATGTCTGCTTTTTATGTGCAGGGTGGTAGCTTTTGTTTGAATAATTTAAAATTCAAATGGGAAAAGTCTGTGTGCCCACACTTCAGGATTTCATCTTTGTGGCAATCTAAAAGGAAAAAAAAAAATAGTTAGCTGGGGCCAATAGCTTGGTTATCCGGCTGTATGTATTTTATATGCTGTCAATACCCTGACATAAGAAGATTATGATGTTGAAATCAGGCTTACAGATGTAGGTTCTACTTTCTAAGCCAGAAAAATCCTCCAAATTGTTACGCCTAAATTTTTTAATCTCCCTGTTTAGGCCAAAAGGTTAGCCCAGGAACAAAAAGAATCGACCATTTTCGACCATAAAGAGACGCTGAGGGACATTTCAGGAAGCGATTGTTTGGCTGTGCTGTGCACATCAGAGGAACAGCACTCGGAGAGGATGGTGTCTGTTGGGGCTGGTGGCAGCCGGCCCGGGAGTGCCTTTCTCTAATGGACTGTGTCCTGTGCAGCCGCCGACGAGCCGAGCCTCGTTCACATCCCAGGGAAGGAGTCATAAGCCGTCAGGACTGAGTGCCCACTGCTGTCTGTGGGAGAGCCGGATGCGGTAAAACTGGGGAGCACAAGGTGTGTGGCTTTGGCCTCCCCGCTTTAGGCAGCCGCACTGGGTTGTCTCCAGTTTGGAGGGGCACCAGGATACCCCAAGCTCCTTCCAGGCCTCTCCTTGGCCCTCGTCCATCCCTTCTGTCTCTGCCTGGTACCAGGTGCTGATAAACTTATTCAAACTATTCGTGACAGCCCCTTTCTCTGCTACTTTATTTGTGGTTTGTTGCGGCTAAACAGAAAGCCTCTGATGTTTTGACCAGATGGGTTAAGGAAATGAGGGAATTTCAGTCCCTGAGAAACGGCTGATTAGAAAGGTACTGTTAGGGCTGCAGAGAGCCCCTGGCACTCTGAGCTTTGCATAAGCCCGTCCGGGGGAAGGGAACCCGGGCGCTGGTACCTGGACCAGGCCGGTGACCTATGGGTTGGGACAAAGCGGTGCCACAGGGGAAGTCGGGCTTTGTGGATCCTTGCAGGACCCTGGGGAGGTGAGGCTGCTGTAACCAAATATCACACACGGTGTGGCTGAGACGACGGACGTTTAATTCTCACAGTTCTGGAGGCTGGAAAGTCCAAGATCAGGGCACCGGCCCATCTGGTGTCCGGTGAGGGCCCCTTCTTGGTTCATAGACGGCCGAGTTCTCGCCGTGCCCTCAGTGGAGGAAGGGCGAGCAAACTCCCTGGGGTCTCGTTTATGAGGACACCAATCCCAGTCACAAGGGCTCCACCTCAAATCCCGCACCTCCTAACACCATCACCCTGGGGGTTATTAGGGCCTCTGCGTGTGAACTTGAGGGGGTGGGGTACACAAATCTCTGGTCCATAACACCCGGCCCCAGAGGAAGCGGGGATGGGGACGAGGAGGGTGCAAGGACATGAGGGCCCTGCCTGCCCCTCTCTCGGCTCCTAGTAAATGCTGCTGTGAGCTCGGCTGCCCTCCTGGACTCCTTCATTTTCCTCCTCTGCAGTCAGAAGCCTCAGCAGTTCACCTGTACTTCCTTCCCCTCTGCCACCAACCCCACCAGCCTCCCTGCTTTCCACCCCCATTCCGGCCCCCGCAGCATTTCGGTGGTGTCCAGCGTCCTCAGATAGCATACAGACGACATAAAGTGGCCTCTGAGTGACCCCGGCCAGCTCTCTCCTTCCCGACTCTCTTGTCTGCAGCCCTGCAGACCACGCATTGGACTCCATTCTCTGGTGTCATCGGGCCTCTTCCCCGTCCTTGCCTGGTTGGCACATCCTGGGGGGCTCAGAGCAGTTTCACCTCCCCTGGCCGTGAGTAGCCCCTGAGCCCACTGGTCCTGTGCGCGGGGTCAGTCCTGGGTGACGGTTAAGGATGTAGGGGTCACAAACTGCCGTGTATAGTAGAATCGCCCGGGAGCTCACGCAAAATGCAGATTCCGGCCCCCCTCCCCCTCCCCTGCTGCCCCTGTCCCCCCAAGTCTCCTGTAGCTTATGGTCCCGGGAGCCTCTGTGGGGCGGGGAACCTGCACTTGAAGCGGCTTCCCAGGAGGTGGTGACGCAGGTGGTGCCCGGACCTCACGCTGAGGATGCTTGACCCTGAGTGGTGATTCAGAGTCCTAGGGAGATGCTGGGTCCCCCTCCTGCCGCCTTTCAGGGCTGTCGTGCTGCACGCGCTTCATTAAAAGTGAATCCCATTTTAGCAGAGGAAATGCCTGGGTTTTTTTTAAGTCCCCCCCCCCACTTTCTACCACCTGGGGGGATAAAGACGTTTTAACCTATGTTCCAGAGTAATCATATTAAATAACATTAATGTATTAATAATTTAATAAATCTTGTAAGTAATATAAATAATATTACGGAAGATGTTAAGATTTCATGTCCAGCGGTACAGGGGGCATCTGTGAGCAAGCTGACTTTCCCGTCACTCACTATGGGAGTCGGGGAAATGCCAGGGGTGGTGGGCGGGTGGCGACATGGGGGAAAAGCACACGTTTGGGCTCTGGGGGTAGGAAGAGACCCCTCGGGTGGGAGAAGGAGGCTGGGACACGAGAAGCCCCTTCCTGCTGGGCCATTCCTACTGCCCCCTCTGAGTTGGGCTGTGACCACACCACGTCTCAGCCACGGTCCCTGAGGGGAAGGTCTCCATCTCTGTCCCCCACTCCCACCCCCATCATGGGGTGGGTCAGCAGCAGCCCAGGGGGAAGGGGGCTTTTGAAGCAGGTCTCTGTGGTTTGGACTCTCCTCACTCCCACCTGCCAAGGGGACCAGCCCAGGTCTTCACCAGAGCCCAGAGCCCCCATCACTCCCCGACCTGGCACCTGCCGGCTCTGACCCTCGGCCCCCAGAGTTGAGGCTGGCACCTTTGACTCGGCTCCTCTGCATCCCATTAAGCCCGGGGACAGACACATCTGCACTCGGCATGAGTTTCTGCAGACCACTGAGTCACTAGCAGAGATGTGATGAGTCCAGATGTTCAGGAACACGGCAGCGCTTCACGGACCGCCACTGGGACAAATAAACACGGAACGTGTGCAAGTCTATCGGGTACCAGAAGTTTGGCAAGTCGGCGCCCTTATGAAAGGAAAGGCTGGTGACATTTGAGGGGAGGTGGCAGTGGGAGAAGGGAAAGTGCTTTTATCTCAAACATCTCGAGGATGAGTGCTCACTTCTTGAAGGAAGGGAGTTGGAACTATTTCAACTTCACTTGAAGGGGGATGATTTATTCTCATTCTACAGCCTCTTCTGATGCTACAAATGTAATTTCCGGCCTCTGCAAGGCTGGGCTTGATGTGTTCCTGGCCTTGCCGTGTGCCGTACAGCGTGAGCTCTAGAGTCAGAGGGAGGTTATTTAACACCCCGAGGCTTCAGTTCTCCTTCCTCTAAAAGGGAATAATAGATACTCCCATTCTCAGAGGCCTGGGAGAATTAAGGAACCTGTGTTAAGTGATGTATTAGCTCAGGCTCATAAAAGGGGCGCTGTTAGGACGGCTGCAGGATTTAGTCCCTCTTGGTCCGTCATCTCCAGTGACCCGTGCATCAAACCCCAAGCTTGGTGATCTGAGAGCAGGATCTGGACTTAAACACGTGCATTTCAATAAAATACTGAAAAGCAAGTGCTTTTTTTTTTTTTTTTTAAATCTTTTGTTTAAATATAGCCTAATTGCAAAGGATATTGCCCTTTGAGTGGTACCTATAGTCAATGGCTTGGAGGAAATTAATGGGAAAATTGGTGGTACATTATATCCACTTAGGGTTCTGAAAAAAGAAGCAATGTTTCTGCAAAATTTAATTAAATGTTCGCATCAGAAGTTTATTCAGAATAACCCCTGCACTCACACTGTGATCAATGACATGATTTGTTGCACATTGAGATGTTTCACGATCTGGGTCTTGCGCGGATTCATTTGCTGAAGCCACTTCCAAAACAACGACGAACGTTAAGAAGAGACGTGGTCTTTCTCTCATGAAAGGATTAAGGGTCTAGTTAATGTAAAGCAGACCAAGCCAGTAATTGTGACATTGACTAAACCAAGATGTCCAGAGAGTGTGCTCTACTTTGGGAAAAGGACCACAAAATTTCACTTTGGATTTTCTGAATAAAAATGAACTTTGCGTTGGTGATTCCTCTCTTCCCTGACCAACAGAGATGTCCAGTTCATTTGACCATGATACCTGAAGATGTTATCCGTGTTCACACACTTTTTTTAGATTAAGGTTTTATTAAAAGGAAATCTCTCAAGATGGCAACCTACAGAAATAATAGTACCGACGTCAGTTTCATTTAAGATCTGTTCTCTGCTACTCCAGGTAAATAAACCTTGGAGGGATGTTCAGCTTGATGCTTAGTTTGCTGACTGGAGAAGGCACACTAGTATCATCTTGCAAAGTTCATTTTACTCAATTGTAAGTCTCATTCATTGATTTGTTCAATACTTGTGAATTGAAACATTCAAGAAGGACCAGCAAGTGACTAGCAACCAAGATTTGAAGCTCAGGAAAGAGAATCACTCATTGATTTTTTAAAATGTACCCATTCGTTTCTTCAGCAACTTTTCTTTGATGAGCGAGATGTGCTCCCTGTCCTCCCAGGGCTCACAGCCTATCGGTGACACAGGCGCTTAAGGAATCACTTTCCCTAGCGTGGGATGACTGAGGACCACAAGAGGCTGTAGGTAACACTGGGCTGGGTGTGATTCATCTCTCGGGGCGGAGAGCAGAGGCATCAGGTCAGAAAGATGGAGCTGGAGCCAGAGACTCAGATTTGGGAGGTGGCTTGGTGGTGAGGAGAGAGGAAACTACGAAAGATGGTCCTTGAACCTGAGGATTAAGAAATTAAAAGGAGTTATTTAACAAGGTCCTACTGTATAGCACAGGGAACTATATTCAGTATCCTGTGATAAACCATAGTGGAAAAGAATATGAAAAAGAATGTATATATATGTATAACTGAATAACTTTGCTGTACAGCAGAAATTAACACAATGTTGTAAATCAACTATACTTCAAATTAAAAAATTAAAGAAAAAATGAAGTCGTTTAAAGCCTCAGTGATCATCATTGTCGTATTCTCGAGGCCTGGAAGAATGGAAATGTTTAAGAAGATTCGGTCTCTCTCTCTTTTTGTCACCCAAGCACTGCAGCCCAGTCCGCAGGTGCAGAAACTGTCTTTAACTCCGTACATCCACCAAACAGGATAGTTGTGCTTTATCGACTGGATGCAACACAGGCAAAACCAGACTGAACTGGCTAGTTCCCAGAAGGCTAGCAAAGCGGGCTAAAGTTCACGCCTTTTCTCCTTACACACTGATTGTAATACATTATCAGGCTAAGACCTCCTCCCGCGGGTGCCATGACCCTATAAGAACAGAAAGAAGGCGTGGACCCTATTTCCTGAAACTCTCTGCCTTTTCCGAGAAATGAGATGATGTCAGACTCCACACCATCCCTCCCCTTTGACCCTTTACTATAAAAACTTTCTTGTTTGGGGAGAAGGTGCCTGTAGAGCATGAGCCCCCTTTCTCCATTCTCTGGCCATCGAATAGAATAAAAGCCTGTCTTGCTTGTACCGAACTCAGTTTCATTATTGGCGGCTTGGACCTCATAGGGAAGGAATTTCTTGACTGAGCGGGGACAGGGGGGTGGGTGGGTTTCAGTTCATTAGGGCCCCAAGAGGGGGCCTCATGTCTAATTCGGTAACATCTGATGATGAGATTTTTCTCTATAGGGGAATATCATGGCTGGTCCTATCAGGGCTCTTCCGTATCAGGGCTCTATCATGGCAGAAGGGTGCTGTAATTAAAAATGGGTGCTGTAATTAAAATTCAACCAGACAATAAACTGATCCCCATTAAACCTTTACGGATTTGACAGACACATCTACTAAAATTTAAGCTCGTAAAGACAGAGACGTTTGTCTTTTTTGTTTGTTTTCTTCATTGACATAGCCCAGGCCCCTGGAACTAGCACAGAGCAGGCACCCAACTAATAGAGGTAGAATGGAATATACTTTCCCTTTGTCTAGGTGAGGAAGAACGTGGGCCTCTAACCTGATACACTGTATTGGGAATCTCTCTAGTCCTTGTTCAGATGTATTTCGGTCAGGGCTTCATTGAAAAAACTCAAGCTCAGGCTACATGTTGGTTCCCAGGAAAAATATTTCGAGAGCAGATCCGTACTTTCTGTTTCTGGACACATCTTGTCAGCAGGTTCATCAGAGACATGTTCACTGTGGCTGCATGAGGCCAGGGGAAGTTATTTGAGTCTTGTTGTCAGCAGAGGGTGAAGCAGAGCCCTGGAGAAGGTGGGGTTTAGGTGCCTTTGGGCCCAAGTGGCAGAGGCAGGCCAGCCCTGGCTTGTGGATGTCCTTCCCTGGGAGATCTGTGGGGAAAGGTCAGGCCCGCCCAGGCTTCCGTGCAGGCTCTCTGTCACCGACACACGTGCTCCTTAAGGAAAGCCTCTCACTCAGTGGCTGGTCCTTCAGAGCCTGGCTCTTCTGACCCGTTCCCACTAGCCCTTCTAGCCTCAGCTCAAATGTCCCCGCCTTGTAAGAGACCTCCTTTATCGTCTCATGCGCTGTCTGATCTCATAGGCCCCTCCGCTATGGCCCGAATCTCATTGTGCGGTCCTTGTCCAACTGAAGTCTGAGGTCCTCTTGCATAGAAGATTTGGGGTATGACTTCCTTCACTTCTGGTGTCTGCATTTCGACAAGCACCCCTGGATGCTTCTTACTCCCGCCAAAGTTCAAGAACCCTTGGCCTTTTTTGGGGGCTGGGAAAGCCACCTGGAATCTCTGTGGGTGAGTCATCTCCCAGGACCGTAATTCCAGGGAATGACGGCGGCCAGCTCGGGCTCCTGTGCACGTGGCAGGTCCACGGCGTGGCTTACGCTGCCCTTTCTTGTGATCACCCATAAGGAAAGGCTATCTCAAGACAGATCTTTCTGGTTTTTGTTTCTGTCTTCTTACTTACATAAACTGTAAAAGTTTTTATATACAACAAAATGAAAATAAGGGGTAAGTTATAAACGCCACCTCTTAATAGGACAGCAGTTAAATTGGAGCTGTACATCATTGACCACTATGAAACACGACTTTCATAATTGTTTTAATTTTCTCTCTTGGTGTTATGAAGACCTTTATTACCTCCAGTTCTCTATTTGCACCTTTATTTGTAATGAAATAAAGGTTGGAAGAAAATTGAAGTTCAAACATGGGCTAGCTTCTAATGGCAACAAGTAAAGATAAACTCTCATTGAAAGGGATTAAATATAAGCTTGAGTCTCTGAAAAGCAGGATCCCTGCCTCCTCTCTTCCCTTGCATTTGACCCCCTCTCTTCCTCTTGAACGTTTCTTGTTTGTTTGTTTGTTCGTTTAAAATTTTTGTGGGAGTATTCACAATGTTGTGCTAGTTTCAGGTGTACAGCAAAATGAATCAGTTATATATATACATATATCCACTCTTTTTTTTTTTTTTTGAACGTTTCTTGAACATGTAATCTATGCATGGCTTTATATCCAACATACAGAAGGATGTAACTAGAAGTTTGATCCATTGATGTTTCAATTTTCAGAAATATTTGCTCATAAAAACCTCCCTCTGGATTTTTTTCCCCATCATGATAAAAAGGCTTGCTTTTTGCTAAAAGCCAAAAGAATGTCCCTTGAAAAGTAAATATTCAAAGATATTTTTCCTTTTCACAGGCAATATCAGCAGATCATTGGATTTCGTAGGTATTAAAAACATGTCTATGTCTTTAATTTTCAGTAGAAAAAAAATATATTGCAGTTTTTGGGGAAAATTTCTTGCGGTTGGGAACACAGCAGCACATACGATGTGTACGTGTCAGGGGGTCGGGGTGTGGGTGTATCTGGTTGTTGATTTTCAAAGCAAGTACCCCCTTTGGAATAAAAGTCAGGCGACAGAGTTAAGGAAACATTTGCCTACTAGACAGGCGTTCAGTGCTCGTGGGCATTCAGAGGCTATTTTGTCACTGCATCGGAGAACTCACTTTTGTTTCACGATGAATCTGTGTGAGTCCTGTACCTCAAGACAGAGCAGCAAAAAGCCAGCCTCTGCTCTGGCATGTGGCTGAGATTTCAAACAGAGAAACAACCTCCTGTCCCCTAAATGGAGTGGATGAATATTGGAACCGCAGAGAAACTAAGACACTCGAGATCATTATTTGAGGTCAGGAGGTTTCCTGCTAAAAATCTCCCATTTAAACCCAAGGGGACTGAACTCAAAGCGTTTTTTATCAGAAGGCTCTGGAGTCAGGGATATGCTTTGACTGCTGGCGTAAGGCTTTTGACCTGTAAAATTCCAGAGCTGGCGTTTGAACTGGGGCTTTAAGGAGACGAGTGATGACGGCATGGGTGAATTTAAGTAAGTCGTCTGTGTATTTGTAAGTACATTGTGGAAGGGGCTGCTAGCGCTTATAAATCACGCTGCATTTTCAGACTGGTTGGTATCATTACCCTTCCTTCTCACAAACGTGGAGCTAGGGGGGCACTGCTGTTTCTGTTAAACAGCCAAATAGCTGCCCCACTGAAGTCGGGGGCTGCCTTGAATAATATTGTTTATGAATTAAAAAAACGAGGTGTAGGGGCTTCCCTGGTGGCGCAGTGGTTAAGAATCCGCCTGCCAATGCAGGGGACACGAGTTTGAGCCCTGGTCCGGGAAGATCCCGCATGCCGCGGAGCAACTGAGCCCGTGCACCACAACTACTGCGCCCGCGAGCCACAACTACTGAAGCCCGCACGCCTAGAGCCCGTGCTCCACCACAAGAGAAGCCACCGCAATGAGAAGCCCGCGCACCGCAAGGAAGAGTAGCCCCCGCTCGCCGCAACTAGAGAAAACTAATACGCAGCAACGAAGACCCAAAGCAGCCAAAAATAGATTAATTAATTAAAAAAAAAAAGAAAAGAAAAATGACATGTGACCTGAATGTCTTGGGACTTGTAAATGGATTCTAACCCAGTTCCAGACAAAGAGTCTCAACCCGGCTTGAGCAGAGGGGGCCCCTTTGCAGCAAAGGCTGGCGAGGAAGGAGCTTTCCAAAGGGATAACCCTTCTTTAGACGTGCCGGCATTAGTCCATATTAAAAAAATGAAAACCTCATGATTCTGGAGTCATGCCTCAGACCGTGGGGCTCCTCATAACGTAAATAATTACCAAATGGGACTCACTCATTTATTATTTATTTATTTGTTCACAGCTGTGAATTAATAGGATCGCAGCTCTGTTATGAATGGAAGACTATGATTGATTAGACCCCCGATCAAAGTCAGATCAATTACTGTTCATTTGCTATTGATCTGGTTGGTCCTAGAGGTTGGGGGTGGGTTTAATTCCCTTTGGCTGCTCTCCAGTAAGTACTGTTTTCGCTTCACCTTGGTCACGGCTTGAGTCCCGTCCTGTTGTCCCTTCACTAACATTTAACATCATGAGGACAATCCCTGGCACAGAGGAAAAATGTTTCCAAATCGAGGACGTGGAATTCCGGCTGGTAGGTGCTGAGGCCAGAACTGATCATATGCAACTTTTGCTAAGCCCCTTCCCCACGCGGCCTCAGAACGGGTGCTGCCGTGCAGAGCATGCTATTTAAAACTCGGTTTTAGGAATGAGGCCGAATTCCGGGTATCCATCAACACATGTGACTGGTCGTCACAGAGGCTGTTCCAACTGTCTCCTTTCCGGGCTGCCTGCCTGATGCCTATTTTGGATTGCTGAACAATTTTACCTTTATTTTACTTTATCTTTTAATCCAGAGCAGTTTTACAAATCAGATGGCCTCTTGTGATATGCATGTGGGCTTAAAGATACGAGATTCTTTTTTCTTTCTTCTTATTTATTTTTTTTGCTTTATAAATCATTTCTGCATCTCAGACATTTATAATCATCTATTTCAGGATATTTGTATTGGCCAAGGACGGCCCAAGATGGTGGGGCCTCCATTTGACCTCTGATTGTGGGGATATAAATGAACCCTGCCATTAAGGTCTGTGACCACCCGACCGCCTTCCAGACTCTCCGTTGTTGGGACAGGGAAAGGCGGAGCTGGAATGTGTGAGATCTCAAAGCCAAGGAAGGCTGGGACCCTTGGAGAGTAAATTTTGTGATGCTCACCCAGGCTTTTGTTGGTGTATCTTAACCGTGATTGGATTAGGAGGAATTTATCATGTCCGACAAAGTTCTAAGGTCTCCTGTGCTGGATGGGTGGGTGGGTGAGTTGTTGGCCCTCCTAGAATTTTCTCTCCAATGTGCTGCAAATGAAGACGATGTTCCCGGCTTCCAGGATTTCACCTTTCTGTCCTCAACCGTTTGATCCACAAAATTACCCATCGTGCGGGCATTTGTCTGTTTACTATAATGAAGACAACCGGGTTTGTAATTGTCTATTAAATGGTCTATTAAATAGTGTCATAGCTAGAGGGACCTCAGCAAAAATAATTCGGCTTTTCAATGCTTCACAGCCTCCCTCTCCTCACACTGTTCTGCAGCACTTTTTAGGAAGATAGCTTAAAGCGTTCTTTCTTCTTTTTTCAAATCTCGTAACCTGAAGCTATGCTGGTGATTTTTTTTTTTCTGGGATTCAAATCTCAGTTTCCCCACGATGTCGAGGCGTTCCTCTTGCCTGGCGGCTTCCCCAGAAGCTCCTCTGTCTCTTTGATCTGTTGACACGGTAGTTTCCCCTCCTGGCTGATGGATCACCTTTGCTTTGGTCTTGTTCTCCTGTCTCGGGGGTCCTGTCTTCTCCAGGCTCCCCTGAGTGCTGGGCTCACTTCCCGGCCACATCCCCTGGCCCCATCTCACCTCTTCTGTTTGCCTCTTTGCCACCTTTATCCCTACCTGCGTTTTTAGGCGGACCTTCTGTAGGTGTTGATTTCGTGGGCTCGATTGATTTCTGCTCTGTCACACTCACCACTGTCCCCCACTCTTCACTGCAAACAGGAACCTAGAGGCGTATTTTACACCATACAGTCCCTAAATACTAGCCTCTGAGGGTCGTTCCCCGAATGTGGCCCTTGTTCCTTTGGTGCCTACTGTATGCTTTTTGGCGGATGTACATTCAAAACACTAGTAATTAGGAATTTGTTTTGTGGCTTATAAGTAAAACTAGCTCGTCACATCCAGGATTTCACAGATGAGGATCAAATAGCGAGAATGAGGCTGGAACAGGTTTTTGATTAATTTTTTTGGTTAAAAAAGCCAGCTTAGGGGAAAATATTTAGTAAATAACATTAAGTGGGCACATGGACAACTGTGAAGGGGACAGACCACCCATCTACTCTAAGCAGCCCTCATTTTACAATGAAGGAAAGTGGAGCCTGGGAGGGAACAGGCTGGTGTGCAAGGAACTGAGTTCTGAGGAATGCAACTGTGGCTCTCAAAGAGATGGGCTTGCTGCCTGTGGAGCCCCAGGGGCCAGCCTGTAAGGCGCTTTCTAGTGAGGGGCAGCCTGGAGCCGGGCAAGGCGGGCCCCACAGGGGACATGTGCTTGTGTTCTGTGGGCTCAAGGGGCTGCTGGGAGCTAGACCAGGTCGAGCCTTCCCGGGAGAAGACCCCGGCATCTGTGTGCCCTGGAGAGTGAATGCCAGGAATAAGGAGTAGGTCTGGAGTCCTGCCTCTTTGCTCAAGATTCTGTCACATTAGTATCAGCCCTGCTTGACACCATTGTTCTCCCTATATTTTCACAATCCTCACTGTTTCTCTTTGAGCATCCCTCATTCTACCCATGGTGGCAGGATAGTTTGTGGGGATACTCATTTGTGTTTGGCTTCTAATTTTCCCCTTAAACCCTCCCACCCACTAAATAAGCCAGGGTGTGCCAGACTTTGTTGGGGACCTAGTACAATAACTTCGCTCCTTCCTTGCTAAGAGATCCCTGAATATGGGGGGCCCAGTTCCAGAGGGTAAACATGATCTGTGTCAGCCATTCCTGGCAATTTTGTTCTCCTTTGCTAGTGATTGGTGTTTAGGTTGTCATGTGATCCAGCTCTGGCCAATAAGAGCTATAGGAAGTCTTTGAGGAACTTTTGGGAAAGTTTCCACTTTTTAATAAGATAGAGGCAAATGAGGAGAGATTCCTTTCTGCTTGGGACAGCGTGGTATAAGGTGTGATATTCAGCACCACAGCAGCCATTTTGCCACCAAGAGGGAAGACATGGTCAACTCTCTGAAGATGAATGAGGAAGTATTGAAGGAGCCTTCATACACTATTTAGTCATCAAAGGATCCTTGGAAGTTCCTGTCTCTGGAGATCTTGTTCGGTGAGATAATTAATGCTATTATTAATTGCATCAGTTTTTCTTTTTTTGGCCAAAGTATCCGGAATGGTACATGGGCACTTTTACTCTCCCATGCCCTTGAGGTTTTGTTCTGCCTAAAGGAAAAGTTGGCAGCAGAGTCTACCCATCCTGGCTTTTGTTTTCCAAAACCTGAGCTCCTAAAGAGTTCACACCCTGGGGGTCAGGGGAGGGAAGAGTTGCCAGGAATTCCTGACATAAGTCATGATTGCATAGAGATGCAGGTCTCCACGGTGTACGAGGAAGGCTTGTCCCTGGTAGGGGACTCCCAAGAGTTGCAGGTTTCCCGGCCCAAGCCCGCCTCCAGTGGAACCCTTGGGCTCGAATGATGAGGCTACCCATGAAGCCTCTGATGGGCTGGGGATGCAAGGACTTTGCCGATTTTCTGGACGCCTCAGAAGCCCTGTACTCTAATGTGGACTGAAGGAAGAATGGGAGCTCCCAGGAGATGGCTGAGATAGAATTCCTGCCGACCTAGTGGGAGGGATGCTTGGAGTTGGGTTTAACTTGATTCTAGGGAAATCCTGAGTCTGTGGTGCACGATCTATTCCTCCTCCACCACGCTGTGCATCTTGCCACACTCCTTGCCCCACATTTGTCTGGCCGGAAAGCTGAATTCTCCCCGGAACATGCTTAAATGGAGATGATGGCAAGGAGCACTGGCCAAAGACAACCTAGGATCTGAGTAGATGCATCACCTCTTGTGAGGGTCGCCAACCTTTGCCTTCCTTCTGCAAAGGACTCCCAAGCAATGCACCATTAGGGACTTCCTACTACTTAGAGCACCAAGGAGCCAAGGACAGTGCCTTTACAGACCTTTCTTCTTGTATGAAGATCATTCAGAACAAGGCATATTTTGAGATGTACTAGTTCAACATTTTAAGATGTTACCCTCTGGAGTTCTCTGATGGGTGAGCAGTTGGGATAGAATATCAATAGCTATACTTCCCTAATTCTTCAATGTCTCATATTATATTTACTATAGTTCATGGTATAAGTTCTCCCCCAAATGACTTAGGGTTTTTTCCTTGATGAAAATTTTCAACACTCCAACTGAGTTTCCTTTCCTGAGTCACATTTAAAAAAAATAACCTTTTTTTGGTGGGGAATAATTTCAGATTTACAGAAAAATTGCAAAGATAGTACAAAGAGTTCTCGTCTGCCCTTCACCTGGTCCCCTCCTAGTGACATCTTACATAACTGTGCACATTTGTCAAAACTGAGACATTGGGACATTTGTAACTAAGCTACAAACTCTATTCATTTCCCCAGTGTTTTTTGTTGTTTGCTTTTTGTTTTGTTTTGTTTCCCACAAATGTCCTTTTTCTGTTCTAGGGTCCAATCCAGGATCCCACACTGCATTTAGACTAAGTCATGTTTAATTTTGTGTGTGAGATAGTTGTTTCTGTTTTCCATTCTGTTTTTAGCACACAGCTTTCAGTCACCTATCATGTTCATCTTGTGGCCTTCTAGACACCAAAATGTCATTCCTGTCACTGAATATAGAATTCATATCAGATAATGTCTCTTTAATAAAGTTCCCAGCTTTTACACAATATCTGTGAAGCTGCTAAAACTTGGACAAAATTTAAAGGCAGTCTGGGCCACAAGCCAGATCGTAGCTTCAAAATATAACTTGGTGAAAAATATTCCTCAGAGAGCACCTTGGAAGGGAATATGTATAAACCTGCACAAGTTAAAATATTTTTTCTTTTCATGCAAATTTGGAAATTTCCATATTCCTCCTTGTTTAGGGGCTGAAAGGTTAGGAGGCAAGTGGATTTGTATTTTTATCCTTTCTGTGAGAAGATTAGCATGTGCTGCCTTTAAAATGCTCGTAATCGTTTTTAATATCCATAGACTCTCATATATGATTGTCTAAGTAATCCAATTGGGAAATTAATTGCTTGATCTTGTAAGTTTCTGAGTACAAGACGTGGAAGAGATATCAGAATGTAATTCTGTTTGATGGTATCTTGAGATAGAGTCACTCTTGGAATTGATTTTTGGGTCCGTAGGCACCGACTGTGATATCCTCTACAGTTGGGGGAGCCCGACCTTGCTGCTTGATGCTATATAGTCGCATTTACACTGTGTCTACATTTGGCTTCATAAACTCGTGGAACAAAATTACAAAGTGAAAAAGAGGTTCATAATCAATTATTTTGCCTTTGTGACATGATAACTGACTTGTCAGATCCTTTTCTCACCAAGTCACCTGTGCTTTTTTACGGTCATGCGTGTATTATTGTTACTATTATTATTATTATTATTTTTTAACTTTTTGGGTTTATTTATTTATTTGTGGCTGTGTTGGGTCTTTGTTTCTGTGCGAGGGCTTTCTCTAGTTGCGGCGAGCGGGGACCACTCTTCATCGCGGTGCGCGGGCTTCTGACTGTCGTGGCCTCTCTTGTTGCGGAGCACAGGCTCCAGACGCGCAGGCTCAGTAGTTGTGGCTCACGGGCCCAGTCGCTCCGCGGCATGTGGGATCCTCCCAGACCAGGGCTCGAACCCGTGTCCCCCGCATCAGCAGGCAGACTCTCAACCACTGCGCCACCAGGGAAGCCCCCATGCGTGTATTATTATTTCTTCATCAGCTTATGGAAACCTCGCCAGCAGCACTCCATACAGGGATCCATGTCAATCTCATCCTGACAGATACAAACAACGCAGCACCAGCCACCATATTTGAGCATCCTGCATTATTTCCCCCTGGCCTTGTGCATTGTTTTCTCAACTTACATTCTCTGAAGACATGGGTACAGTCTTCATGCGCTGGATACTTGACTCTAGGGCAGACTAGCTTCATCTTCATGCTTCTGGAGATTTAGCTTCTTTCAAACCCGCTTCCTGTGAACTTCCTCAACTGCTGTATTTGCATATAATCTCGCCCTCTTCAAATCCCTGTAGATCTAAGATCTGACTTGCTCGTTTCTTGGGAATCACAACTTTCTTTGCTGGGTTCTCCAAGTTTCTCTAGGTGTAAGTGACTTCCGCCCTGGCTCCCCTTTCCGCCTCCGCATACCTAGCTTGCAAGATAGTGACAGAACCTGGTGAAGTTCTGTCCATGCCCAGTAGCCAATGAAGGGCGTCATTTCTTGAGCATTTTCTGGGTACCAGACATGGTCCATTCTCTCAGGAAACTCATGGATTCTCCCCACAACTTTATGAGACGGCTCCTTGTATTTCCCCCATTTTGCCTGAGAGGAAACAGAATTTAAGTAGTTTAGTGTGAACTTAAACAGCTCCTCTGGGCCACAAAGCTAGTCCCTGGGCCATAACGCTGGAGCTGGAACTCACGTGTGTCAGGACCCCAGGGTTGGACTGTGCTTCTCTCCCAGGAATAGACCTGTGATCAGGTGAGCACACAATACATATCTTTAGCTCATCAATCTAATGCCCTTTCTTAAGCAAGGAAGAATTCACTCTTCTAAAGTGCATTGTGACTGCATATGCAGTCTCCCAGTATATTGTTTAACTGCTCCCTGATCTTTGAATGACTTTATTGTATTACCTACTGTCATTATTACATTCTGAAATTGATTTTGGACCAGTTAAATCTTTCCTTTGAGCTGAATAATAGGATGCTCCCATGTTGCCAAGATCTCCCCATCCCGCGCAGGCATGGAGGGAACTCTCCAAGCTCTTGGGAAGTTTCCCGATCATTTTCACTAGTGACATCAGGCAACGTGGACCACCACATTTTTCGAACCCTCCCCCTAGGTTATGGCCCCCTTCCCAGAACGGAGGTGTTGCAGCTGCCTTTGAACGTTTGGATTTCCTTGAGAGCTGGGTGACCGCGTCCAAATCTGCCTGAGGGGTGAGATGGCATGATTTTCCCAGGTTAATATAGGCATTTCTGGAGGCTCGGAGCAGGAGGAGGAAGGTCCGCTGGCTAGGCTGAGGGGCCATGTCCTCTCCAGGCTCTAATTCTTACGTGGGTCTCTCGGGGGGCTTAGTCCAAGCCTCCATCCTTCACAACTTGACCATCCTCGGGTCTCTCTCCATTTGGACTACGCTGTGTCTCAGTGTTGTGTCTGGCTGGGGGACCCTCAGTGGGACTGGGCGGGAGAGGATCAGAGGCCTTTGGGTGCAGGAGGTGGAGTTGCTGAGCGAGGCATTGGCTGGGGCTCAGGAAGCACGGGTCATCTTAACCTCGTTTCCAAGGTGGAGCCAAAAATGTCTTGTTGGTAGAATTAACCAGATGTTTGTGGGCATCTCCCTCTCTCTCCATTGGTGTAGTCGTGCCTAGTGGGTCCTAATGGTCATTTTGGAGCAAACTTGGCAATTTGTTGGACCCTGAGCATGGCAGGCAGGGGCAAACCTCTGGGGGTTGTTTTTGTTAGCGATTTCTCTCATGTTCCATTTTCTATGAAACTAATTATTGACTGAAAAGATAATTTATTCCCTCATCCTCTGTCTCATGACCTCATGTCAATTTATGCCACGTTAGCCAAACTCGGTGCTGACTGAAAGTGGGATCACACCACACAGGCTGCCCCCAAACGTGGGCATGGCAGGGGCACCGAGAGTGTCAGCTAATTTAGAAAGAAGCGCCTGCCTGTGTGAGGATTTATTTATAAAGTCTATCAGATATTCTACCTTGAGAAACTGCATTTTGGTGAGAAGTGTACCCATGAGAGGAGTTGCCTGGGCAGACCTCACCTGCTCTGGGTTTAGGGCAGGATCTGTGTATTTCTCCGGTGCCGTGTCCGGAGTGAACTCTGTGGTGGGATCATGCCCGTGTCTCCAGGCACTGTGAATAGTTTCAAAGCCTTTCCAGGCCCGTTATTTTATTTGTTCTCCATAACATCCCCAGGCTCTGAGCCCCAGAGAGGTGAACTCACCTGTCTGGGCTCACAGGTGGGAGATGGGGCTAGAAGGGGGGTCTCCCCATTGCCGGCCCCGCACTCACCTCTGGAAGGACGGGGTCACGGCCATGCTCATCTGGGGACTCACTGTGACACTGTGTGGTTGCCACTGCCACTGCGCCCAGTGTAAGCGAGAGCCAGGAAGACGGCGCCCTGGCAGGCGGCCCGCACTGCTCCCGTGGAGTGCCACCGTCACCCTTCCATCGTTTCTGGAGGGCCACCTGCAGATCGCAGGAAGGTTTCTGCAGAGTGAATGGCAGCGGCTCCCGGGGTGGATGCTCAAGGCTCAGAAGGTGAGGAGAAGAGGTCTGTGGGCTCCTGCGCTGCCCGCCCCGTTCCTCTGTGTCATGCACCACGCCCACCCTCTTCTGAGCACACATGGCTTCCCTCCCACAAAGGGCACAGGCTCTCCTTCCCACGTTTCTGCTCCAGGGCAGGAGGGCTTGTGGCCAAGATCTGGGGCTGCTGAGCTGGCGGGTGTGGGGTGTGGGCGTGGCGAGCAAGTTTGAGAAGAGCTGGTGCGAGGGTGGAGGAGGTACCACTGGTCCGGGTCGCGGGCCGTGTTCCAGGGGAAGGATTGGAGAGCAGGAATGCAAAAGTAAAATACGAATGCAAAACGCAACACCGGAGGAATTCCCGGGGGCCGCCCTTGCTTAGGATCACGCTAATAGAGGGAGACAAGTGGAAGGACGGGTTCCAAGCATCAGAAACGAGCCCTCAACATCCGGGGCAGTTGAGATCCAGAGGGCGATCCTCAACAGTGGGAAGATGGACCACGGAACGCCATCGCCAAGCTCTCTCCTTCCAGCTGAAGCAGGCGTCCGCTGCGCGCAGCCTCTTCAAAATGAACAGACGGAGTTCATTCCGGGAGGCAGGCTGGGAAGACAAACTGGCTCCAAGGGCCCGCCACGTGGGGGCAGCAGCTCTGAATAGTCCACACTGCAAGCCACTCTGTAGCTGAGACGCTGGCAGACGTAACTTGCCTATTAATAAAGGACATCTTGAATTTTAAACAGCTTAGAAGAGAAATCCTGCTTGAATATCAGTCCAGAGTTTCCGTGTATATTCATATTCAAATTTATCTCTAGAAAATAATCCATAGATAAAGAATAGAAATCACAGCCAGGGTGAAATAACCCTCAGAAAATCACAGTATGTGGTCGATTTTCTGAGTGGATGAAACTGGGTTTCTAGCTTATGCCGGGAGTATTTGAGCTAAATTAAGTCACGAAAGAAGATAATACAATGTACCATCATTTTAAAGTAATTTAATCACGAAAACTAAAAATTTGGAAGAAAACAGATATTTTACTTAATAGAAACCATCTGTACCGTACAGTAGGCAAATTGTATAAAAGTGAATAAAACTGTCTCTGGAGGAGAATGGCTCAGACACTGGCTTATATAATGAAGATGTATTTGTGCCTTTTAGCATTTGCATTGTGTATTAGATGAAGTAAATCACACCGGAGTATAAGGGAAACAGTTACAAATTTTATTACCATCATATGACTGGTGACAAATGCAGCATTAGAAATAATGCCTATGAGGGGCCCGTCCCCAACTCCGAATGGCTCTCCACTTCGGACCGGTCTTGGTGGCTCAGTCGTTACTGAGCGGTGGGTCACTCGGACGTTTTCGTCTAGTTACTATCGCTTTAGTGGCTGGTACCCACGAGGACCATCTTTTAACTTGTTTAGGCTCCAAGTGTGCAATTTGATTTGATTTGGCTCCACCAGGGAAGGAGCTAATTTAAACATGTCTGGAGTGGCTTTCGCGCTGGACTTTTGGCTGGAAGGATGTGGGCGGGTGATCTGAAAACCGTCCCTTTACTCCTGTTGACCTACATCAAAATGCATTTATTTGACAGGAAACTTTTGTTCTCCCGTAACAGGGGCTGGCTCACTCCACTCTGTAGCTGGAGGTCGAGTGGCCACATTTTTCAAAACAGGCACTTGCTCCTAATCTGCAAATTAACTAAATAATCACAACTGCTAATTATACAGTATCAGGCCTGGAATACATAGGGCTTGAGTAATAATCAGCTTTTTAAATTAAGTTGGTGACAACCACTATTAGCTGCTGTGATTTAATAATCCCAATAAATGTGCACATTTTAAAAAGGGGCTCTTTGTAATTTTTTTCCCCAGCATTTGCAACTGAATCTGTTAATGAAAAGAGAACACAACAGTTTTATGTTACAGATGATGCCATAATAGGTAAATAAAAGGGCTCCTCCAGATGCTATTAATGATGGAGATGCCGTGAATATGAATTGGAGAAGCAGAGCGAAATCTGAAATCAGGTTTCTATTTCTGTTTGTTATGATGAATTAAGACCAGAAAGAGAATCTGATGCCTATTGTATATTCAGCATTTTGGGGCAATAAGGAACAGACCGTTAACAAATACGTAAAGTAAAAACACCTCCCTGAAGATTTAGAATTTGGCAAATTTAGAACAAATGAGATGCAATTTTCTACCTCATAGGCTCGCCTGGATTTACCTAATGTTATTATATTGGCTCCAATGGGGGACCTGCGTCCCTAGGACTGAGGCACACACCTCAGCGGCAGGTGGGGGGCTCCTTGAGGGGAATTGGCCCCTTTCCCATGCCCCAGGACTCCTGCACCCCAGAGCCCCCTGGGGGGGAGCCACCCACAGAGCAGCCTCAGCTGCAAGTCCGAAGGGCATAGGGGGCACGGGAAGTAGAGTGGGTCTGGGGGGGCTCCATCTGGGCCGGCGGGGGCCCTCACCCCGCCGGACTCGTGCCCTCCTCCTCCTTCTCTCTTCCCACTGCTGAGAGCACTTTTTTTTCCTAGTGGTCAATTGAAATTTTATGGCTAAGTTATTTAAAAGAGACTATAGAAGAACCAAATGAGGGAAGGATGATGGAAACACTGCCTGTCTTTTACAATAATTACTCTTGATAGCAATTTGCACTAATTTGCATTAAAAACACCCATTTAACCAATCTGCTGAAAAGGGCGACATCTTGTACACTGTTTCCTAAGACCTCGCCGCAAGTCTTTTTTTTTTTCTCCAAATATAAATTTAGTTTAAATCGTGGAAGTAGTCCAGGGCAGTGAGTAAACCTCTGCGTAGGCCCGGGATTAGTCTTGTTTTAAACTACCTGCGCAAAATTAGGATATTGCATTTCACGGCAAATTGGCCTCATTTCTCATGAATTGTCCTTTTTATGTGGAGCAACTTTAAAAGCCAGGAGATGAGGGCAAAGGTCAGAGCCAGGATTCCAGGCTCTGTTCTCTCAGCATGACCCTAGACAAAATCCCTGATCTTCATGTCCTGGGTTGTTTTTCATCAGAGCAAGAAAATTAGCAAAATAGTTTAATTTCTTCACTCTCCAAGGCCTTCACAGTATATACGCATGTATAATGTAAGCGATGTTATTACTAATTGTAAGCTTCGGTGGGGCGTGCCTGCTCCCATACGATGCCTGCAAACTGACAATGATGGTTTTACTCGTCTCCCAACCCAGGGGTGGGCTCGTGGGCTTGGATGGTTCTGTGTGTCAGTCACGTGACCATGGAAGCCACGTGGAGACAGTTTCCCCTGCACCTCTCTCTCTCCATACTTGGCTTCCTTCTGCTGCACCTGATGTTCTCCTTGTACTTTATTTCAAAAAGAGAGATGAAGGTCCAGTCTGGCTGTAGGTGGCAACCATTTGGACCCTCACTGCCACTCCTTTAGTTTCTTCTTTTCTGCCATTTTTGGGTTCTTATTTTGTTTCGTTCTGTAACTTGAAAACACTTAAATCTAAAACTTGGGAAAAGAGATGAAATTCACGGGAGGTATTATTCTGAGCCCGCTGGCTACATCTAAGGCTTGGTGAGCAGAGAGTTGAGAGCAGTGTCCGGAGGGCACCGGGCTAGAATTCAAGGAGCCGCCAAGTGTCTCATTTTACAGATGGAGAGACTGAGGCCCCCGAGGGGAAGCCAGGTGGAGAGCTTGGGCATTTGTTCCTGTTTTCCTTCATTTGCGTCAGTCCCTAAAGTGCCCATGTTTTCTGTACCCATGATTCAGACACTCTGAATATGGAACCGAGTTTCTGGAATTTGAAGTTATGGCTGAAACCAGCTGAAAGCCAAGTGCAGACTATTTGGTCCCATCCCTGGCTTTGTTCTTACCCCTCCCTCCTTTCTTCCTTTCCTTCTGCTCTTCCTTCCTTCTTTCCTTTCTTTTTCTCTTTCTTCTCCTCTCACTTTTTCTCTTCCTTTTAAGCTAATGTTCTGATCAGTTTAGCTTCACCTGAAGTTCAGAGTGCAGACCTTCCCAGCCCTGAGCCACGCACAGAGCCATTGCAGAGGTGCCTGGGAGCGCAGGCTCTGTGACGAGGGACCGAGGTGGGGTGCATGGGGTGCAGGTGCAGAGGGGCGTCCCTGTGCCCTCGCTTCAAGCCAGAGCACCTTCTGGCTGTGACGCATCCTGCAGAGGCCAAGAAGGAGGGCTGGGCCAGAGGCAGAACGAAGGGAAGAAAGGAAGACTGCTCCTTCTGCCAGAGCCGCTGGAACCGACCCCTCGCAGTTGCATCTCGCGTGCACTAGATGGCACTCTTGAGCTTTACAAGGAGCCGGGTGCGCGGAGCAGAAATGCGACATCCCAACCTTCCCCAGCGCCTCCTGCCGGAGAGGCTCCTGGCGAGGCAGGGAGAAGGGAGGAGAGTTGGAGGCCTCCTGGACATTTCCTGGGGCCCCCAGTGTGGGCCCCCCCCCCCGCTGTCCCCTTGGGCCACCAGGGCTCCCAGAGACCCACAAAGCCGCTGCTGTCAAACCCAGGAATTGCCAGTGTGGTCCTCACCGTGGGCTCTCAGGCTTTGTTTCCTGAAAGGGGCAGAAGCGATCAAAAGAGCTGGCTCTGACCCCCAACCACCCCCAGACCATCCAGGACTAAGGGGCTTCGTTCCGGGATCTGATGGGAGGTTCTGCATTTGCCCACCTGGTGCCGGTTCAGCGCTGCGCTGGAGAGTGATCCCTCCTAGGGAGGCCTCTGCGTGTCTGGGAAACCTTGCCTCCCCTCCAGTGCGTGAGGACCCCTTCCATCTGGAAGGCGTGCCCGGGGCCCTGTGCCCGGAGGGAGGGTGTCCTGCTGTACGCAGAGGCTCCCGGGCCACGATTCGCCACCTGGTTGCCTGTGGGTCCCTGAAGCTGGGCCCAGCCGGGGCCAGGTGGGGATGAGTGATGTACAAGAGCTGGGTGCAGTGAGCAGACAGTGGGGTCAGATCCTGTGACAACTGTGTCTCAGCAACCAAAGCGACGGGAGGAGCCAGGAGGGCTGGGCCAGGGCCACGGCAAGTGGTGTTGCGGTTGGGGGTTAGGGTTAAGGTGAAAGGTCAGGGTGCCACGCCTTCATACCAGTCGGCTGCTAGCCAATGGCAATCCACGCAAACTCTCTGGACCTCAGTTCAACCGTCTTAAAAGGAGCCTGGGAATCAAATCATGTCTGAAATTTGGGTTGCATGATAAACAATAAATGTCTCAAATTTGGGTCGCACAATAAACGTGAACTAGAACTGATGAGGAAGTATCAGAATTCACAGCATGTGATAAAGATAAGTACTATTTCTTGAAACTTTTGATTTATATATTTTTAATTTTTAAATTTTTATTGATTTTTATTTTATTTTTTTAACTTTTTATTTTATATTATTTTATAGTATTATATATCGTTGATTAACAATGCTGTGTTCGTTTCAGGTGTGCAGCAAAGTGATTCAGTTATACGTATACATGTATCTATTCGTTTTCAAATTCTTTTCCCATTTAGGTTGTTACATAATATTGAAACTTTTATTTTAGCATATCTGTGTATACACACACACACACACACACACACACACACACGAATGTGTGCATATACATAGATGTGTGTAGACCAGACCATGAAGTTAAACTTTGAGTATCACCAGCCCCGTGCTCTGGAGGATAGCACGGTACAGGGTACCTGGAACAAGCCAGGGCTTTCCAGTCCCATGCACCTGGGTTCCAAAGTGGTTCTGTCACATATGAGGCACGTGACTGTGCTCGCGTGGCCGCTTCCCTCTCTGAGCCTTGCTGGGCTGAAATCTGTCGCTATGCAGAGCCCTGTTTTACTTGGTGCTCTTGAAGTCAAGTCCACCTGCACACACGGCTTCCTAGGTTGGAACAATTTTAACTTGGTTAGAGACATGCTGGTGGGTCCCGGTGGGGTGCACAGAGGGAGGGGTCTGCCGGATGGAAGGATCCAGAAGGACAGGGGGTAACAGTGAAGAGTCCCGGGGTGTCAGCAGGCCAGCGAGTTGGCCAAAGAGGAGAAGCCATGGATGGATGCCAGGCAGGACTGGTCGTGTTCCTTTCTGCTCTGAATGTCAGTTGCACCCGGATCTGAAAGGTGCAATCGACCCTTTCTGTCATCACTCACTGATCGTCTTTTGCAAAAGTCTGTGCAACGGTTTGGATAGAGGTGTAGATGTTGTCTTGTGTTTCATAACCTGGTGTCTTAGGACCAGGCTGAGAAGAAGGGCAGAGCCTGCTCAGGCAGAGCTGTGAGTGGAGGTGGCACCTACTTGCCCGTCTGACCGGGCAGCTGAGCCCCTGTGCGCTTATCCGTCGGCTGCAACCTCACCTCCGGCATCCCTGAGCTCGGGCCACCTCCTGAGATTACCAGCCTTTGCTCCCCGCCTGGGTCACTGTGACAGAGAGACCCACACTGAGGATGTGGAGATCCGTAGGCCAGCTCTGGTCTTTCTACCTGGAGCGCCTTGGGCAGATCTGTGCCTTGTGTCTCAGTTTCCTCAACTGAAAAGCAAAGAGGCCATGTGGAATCATCTGTAGGCCCCTTGAGTCTGGCTGGAGCAGAGGTTACTCATCCGTTTTCACATTCCTTGGACTTGGGTCTGAATGACCCTCCCCCAGATCCAAGTTCAATGGTTCCCAGCTTTACCTTGAATCAGACCCTAATTCCTAACAATTTAATTCATAAAAGCTTTGGTTTGCTGACTAGCATCCTGGCTTGGACTCCCATAGCCCTGTTTCCGATCCAGTGGGAAATTTTTAACCTTCAAGAATGTCTTGCAATTATCTCCCAGGAGTTTTCCTATTAGTTTTATAATCAACTTCACTGGACCAACTAAGAATTGATATTCAGCCCAAATGCATTCTTGTCAAACTGTATAATTTTACCTCCTGGTTCTATTACTTTGTCCTATGTTATTATAGGTAGTATTTTAACTAGCATTGCCTTAGTTGTGTTTGCAGAACGTTATTTCTACAATATATTGGAAAGAGTTTTGCAGGGAAGTGGGAGGAGTGTTCCATAATCCAATATATTTAGGAGGCACAAGTCAAATGTATGTGAACTGATGTCATTAGTGCAGACCTTCTCAGAGCCTTATCTATTCAAAGAGTATTGGGTGAGGGGGAGTTCAGAGGCCGGGCTCTGCCAAGTCTACCTCTTCCCTGCTAGGAGTTTGTGGGTCTACAGTCACTGTTGCAACAAGGGGTTGAAGGACATCATCTGTGAGGTCCTTTTCAAGTTCTTCTATTCCTTAATTTTGGTTCTGATTCTCTCTTCCTCCTAAACAATCAATTGAGAGGAATTTCTTGGGCTTTTACAATATATAAGATACTGATGGATTATATTTCTTATCTCATGTAGCTTATACCCATGTCCTGTGGGAATACCAAGTGTATCAGAAATGGCCTCTGCCCTCAAAAAAGGCTAAATTCACCTTGGGAAAACAGGAAGTGCCAAAGGTTTCCTGGTAATTCAAGGTCACCTATGTGAAGCTACATGATAGGTAAGAAGTCCAGAGAGAGAAGAACGGTGGTCTGGTCTGGTCAGGGGAGTTAAAAGGGTCAGGTTGGACCTAGGTGGATGTTACAACAAGGCTGTGTTTGGATAGATGGGGACCACAAGGGAAGAGCCTTGAGTAGAGACCCCCAGGGGGGTAGAGACTGGGGCTGTGCATCTGACCTCATTTCCTAAGGGAGGGGTGGGGACATTTCTCCCCTACAATGCAAGTGGCAGCTCAGTTTTACCTAAGTAGGCTTCCTCTGCCTGGTCCTGGCTTCTTCCTGTCTGCCCATCCTCCCTGCTCAGGCTACTCCCTCCCACCTGAGTTGACTTGTTTGTACTTTTCCAAAATAAAAGTAACTCCTATTCGACGGGTGTGTGTAGTGTGATCCTGGTATTTCCCCTTTGCTCTCATGAGTGAGAGGTTTGAAGGATGTAAGGCAGCCCCAGCATGACTCCTGGTGTGTAAGCTTGTCTTGTCTCCTCCCCTGCTTTGTTCTGAGGTGCCTGCGTGGGGACAGTAGAGCACAGATGTCTGCAGGTGGCTTCGGGAACCGATGTTAACGGTCGCTCCTCCGTCACGTTGCCTTGGAGCTGTCGAAGCCACCTCAGTATAAAGAAAGAATCGGTGACAACTGTCATCTTCGGGATGTAGGTGTTCACGTTGAACAATTCTGTAAATTAATTAACTCATTAATTTGTTCCACAAATACATTTATTTGAGCCTCATTCATGTGCTGTGCACTCGGGATACAAAGAGAAAAGGCAAAGTCAGAGTCTTTGTTTTGGGGGTGCTTGTGATCAAGGAAGAAAAACACCCAAGATAAACAACCATGACAAACAAATAAATTAAAATACCATGCAACTGACGTCATACTGAACTTAGCCCCTGTGTATTGTGCTCTTGTTCCAAGTACTGAGCTAGGTGCTTGGCATTTTTAACTTTCCTCTTTCATTAAATGCTCACAACAATCCTTTCTGAGCTGGTATAGTTAGTCTGTGGTTTATATTGTTACGTATTTTACAGATGCAGAAACTGAGCGACAAGCAGGGTGAAGACCTTGGTCCGTGTGATTCTATGGTGCTTGTTCTCTCAGGCACCAGGGTCATGATAGACATGGGAGTGAAGGTCCTGGGCCACAGAGAAGGGAGAAGTTAACTCTGCCTGGAGAGCCAGGGAGGGCTTTAGGGATAAGGAAACATCTGAGTTGGATTTTGAAGGATGAGTAGGAGTTTTCAAGGTATGAGTTTGGAGCAGAGAAGAGAAAAACATTTTTGGAACCTGGGAACAACATGTGCAAAGGTCACAGGTCAGAGAAAAGGGGATTAGGGATCTGTGAGGGGTTAAGTCTATTGGGTGGGATGCTTGGGCGTGGTCACCCTTGTATGTCAGGGGGAGGACTTTGTATAAAATAACAGAAGTTAAGCCAGAAGAGTTAACGTGAATTTCTCTCCTCTTCTCCCCAAATTTACTAAAACAAAGTGACATAGGTTATGCGGAGGGAGGTGATTTGTTCATTTGGAGGTGGAAGCATGGAGCAAACCATTATTCACTCCATGAGAGAACCACCTGTGAAACTTTACATGGTATAAAAGAAGCACAAGAGCTCCTGCCCCTCCTCATGGCCCACAGCAAACTCCACCATCTGTGGACACATGGCGCTTCTTCATTGAGCAGAGCTATCTCAAAATCCCCATCAGTTCCTCCAAAGTTAAAGATAGAAATTCCATACGCAGTTCCACTCCTGAGTCTATGCCCCAAAGAACTGAAAACAGAAACCAAAACAAGTATCTTTACACAGATTCTTAAAGCAGCACTATTCACAAGACCCAAAAGGTAGAAACAACCCAGTGTCCATCCACAGATGAATGGATAAATAGCATGTAATATATTCATGCAGTGGAATATTATTTGGCCTTAAAAAGGAATGAAGCACTGGCACATGGTACCACGTGGATGAACCTTGAAAACATCCCAGACAGCAAAAGACCACATGCTGTGTGATCATAGTTGCATCAAAGATCCAGCATAGGTAAATCCAGGGAGAGGGAAAGTAGATTGGTAGCTGCCGGGGGCTGGAGGTGGGGGGAATGGGGAGAGGCTGCCCATGGTACAGTTTTGTTTGGGGTGATGAGCTTGCTGGGGAATTGGATGGAGGTGATTGTTGTACATCACTGTGAATGTAATCAATGCCATTGAGTTATGCATACTTTAAAGTGCTTAATTTTATGTTATGCGAACTTCACAGCAAAAAAAAAAAAAAAATCCCGGTCAATGCCATTCTGGGATGGGCACTGTTTATCAGCTGGAAAAGGGGGCAGCATGGCCAACAGCCTCCGGGTGGGCCCCATGGGTTCCCGCATCCCCGAGAGGCCCGGTCCCCCTTCTCACCTCAGAGACCGTTCCCCGGGTCTCCCGGGAGGAAAGGATTCTTCACCATGTAAAGCAGTTATTTCCAAGTGGACCCACTTGGCTCTGTAAATCACTTTCTTGAATGAGGGATAGCAAAGGGCAAAAGTTACTCCCTTCCTATTCTTTTAATTGCCTGGATCGATAGGCACAATTGATTTGAATTGAGAAATAGTCTCCAGGTAACATTTAGGAAGAATCACTGAGATGGGCACATTGCGAATGACCCTCTGCTGCTCTCCACGGGGACCGCCTTTGGGGTTCTAGCCAGTGCAGCTGGGCCTACGCTCAGAGTAAGCGAGGCCAGAGATGCACGTCTCCACGTGGTCCTTTGGACAGGCCCTGGATGCTTCCAGTGGGATGGTGTGCAGTCAGTCAAGAGGGCTGTGCCCTAAAACTGCCCTGGAGGGTGGAGGCCGTGCCCTTCACCCGATGGTCTGGTGCTGGGGGAGGAGTTCCTGGGCAGCAGCTGGCTCCCTGGAGCCCAGCCGCTGGCCCAGACCTGCTGGGCTTCGTCCCCCAGAAACACCCCTGCGACAGGAGCTGTCTGCTGAGGTCACTTTCTGAGGGACTTTCCTGCCACCGCCCTGGGTGACGCTCACCTTGGAGGGGATGGCAAACCTCGCCTTTGGGTCTGTGTTTTGGGCATCAGACTGGGGGCTGTGAGGCAGGGACAGTGCACCACGCTCGGAGCGGTGCACGCCCGTGACTCCCTGCCTGCCTGAGCCTTTCTGCAACTATTGGGAGGAACAGCTGTCTCAGAAGAGAAGCCAGTTTCCAGCCCAGTTCTTGGGGAGTGATATTACAGGGAGAAAAAAAATTCTGTGGACTCAATATCCTACGTTTGTTAGACATCTCATCAATAAGATTGGGGGACAGGATTGATCTTTTACTTATAATGCAGAGCATTGAATGGATGGCAAAAGTGCTTTTAAAAGGGGCCCACGGAACACTTTGAAAATATTAATTAGCGTGTTGAAGCATTCTGCATAGCATTTCATAGTGAAGCTGCTCCAGGGGGTTGCTTGGGATGAATTATTAATCAGAATCCCTCTCTGTCCTGTGCTTCCTTCCCACCCTGATTTTGTGGGTGTGGGTGTGGGTGTCTGTTCTATTCATTTACTGCTCATTTCACGCAAGTGGGAAGATTGGGGTGGCCCATGTTGGGGGCCCATGTGTCTGGAAAAGAAGACATACCCCAAACACCAAGAACACACCATGCAGGAGAAATGCAGTGCTATACATGGCAGTTTTGGTTTTGGTGCTTTATAGTCCAATTGAAAACCCAATGGGTATGACTTTTGGGGGTGAGTTTAAGGTTTCCTAAAGATTCAAGGCTCAGAAAGGAGCAGCTTCTCAGAATCAGAGAAAATCCAGGGGCTTCCTTCTGTAGTCCTCTGACCCCCACTTGGCCTATATCACTGGTGGGAGGAACCACCATTCCCTTCTCAACGGACCTTAACTGTGTTTACCGAGCAACCTCAAGAGTTCACGGAAGCTCACCAAAATACAACGTCCCCTAAACAGGTTAGCAATCGGATTCCAAGCTGAGAGTGAAGCCTACTTTCTTCCTGTTCTCAGAAGCATAGATTTGGAGAAATAGAAACATATTAGTAGGGGCATTTTGTTTTAAAATTTTAAACGAATTCAATCAAGGATCATAGAAATACTTATAGTTCTGCAAAACTGAGCAATGCGGACGGGGGGGTTAATCTAGTTATCCTGAGCATTCCTTACGTTGGAAGGAAGCCAGAGCATGCGTTCACAGGAGTGTCTTAGACGGTCCCTAGTTTGTCCGCTTTTGTTCCCCCCTGCCCGCCCCCCACCCATTTCACACTTCACATTTTTGGATTCCATATCTTTCTTCTTTACAAAAATATGTGCAGATATCTTCGCTTGCTGGAAAACAGTCCAAAAGTACGTCTGTAAATCATGGAGATTTTTGACCTGATGGCCATGTTAGACAATCAGATGAAATGGTGAATTTTCCACTTTAATTTTATTAGTGTTCTCTGGTCTCAGGATATAAAAGACATGGCCCTTGCAGTTTCAGAATGAATTAGTCGACTGGACTTCTTTGTTCAGTACGTTTTACAGGGGTAACTCCGGTCTACTGGGCCATACATACGTGTATTCCCCGCCTCCCACGAAAGTTTGAACTGTCATGTTGGACTCCTTTGTTTAACCGTACAGGGAGAACCACCAACCGTGAGCTCAAGTGGAATTTTCGTGTTGACAACTTCCTGCTCTTATGATGGGAGCGGATCGTTAGCAGTTGACTGTGCCTTAGCAGTGGGGACAGGGAACAGCTAGCCGTGTGAGTCTTTGGAGCAGCAACGAAAATGCCTCTGCTTTCTATGAAGTGAAGAGGGGACACCTTTTCCCAAGGAAACCCTCCTCGCACCGCAGATGTTTTGGAACACGTTCTCTGGAGCGGGTTCTGTAGCCAACTGATTAATATTTTAAACAGGTAGAGGACCTCTAGGCCTTCTGAGGCCAATTCCTCTCTCGCCATCTTTCTTTGTCCATGTCTTTCCTTCTTGGAAAAAAAAAAAAAAAAAAAAAGAGAGAGAGACTTCACAACTAAAGATCTCTCTAAAATTTTACATCCCTGGTGCGATATTATTATTTTATTCACTTGACTTCATCAGAATTAAGCCCAGATTGAAAAGAGAAAAATCAGCTCTGCAAACAGGGAGAGCAATGCCTAACCTCCTCCCTTTGGTGACCTTTGATAAGGGTTCTGCTTTTCGGAGAGTGTGACACGGCTGGCCCGTGGGCAGAACCTGCTGTCCGTCTCCGGTGCAAAATGAACGCAGAGCTGGAAAGGGAAAGGAAATGAACCCGGAGATTCTGTGGCTGTGTTACCCACCTCCAACGACAAAGGAATTTGCAGTGAGCAGTTGTGTGTGTGTGTGTGTGTGTGTGTGTGTGTGTGTGTGTCAGAGGGGCCTGCTAGAAATTGCAAAGTTTTATTTTTATTTATTGTTTGGTGATGATTTAAACACCTTATGCTGCCAAAGCATAGCAGAAAGAAGCCTGTGTTTGGCTTTTATCAGCTAAGAGAATTAAGGTTATTTTTTTCCTTGACTTTTTTTTTTTTGTAGCAGCCCCAGTGCCTTGGCTGGATTCCAGTTCAGGTAATTACATTCTGTCTTCCTAAATTCCCTTGTAACTCCAATTGGGCAAGCTGCTCTTCACTCCCCTTCTAAAAGCTGATATGCGGGGTGCCTGGCACCGAAAGGGGTGGCATTCCAATAGTGGGTCCCAAGGTGTTCCGCTGGAAATGCGTTTCGAGAGGCTTCTGCGTGCAGAGCTTGTGTGCAAACGGAAGTATTATTTATTGCTCTTTTCCGTCAGCAGCTGCTAACCCGAAACTCTCTCTGAATGACATTTTAAATATGAAGGCCAGGGTCATTAGGACGATTAGATACAAGGTCTGTTTTGCTCACCTCTAGAATTATTGGGTGACTGAAACCGGGGTGGGAAGTGAAGAAAGGAAAACACGTCTTATCACGGGAAATGCTTTCTGTGTTCCATTTTCCACAAAATGGCTCTTTTTTGCTGTTGTTGTTATTTGCTTTTATTTATTTTTTGCTATCTCCTGATGAAAATTAAGGGGGATTATTGGACCCTTTTGTTTTTGTTTTTATTTTTTAGGGAGGAATGGAAATGGAGGTGTTCTCCATTTGTAGGAATAAAATGATGCCGCTTTTTAAAGAAGTCTGAGGTTCAATTCATTTAAAGTTAATTTTTCAAATATTTATTGAGTACCTGCTATGTACCAGACCCTGCCAAAGGGCTCTTTTGGACACATAAGCACTTACTGTTTTTAACCTTTTCATTAATATTTATCTTAATTATGGATACCGATGTGTTTTTCAAAAACAATGAAAGTAATTCCTATAAAAGAGCATCTGTAGGGGTAACCAAAGTATGAAATGACCTGCTTGTGTTTATGTGATTTGTAATGACACCCTCCGTAGACAGCTGATTTTGGCGAAGGTATATTTCCCAAGACGGACACAAGTCTTTGCCACAAACCAGAATTTAGAATGTGTCCTGAAAGATACAAAAGAAAATCTGATGTATGAAAACCATTTTCATTTTAAAGATAAACATAAGAGTAAAGGGATCGTTTTTCTAGTTGACATTAGAGATTCAGGAACCTGCTGCCATGGGCCTATTGTCCATTCTGTTTGTGTCATAATTCCTACAAAACGAGGATGTGAAGGTTTAACAGACCGCATTTCTGAAAGAGATGGGTTTGATGCTCTGGGCATGCATCTCGGCTGGCCGTCCTAGTCTGGGGTCTTTCCACATACCTAGAAGTAGACAGATCTCCCCAGTACTTTAAATTTTTATTTCTGTTAGCTTTAATTTTCCCAACCCTTCGTCCTTCCTCTACTAAGTGCCATAAATCAATGGCCCCGTGCATTTATGTGGCGCAAGCAAAGCCACTCTGAGGGGCCTGACGACCACATCTGATGTTAGGTCTTATCACCCTGTGTTTAGATAATAATTCCTTTTTGCCCTTTTACCCCCTTTCTTTACAAAGCATTGGGTCCAGGCAGATATTAAACAACTCAACCCAACCCTGCAATCTCCTCTGGGCTTGTAACTCTAGTGAATTGCATTTTTTCCTAATTACAGGAAAAATAGCAAATTGGCAAACATCAGGAAGTGGGTACACCCCCTCTGATTTACAAGGAAGAGTGCAGCGTGACTCTATAGCTCAGGAATTCAGTGAAATAAATTTATGGTTAGAAAAATTCATGTTCTTAATGTGATGAAGGTCCTTTAACTTTTAACACGTTTCTCTAGTTAAGCTGAGCAGGGTTCTCTCGGAAATGGCTGTCTACAGCTGCTGCAAATTGATTTATCTCCAGATAATAGTTGGAGCTGCAGACCAAATTGTTGGAAAGAACCAGTTCTTTAATTTTGGTGTTTGGGGCTGTCTGTAGACTGTTTATGCATATTCCCTTTGTGTACATGAGCAGAGATTTTCGGTGGCCTAACTTTTCCGGGCAATCAGGGTAATTTCCCTCCAGCCCAGAGGGTCTGCGCTGCTGAGAATCTCTGCACACGGTCGCCCTGCTGGGATTTGCAGCCCACATCAGCCCCTTCCTTGGCAGTTGGGAAATTCCTTGAAGAGTCAAGTGATCTATGTGAGAAAGATCACGTACACATCACGTACACATCACTGTGTACAGCAATACTAATTTGTGTTTTGAAAATTATATTTTGAGGAGCTGCTGAAATCCTTTGCATTGTGAGAGTGATGAAATTTGCTCCATTTAAGATGTTTTCTTGGAAAGACAGAGGCATCGCCCCAAGCCTGACATTGTCCTGGCTTTGCTGGGGCCTCCCCCCATCTCCAGAGGGAGCACAGCCAGACACCTGTTACTGGAGAGACCTATGACTTCACTCAGTGAACATTTCCTGAGCACCTACTATGTGCAGAGCAGTGTGTCAGGTCCTGGAGACAGGGGTGATGAGACAGACACCACTCCACCCCCTTGGGATTTACAATCGATTGAGACATAGAAAATAGAACAAGCAAAGGGATGCTTGCATAAATAAATAAATACCAGCTGTGTAGGCACACCGAAAGAAAAAATACAAGGCGTCATGAGAGAGAATATGGGGTCTCCTGCTGTAGGCGGGCTCTGGGAAGGGGTGACTGGGAAGCAGAGATATTCAGCCCCTGGTCCTCTCTGCTAAGTTCCCAGGGGCATCCCTCGCTTCTCAACAGCAGAAAGAATCATGGGGGGGCACTATGGACAGGGGGACAGATTACAGTCTGGTCACGGCACAAGGCTCACGGGGTTCAGCCCAACTCTGAAGTCCATTCCCCGTCCCAGGCCACCGTGTGTCAGTGATGTCCTTGGAGGGGACTGGTCACCTCCAGCTGCGTACTGTTTAGGGGGCCCCAGGCTGGACTGTCCCTGCCCCCAGGGTCACCACAGCACAATGTTGTCTCTTCTCTCTGATTTGTACACTTGGGGTCAGGACTGTCCTCTTCCTGTCTGTGTGCACCTGCCTGAGCGCCCACCCCCGACCCAGCTCCGCTCTAAACAAAGGAAGACCTAGCACTCTAGCCCCTGAATCCCAGATCTGATTTTTTACTTTTCCATAGATGTTTGGGTCTGACCTTTTTGTGGGTAGTTGAGAATGGGGGCACAGAAGTCTAAAACATTTTCATCTTTTTCACGGCTTTCTCCTGGAGAAAACACTAGCTGTATATTCATTTGCTTTGAAAAGATAACTGAATAAAGATAACTGAAAACAATGTATACCTGTGTGCGGTAACGGATGTTAACTAGACTTGCTGTGGTGATCATTTCGCAATATATACAGATATGCAGTCAGTATGTTGTACACCTGAAACTAATATAATGTTACATATCAATTACATCTCAGTAAACAAAAACCAACCCCCTTGAGTTTTATGACATGTTTCTGTTGCTTCTGATAAAATTAAGAAATAGAAAATTAAGATGAACTCAAGAGACAAACAGACATACAAGAATTGCAAATACCTTAGAATAAGGAGAACCTATCATGAGTGAGTCTTAAGTCCTTACCCCTCCCTCCCCGCCTCCTTTCCTCCCCTCCTTCTCACCAAGCATCTGTTGAGTACCTCCCTGATCCTGCTGAGACGCTGCCAGGTCCTGCTGATGCTGAGGTGAAGGAGATGTGGTCCCTCTGTCTTCATGAAGCACAGCCTGGCTCATGAGACAGATATGCACACATCAGCATCTGGGAGAAACCTCGCTGGCACATACCTGTGCACAGGTGAGCCACTGGTGAAACTTTCTTTGAGAGCAGAGGAAAGGGCGACTGGAAACATCTGGGAAGCCTCCCCAGCAGGGTTAGTATCTGATCTAGGCCTTGAAGACTGAGTGGGATTTTTCTAGAAGGAGCCCTGGGGAGAAGGGCACTCAACAGCAAAGGCAGCGCTATGGATGTACGCAAAGGAAGGACCGTGCCGGGGACAAGTGGGAATGGGAAACCATCTGCCTGGGACTCCCAGGGTGACCTGCTGAGCAGCCCATATTGTTGAACCTTTCTGGAACCTTTCCAGAACCTTCAACACTTAGCAGCCCTTTGTACCATTCCGAGGGGCCTGCTTCTTCTGTTGTCTTGATGAAAACTCTAGAAGTAAATGCCAGAGCACTTCAGGGTCTTGCTCACAAAGTGACCATGATCCTAGGAGAAGGCATGGATACCTTGGGGCAAGCGACCCTGGTGGGACCTGTCACCGCCAGGTAAGGGTGGGTGTCCCTGGACCGGGTGCACCTGAGTCAGGCCCGTGCCCGGTAGAGAGTCACTGTGGGAACTCAGTCACTCACTCAGCAGAGGTCTGCGGGGCCTCGTATGACAGTCAGGAAGGCGTGATCATCCTGTCGTCTTGAGCAAATTTGTGCCTAAAAGAGAAAACACTGAACCCTTCGCTAATGTTTGCTCTGCTTTTTATTATTCAGTGTATTTAGCTTGGGCTTTTCAAGGAGAACTGCGAAAGAATTTGCTTGACATCCAAGAAAAAATTATTTTCACCTTAGTTCACCTTTATGCCCAAACTCATGTGAATTCCTATTTCTTTGATAAATTGAAATGTTTTTCATTCTTCTTTCTTCCTTAATGTTTAGAGAGTCATTCTTGGATGCAAACCTAATATACTGGAGACCTATCCCTGGTGCCCATCTGAAGGCTCTTATTTGTTGGAAGCATTTATTTCTTTATCCAGAAATTTTTCATTGAGGCTTAGGATGTGCTAAGCAAACAGGGCACCTAGTCCCTGTGTTCACGGAGCTGACAGTCTAGGGGGAGAGTGAGAAAGTCCCACACATCACTGCAGTGAGGCATGATGTGGGTTCTGAGAGCCATATAACTAACGAGAATGGTTGAGCCGGAGATAGTTCCTGCTGGGAGCCTGGGGCAGGGGGCTCTAAGAGTGATGCTTATGGAATGTATACAGCTTCAAGAGGCAGAGAAAGGAGGAAAAATGGCATTTCTGGCAGAGGCCATGGGGCAGAGGTAGGGAAAGGTGCAGAGCTGGACTGAATCTAGCACGGCCAAGGTCAGACTAGGAGGCTGATCTCCAGATAAGGCTCAAAAGATGGCTTTGGCCCGGTTGGGAGGGCCCCAGTGTCATGCTGGGGACATGGCCCTATTTATGTAACCATACTTTATATGTCCCCAGGACTGGAGAAGAAAAGTAAGAGGTAGGAAACGGAGCCATCAGGGCACTGAGAAAAGGGTTACAGGGGAGATCTTTGGTTTAGGGACACGATTGACATAAAAAGAGAAAAGGGACAAAAATGGGCCAAGGAGTCTCTTTACGCACGCACACATTCAGAGAAGTGAAAGGTCCGTGAGCTAGGCTTCCAAACCAGGACCTGCACTGTTCACAGCTCTGCTCATCGCTGCCTGGTGCTTACACTGCAGGCAGGCAGCCATCTAACCACTCCTCCCTAGATGGTTGTAGACTACCTACTGTGTGCAGATACAGCGGTCACAGAGATGCAAGGTCCACTTGCTGCAGCAGGAGCTTGTAGGCCAGTGAAGGAGGTCCACGGTGGTGGGTAGTTCAAGGGCCTGTGGGCCAGGTGCCAGGGCAGCACCATGATGGTGAGATGCATAGGTGTGTGCAAGATACGGGTTTGGGCCTGGCTTTCGAGAAAGAGGCAGGACATGGATTGGCCGAGAGAGGACAGGAGGCCCTTTAGGGCAGGGGAGCCTCAGACTGTGCTTTTCTCAAATAAGGGTTCATATGGGGGAGACAATAAAGACAGGTTTGGGGGGGTAGCCACGTGTGGGGCCTTGAAAACCAGCGCTAGACTCTGGCTGGGAAGTCACCACAGGCATCTGAGCAGCACAGGGGTCTGGGGAAAGGAGACATGGGAAGACATGGGGCCCAGAAGCCTCTCTGCCTGTGGGCGGCTCCCATCCTGGGCTGGGGGGACAGAACCCCTTGGGAACAGTCGTGTCCTGCTTTGGGATTTTGCCCTTTGATGACGGGACCTGCTGATGGCGCTTGGCTATTCTGCCCGGTGGCCTGGGCAGGCCGGGGTGGGCTTCTCCTCTCAGGAGCTCACGGATGAGTGGGAGGCTTCTTTGTGCCATTCTGGTGTGTGCGGGCGTGGCCCGAAGGGGAGCTGGCTGTCTCCCAGGTCTTCTGGCCCCAGAGGGGCCCTGTCTGGTTTGGGTCACTCGTCATTTCCTGGGCATTTGCTCTTGGCTGAGCCCGTGCAGGCACTGGGGAGTCAGCAGCAAGGCGACCTGCCTGGGACGCAGGGACTCCCAACCTGGCAGGACACAGAGCTGAGCAGAGGCAACCAGGACCGTGGGAGTGGGGATGCTGCACCAGGGTGCTTGGCTGGGGGGGGCACCTCAGTGTCCCTGCTTTGTCCTGAAGATGAGGCCTGGGCCCCAGGGCCACCCTCTCGTGGGTTTGCTAAAGCAGCCCTTGGCACCTAGACAAGGGTTGGCAGACCTGAACAACCATGAGATTGAGTGAATGGGTTTCCCCAGTCTTTCTGATGGGCTTCCTGAAAGGAGCTCCGGGCAGGTGACTCCTGAGGGGCACAGATAGCTGCTCGTGTAGCCCGGGCAGGTCACCCAATGCCTCTGCGCCAGGAACAGGCTCCCATGGAGGAGCGAGCACCAGTGCACCTCTAGGAACCAACACGGGGTGACAGTGACCAAGACAAGCATCTGTTCCGTCCTCTTCCGTAGTACTCAGAGGAGCCCCTGCCAGGGCAGGGGACAGAATGGTGGCTGTGCAGGGCCGCCGGGGACAGGCAGGGAAGCCTGAGGGACACCAGCCTCCTGGCCATCCTCTAGAGTTTCTGGGCTGTCTCCTGTTCCAGCGTTTTTGGAGAAGAGACAACAGAGAAGAAAATGTGAAGCCATGGGGAGCAGTAGGTGGTCAGAAACCTCAGAGACATCAAAACAGTCAGAATTTACCCAGGAAAAGAGATGCCATTGGACTGACCTTTGAGTCTGGACAAGATAAATAATTACCTAGGAAGGCTTGCAACAAAACCAGCCTGGAAGAAATAAAAGCACGAAGGGACAGCTTGATGGGTCAGGATCCTTCTCAAGAGCGTGCCCTCCCCAGGCTGAATGACATTCACAGCGTATTTTAAGAGCGGTACGTACTGGGAGAGGTTAAATCAATAGACTCAGCCTACTGTGCTGACTGTGGTCCCCAAGACTGGGAAGTATGTGAAATATTCCCCAACTACAAGAGCGGAAAAAAAACGAATAAGGAGAAGACCTTATGGGACAGACTTCCAAGTGAACAACCCCGTGGTTTGGTCTTGTGAGCAAGTCAATTTTTCAGAGTATTCTGAATTTGCTGAATCCACTCAAGTTTACTGTTATTTATTATCAGGTAGCATCATAACGAATGTCTACCTCCTGGACACTTGGGGGTCATCAAATCTGTTCTGCAGGATTTTAGGACACAGGTAGCTTTGTCCATCCAAACGTGGGCAGTGAGGAAAGTAGCATCCATCTCTTATTGATCATGATGTCTGAACTAAGGGATACAGAGCTCTAATCTTGGTGTAAGGATTGAATTGGTTTTGAAAATACCAAATATTACCAAACAACTCCAGCACGGGTATAACCGCGGTGTGCGGTTTGCAAACATGCTGCTGAAATGATACACTTTAAATGAAAGAAACGTTTGGCCCTTAGGGCGTGTGCCGGGTGGCTATTTGCGCAGAAAAAAAGGAACGATATTCTTTCTGCATTGGTGTTTTCACTGCTTTGCCAAACTCTGCGCCCCTTCTGGGAAGGGTGAGTTAATTTCCAAGCTCTGCCCACACTTTCCCTCCATCCAGCCACCTCCTCTCCCCTGACAGTGTTTCCTGGAATGTGGGTGACCTGGGGATGCCGTGGCCACAGCGCCCCGGGGTCAGCGGAGGAAATTACAGTTGGAGCGCATCTCAATCAAGGCCTCTTGAGAGCGCTCCGGCCTCTCTTGGTCTTTAGAGGAGGTTGCCTCCTGGGCCGGCGCTGGGCTCTCCAGACTTATGCTAAGTAGCTCCCACTCATCCGTGTAAACACGGGCGTCCTGGCGTTTCCGACAGGCCTTATGTAAAGTGATAAATTGCCCCTAGAAAGGCTCGACCAGCACGTGGGCCTTAATTGTCTCCTGGCACCAGGGGTCCGTAGAAGCCCTTGAAGATGAGTTTGCGGCTCCTGCGGACCATCCGGGGACCCTCAGCCCTCCTTGCCCCCGTCCCGCTCCCGCTAAGGCCACGCAGGGTGCACCCCGGGCGCGCCCCTGGGGATGCCCGGCGGCCTAGCAGCCACCCCTACCCCCCCAACACCCCACCCGGAGCCTGCAACGCGCGCCAGCCCGCCTTTGCCATCGTCGTCGCCGTCGCCGTCGCCGTCGGGGGCAGGGAGCGCGCGCTTCCATCGATTAATTAGAAGCCGGAGTCGGTGGAGCCCCCGCCTGCCGGCCCGCGCTCCGCCTGCCAGGGGCGCCCTCCCCGCAGCCCGCCGGCCCTTTGATCGCCCGCGGCCCGCAGCCCACGCGGCGGCGGGCAGGTGGCGGCAGCCGGGCGCAGCGCGCCCCAGCGCTTGGGTCCCCGGGCCGCGGCGAGCTCCCCGCCAAGCCGCACATCAAGGCCCGGCCGGCCGGCGGGCGCCTTCATTAGCAGCCTGAAATTATAATATTATGTTAAAGAACAAAGCTGCTCCCCGGAAAAATATGTGCTGCATATCTGACAAAGATAAATTGGATTATTCAAAATATTCTTGATGAAATGTTACATTTTGCAACTAATTATCAATCTGTTTTATCTGCAGACCAGCTGGGCATTTTTGTGCATGCAAGACCTGCCTTTGCAATGATCTTAAGATGTCACTGTAGCGTTTACATCTTTTATTTCAAGATTTAAATAACTAGGAAGTAGCTAATGTAATTCACTGCTGAGAAGAAAGGCCAGCTTCTTGATTCCTTTCCAAAGCGATCTCCTCCTAATGAACTTCTTTGGACTGTGCGTAATGAGGCTTTATTCAAATAACGTTTAAGGAAGCCTCTGTCAGTGTAACTTCTAAAAAAAAGGGACCAATGTTTAATACATTTGAAACATCTCTATTCATAGGACATTAGCTCATGCAAGCACACAATGGCACTTGCCAATGAGACATCCGTGTTGCTCTTTTCAGCTGAACTCGGCCTGGCCGAGCCCTCTGATACCCTCACAAATCCGAGGCCTTGGCCTGCCTTTTTATCTGGCATTTTCTAGAGCTGAGATGTTTAAGATACTCTGGGCTGATATAAATCCTCACCATTAGGAAGATTCAGCTTTCTGCTCTTGTCTACCCATCAAAATCTCTCTCCTGTTCTCATCTGTCTGGGGGATTGTGTCAATGTAGTTTTCTTGTTGTTTTGTGAGCATTTTATGGTTGGAGGCAACTGAAAACCAGAATCTGACAGATTCTAGGCCCTTCACACTTTCCTGGAGGGTAGAGAGTGGCTAGAAGATGCACTTCATCTATATGCTTAGCAGTCGGCCCTCTTGCTTGGCTGAATGCACTTTCCATCCAGACTGAGGCAAAAGACCAGAAGCTGTTGCGTATAAACACTCAGAAGTGCTTTCCAACCTGCTCTGGTCTTTCTTTTGTTACAGCTCAGAGACAAATATGAGAATATTCTCTTTGTGGAGCAATCTTCACTTCTTCAGTCTCAATACTCTTTTTTTTTTTGTATATAAATTTATTTATTTATTTTTGTCTGCGTTGGGTCTTCGTTGCTGTGCGTGGGCTTCCTCTAGTTGCGGTGAGCGGGGGCTACTCTTCGTTGTGGTGCGCGGGCTTCTCATTGCGGTGGCCTCTCTTTGTTGCAGAGCACGAGCTCTATGCGCATGGGCTTCAGTAGTTGTGGCACGTGGGCTCAGTAGTTGTGGGGCACGGGCTTAGTTGCTCCGCGGCATGTGGGATCTTCCGGGACCAGGGCTCGAACCCGTGTCCCCTGCATTGGCAGGCGGATTCCCAACCACTGCGCCACCAGGGAAGTCCCTCAATAGACACTCTTGACAGCCGGAGATGGAGAAGGCAAGGCTGGGCTTCGTTCCCATTGCATAGATGAGAACACAGAGGCACAAGGGAGGGAGGGGATGATGTGATTTGCTCAAAGATACCCTGAGAGCTGCGGTGGAGGCGGAGCTGCCAGCCTTTCCGCACTCTATGCGCAAGCTCGAAGCGCTCCACTTAGACGGATGAAAGATGAACTTGTAGCTGATGGGAGGAACATGTGGGAACCTTCAGGCTGTGGATTTCCCTTCTCAGTTGAGAGGTCTTCAAAGTGGTTATGAGGGAGCACGCCAAGGAAAATCAAGCAGCCATTTTCCCACTAAAAATGACAGAACATACATCCTTCTTGCTTTTCTAATTGATTTCATTCTGACCGCCTTTCCACAAAATTCTCCCCAGACAGGTTCTCAGAGCTGTCAGTAAACCATTTGAAATTTTGCATGAAGCACATTTATGTGTGCATTTCTCTATCTATCTATAGAACTCTTTTACCCCTTATTTGGCTTGGTTAGACAATGTCTTTTGTTCAGATTCCAAAAGAAAATTATACCTGATCTACTTTCTGCCTGATTTGACTCCGGGTTTTTCTATTTTGACATTCCCGTATTAATGGTCAAATTACAGTGCTCAGAACACAAAGATTTCAAAGAAACACTGACTGGGCCATCCTAAGACTGCTCTTGGGTCAGTCTCATCTTTTCTTTTTCTTTTATTTTAAAAAGTTTTTTAGCTTCTTTTTTCATGGCAAATTAATTAATTTTTATTGGAGTCTAGTTGATTTACAATGTTGTGTTAGTTTCTGCTGTACAGCAAAGTGAATCAGTTATACATATACATCTATCCACTCTCTTTTAGACTCTTTCCCATATAGGTCATTACAGAGTATTGGGTAGAGTTCCCTGTGCTATACAGTAGGTCCTTGTTGGTTATCTATTTTATATATAGTAGTGTGTACATGTCAATCCCAATCTCCCAATTTATCCCTCCCCCCCTTTCCCCCTTGGTAACCATAAGCTTGTTTTCTACATCTGTGACTCTGTTTCTGTTTTGTAAATAAGTCCATGTGTACCATTTTCTTAGAATCCACATATAAGTGATATCATATGATATTTGTCTTTTTCTGTCTGACGTACTTCACTCAGTATGACAATCTCTAGGTCCATCCATGTTGCTGCAAATGGCATCATCTTCTTTTTTCAAAATGCTTGTTTCCTGCCTAATGCTTCTTTTGCAGGAGTCCATGTTGTGCCAGATGTGAAGGTGAAGGGGTCCCTTCACCCCACTGGCCGTTGTCTTTTCCCACATGGCCTCCTGGGTCTTTTGCCCAGAGTGATTTTGGGGCTGTCATCACATGATATCAAGAAAACAAACAAACCCCCAAATTCTCTGAATGGAGAGTGAAATCTCTCTGTCACAGAGATAACTATTTATAGGGCACCAAATGTTGGGTGCTGTGTTTTTTTCTAAAATAATTTCTAATTATTATTTATATTTTGGAAGACATAAAACAGATTTTATTTTCTCTTCTATAGAAGAGTTATTGTGTGTGTGTGCAAATTATTTAACCATCTTCACAGTATGTGATACAAAAAAATGTTGGAACTCTGCTGAAAAAGTGTGCTGTGCTTTCCTTGTCCTCATCAGTGGGTGGTGAGTGTGGCTGGGACCACAGTGGTACTCTGCAGAATTCTTTAACGTGTCTAGAGCAGGGATCGGCAAACCTTTTCAGTAAAGGGCCAGAGGATTTGTGTTTTAGGCCTGCAGGCCATCCTGTTTCTGCCGTTGTGGCTCTAAAGCAGCTGTAGACTATGTAAGTCAACAAGCGTGGCCGTGTTCCAATAAAACTTTATTTATGGGCACTGAAATTTGAATTTCAGATCATTTTCATGTGTCATGAAATATTATTCTTCCTTTGATTTTTTCCCAACCGTTTACAAATATAATAACCATTCTTAGTTTGTGGGCTGTACAAAAGCAGACAGTGCCCAGATGTGGTCCACAGGCTGTAGCTTGGCCTCTCTGCTTTGGAGTGTAACGTAGATCTTTCCAGCTGCTCTAACTCCCTTGCTGCTCTGGTAGGCGTTCATTGTAAGAATGCCTTTTTTACCCATTTGTATCTGCTTACATAATATTAGGCTCTCTATTAACCCCTCTCCCAGTTTTATTGAGATATATTGTAATTGACATTTAACATGGGATAAATTTGAGATAATGACAGGATTCCGTATATATTGCAAATCGATCACCACAGTAAGTCTAGCTACCATACTTCACTGCCCAGAGTTACAAGCTTTTTTTTCTTGTGGTGAGAACTTTTACCATCTATTCTCTCACTCAAAGGGAGGGGATTATATAAGGTCATCTGTTAGCATGATTCCATGTAGAGGTTTAATTTATATGGTTTCAGCTAGCGGGAAAACTCCAAAAAGTCAGATGGTTAAATGAATTCTGGATCTAAACTAAGGAATGAAAGTGATTTGGACCAACCTCTCTGCGCAGCTGCTGACAAAGACTGTGATTAGACGGGGTGTGGGGGGGTGGGATGGGAGGGTGAGGCAGAGGAGAGGTGAAAGGGAAGTAGCAGCAGAGGGGAAGCGGGGAGGGTCCTCCTGAGGACTGTGTCCAGGCCTGGGAGTTAAGGAACAGACTGCGTGCTGCCAGCCCTTCGGAAGCATCTCTTAACCCCAACTTTTCCTACAAAATCGCACGCTCATACTTATCCATTCCACAGACCTGTACTGAGCACCTACTATGCGCCAGGTCAGTGCCAGACAGCCTGGTGGGGCAGCTCCCCGTGGCTGCCATCACAGATCGGCAGAAACTCAGATGACCTGTTCCACGTCTCTCTCTCAGTGTCTGGTGTTGCTGGCATTCCTTGGCTTGCAGCTGCATCGCTCCAATCTCTGCCTCCGTCTTTACATGGTACTCTCCCTGCATGTGTCTCTGTGTCCGAATTCTCTTCTTCTTATGAGGAAATCAGTCATTGGATCAGGGCCCAGCCTACTTCTGTATGACCTCATCTTAATCTCATGAATCTGCAAAGACTTTATTTCCAAAAGAGGTCACATTCACAGGTACCAGGTGACTTGAACATCTTTTTGGGTGACACAGTTCAACCCACACGAGACAGAAAGCTGAGTAAATAGATGTTAGAATTGGGACCCAGGTGCTGGCTGTTCCTTCACCGTGTGGCTTTGGTGGCCTAGGATTGTCCCTGATTTTTCCTTGCAGCAAAACCCAGTTGTGGCATTTACCGCTGCTGCAGGGTCTCCAGAAGGATCTGTCCCCACACAATCCCGAGTGAAATCATGCACAGGCTACTGAAGGTTTCTTTGGGGGTTTGCCTTGCTCACTCGGGGAACAACTTCACAGGCCCCAAGGCCCTTCCTGCCACACTATCCACGGGGCTCTTTTCTGGACCCTCCTCCGTGTAGCTGCTCCTCTTTGGGATTTCTCTTGGGAATTAGGATTCCGCCATCCTTAATCAGCTCGGCCCCGATTCCTGTCCCCACAGCTTGCAGACGCCACCCAGCATTCAGCGTAAGGAAGGGTCCTCCAGCGCCTGGACCCCGTCCTCACGCACGGCTTTGCATCCCTTCGTTAGGTAAGCTTGCTCTCTTGGGGTCTCACAGCTCCGCCCCAAGACACTCGCCAGCATATTTCTTCTGCACAGGCGCACCTCGTTTTACTGTGTTTCACTTTATTGTGCTTCACAGATATTGAGATTTTGGCAAATTGAAGGTTTGTGGCAACCCTGTGTTGAGCACACCTGTTGGTGCCGTTTTTTCCAATAGCATTTGCTCACTTCACGTCGGGGTCACATTTTCATAATTCTTACAATATGTCAAACCCTCCACCAGCAAAAAGATTTTGACTCGCTGAAGGCTTAGAGGATGTTTAGCATTTTTTAGCAATAAAGGATTTTTAAATTAAGGTATGTACATTGTTTTTTAGACATAATGCTATTGCACACTTAACAGAGGACAGGACCAGGATAAACAGAACTTTTTTTTTTTTTTAATTTTATTTATTTATTTATGGCTGTGTTGGGTCTTCGTTGCTGTGCGAGGGCTTTCTCTAGTTGCGGCGAGCGGGGGCCACTCTTCATCGCGGTGCGCGGGCCTCTCACTATCGCGGCCTCTCTCGTTGCGGAGCACAGGCTCCAGACGCGCAGGCTCAGTAGTTGTGGCTCACGGGCCTAGTTGCTCCGCGGCTTGTGGGATCCTCCCAGACCAGCGCTCGAACCTGTGTCCCCTGCATTGGCAGGCAGATTCTCAGCCACTGCGCCACCAGGGAAGCCCAAACAGAACTTTTATATGCACTGGGAAACCAAAAAAATTTTGTGTGACTCTCTGTATTGCAATGCTTGCTTTATCGCGATGGTCTGGAACCAAACCCGCAATGTCTCCGAGGTGAGCCCCTGTGTGTAGGGTGTTGTCCCCTAGAGGAATTTGGTGAGTGAAATGATCCCCAGCCCCTTTCCAGCCCCCTTGATAGGGAGCAAACGCAGGAAGAGCGTCCAGCTCAGGTGTGGAGACCAGAGAAGCTGCCTGAGGGATGGACAGAAGGCCCCGGAGATGACAGCCAGGTGAGGTGGGAGGGGAAGAGTGTCTGCAGAGTGCACCTGCGCGGTGAGGTGCTTCAGGGGAGGCGCGGTCCTCCTGCAGCCTCGGAGTGGTCTCCGGGGAGGAGCGGCGCTGGGCAGCTCGGAGCTGCCGTGTCACCCCGGACGCTGGGCCTCAGCCACAGGCCGGGGGCGGGACTGTCCCTAAACATTAGGCCTCAGGGTCTGGGGGTAAGAACTTCTCAGTTCCAGCCTGGGACTCTGGCCAAGTGCCAATGAGAGGAGGTGATTCCATCCCCCGGGGAATTTCTAACCCCTCCCGTGTTCTGTGCCCCGTCCTCAACCCTAAATTGCACTAGATGTGCTGCCCTTTGAAATTTCACTTTATTTGACCTTTGACCCCCATCCATGCAACCAGTCTCAGAATTTTGGACTCATACTGTTTCCTGAACCGCCGCCCCTAAGTTAGACCCTGTGAGTTCAGGTGCTGGAAACATGCAGAGGGCAAACAGGTCCACAGCCAAGCTGAAAGAACCACAGGGTGGCTTCTGAAAGGGGCTCAGCCAGGAGTCACCTTTGCTCTTTTTCATTACGACTACCACATTCATCAACACATTCACCGTCACCATGACAATCATCACCACCACCACCATCACCACCACAATCACCACCATCATCACCATCACCATCACCACCATCACCATCACCACCACCACCTCTACCACCATGACCACCATGACCACCTCTACCACCACCACAATCACCACCACCACTTCTACCACCATCACCACCACCACCATCACTATCCCTACCATCACCATCACCACCACGATCACCACCATCACCACCACCATCACAACCATCATCACCACCATCGCAACCACCAACATCACCTCCACCACCACCACCATCACCACCATCACCACCACGATCACCACCATCATCACCACCATCACCACCACCATCACCACCATCACCACCACCACCACCACCATCACCATCAAACCACCACAGTCACCACCATCAGCACCACCATCACCACCACCACCACCACCACCATCACTATCACCATCACCACCACCATCACCACCATCACCACCACCACCACCACCACCATCACCACCATCACCACCATCATCACCACCACCACCATCTCCACCATCACCATCACCACCACGATCACCACTATCACCACCAACATCACCTCCACCACCACCACCACCCACCACCATCACCACTGTGCATTTCATGCCCTGTGATCTTATTTAAGGCTCACAACAACCCGGCAAGTAAATGCTATTATTATTTTAAAAAACTAGTTTATCCCTGTTATTCAGATGAGGAAGTTGAGGCTTAGATAGGAGAAGTAGTGGTCTCACTTTGCTTCTGCTGTAGGGGCGCCTTCTCCCAGGATCAGTGCGTGTGAGTGTGTGTGTGTGTGCACATGTGGGCCTGTGTGTGCCTGCCTGCCCACATGTATGTTGGTGCAGGTTTATGCATGTGTGTGTGTGCACATGTGGGCCTGTGTGTGCCTGCCTGCCCACATATATGTTGGTGCAGGTTTATGCGTGTGTGTGTGTGTGCACATGTGGGCCTGTGTGTATGTGTGTGTGCAGGTGTGTGTTGTGAGTCCTCAAGGAACAGCAGAGCACGTCGTCTCTGAGAGCACATCAGGACCACAGGGAGTGAAATGTGGGCAGGCCCGCAGGGGGGCTGACCCTGGCTTTGTCCACCAGCCTTGGGGAGTGTGGGAGCCATGCTCAGGTCTCCCCTGGTTGCCTGTGTGAGCCAGCCAGGCCCTTTAATTGGCAGCATCAGTGCTGTGCAAGCTCGACTGCCTCTGTGTCCCCTGGCAGGAGGGGCTGGAAACCTGGGGTCTGCAGAGCTCTGCGTGCGGGTGCTCAGGCTGGGGGAGGAGAGCCAGAGGGGGGAGCGGGGAGCAGCCGCGTGCCCGGTGCCTGCGATGCATCTCAGAACAGCCCTGGGCTTCAGACCCGCCCACCTGCCTGACAAGGAGCAGTCCAGGCCTGTCCCAATACAGCGTCCATCAGCCACAGGTAGCTGCTTAAACATAATCAATTAGCTGATTAGTTATCGATCAATTAAACAAATTAATTAAAATGAAATGTAAATATTCAGATCCTCAGTTGCAGTCACCACATTTTAAGCGCTCAATAGTCACATGTGGCCGGTGGCCACCAGCTCTGGTGGCACAGATGAAGAATATTTTTGTAATCACAGAAAGCTCTGTTGGACACCATTGCCCTAAAGGGCAGGTGTCTGAGCAGGACCCCATGGCCTGGGTCAGAGGAAGGATGCTGTCGAGACTTCAGGGTCCCCTGGCCCTGCTTTGTTCTGTATAGAGCCCATCTATACAGCCACCCACGAGGGGAAGGCTTTCACTGGTCCCTGGGTCATTGGAGGACTTTATAGGCAAGTTCAGGGGTTTAGATTCCATCTGACCTATGAGAGGAGATGGGGGAGGGGCAGGGGGACAGGGAACTGTCTTTGCGGCTTTTTTTTCTTTTAAATACACCAGTCATGGTACTGCACACTTCACACATGCTACCAACAGTAAATAACAGTAACTATCATGTACTGGATGCTTATGAGTGCGAGGGCTTAAGCCCCTGTGTGCCAGATCCCATGCCTGTCCTCGCTAAGCTTCACTTCCCACCGGGAGTGGGTGTCAGCACCAGCCTCGTTCACACACTGAGACACCTCTGGCTGGAACAGCCCCAGCCCCAGCTTGTCACGTCCGTAACCGTGGGACTGATTCTGCTTGAATTCTGTCTTTAAATCCATTTCCCAAGCATTCACCCCAGTCTCACGTTTCCTCTTTTATTGGAATAATTATAACTTTTTAGCCTGACCTTAACATATATACTTTTTCCCCCTATTTAAACTCACCCGGGGACCATTTGCGGTAAAATGGGACAGGGACTCGGTGACTGGGTGTTGACCCCTCCAAGCCCCCTGCCATTTGTTCTTGTTTTTTTTTTTTTTAATTAAAATGTAGTTGATTTACAATGTTGTGTGTTCTTGCTTTTTTCCTTTCTTTTTTTTAACAGACTTGCAGATTCTCTTAATTTTAAATCTCATCGTTTCCATTATAAGCTGTCATCTTTTGGAAAGTTATTTGAGACCTTTTGTCCTCACATGATCACACAGTTGCTTTCTCCTCCGAAGAACTTGAAAAGAGTTTACGTTAAATATTAGAGCATCTTGACTACCACTGGCTAATTTAATTGTAGACTTCAAGATAAGCTTCAAGGATGTTTTTCCATCACTGGAGCTGTCAGTGGTATTTTCTGGTGAGAGGTTTCAGTTGAAAATCCCTGGCCAATCAGTACTTTACTCTCAGGAGGAAATTAAAGAAATCACTTGAAAATAGCTGAGAAATAGAAAAAAAAAAAACCCAACCCTCTTGGCTCCAGCAGGCGTCCTGGAAAGGTGGATGGGAGGTCAGCTGAGTGCTAAACGCTGTTCCTGGCTCTCAGGTCCTCCCTTGGTACAGCGGCTCCGATGGCCCAGCGATGAGACAAGATGGAGTTGGCTGCCTTAAAGATGACTTTTGGTGGGCTGCCGTGGTCTGTTAAAATCATAAAATACGTATGGCAAGCGTCAGCGTCGGGGCAGGGAGCAAGGCCCTCGCTTCGGCTGGTCTTTAGAAAAAGAAAACAAGCTCAGTATCTACTAGGAGATCAGTTTGCACCCGATTTGGTTTAAATGCTAAACCCTATGAAATGATCTTAAGCAGAAAAATCAATTTCCCAGAAGTCTCAGATGTACACTGGAACTCTTATATTTGAACTAAATCTAGGTAGAGTTAAATAATTGAGCTGGCTCTCTTTAAGTGCTACAAATGTATTTCACGCTAGAAATAACTCACGTGAGTCGGGCAACTCCAAAGGGTGCCGGGGCACCCAGGCCCTTCAGAAACGAGCCAGGAGCAGCTTGAGAGGGGTAGGGCCAGGGTGGCACTGAATCCCAGGCATCTTTTTATCCAGAATAAACGGGGAGAGGCAGGGACCAAATCCATGATCAGAGCTGGAGACTCTTGAAATTACCTGCATTGACATCAAGGAGAGTCAGGGGCTTGCCCCTCGAGTGTGGCATTTGAGAGGCCAAAGACACAGCCTGGGGACCCCTTGGTCCTGCAGAGGAGCAGAAAAAGATGAAGGTCACTGCTCCTGACCTTGCTGCGGTTTGGTCCTGACTCCCATCTCCTGCCTGGGTTGACCTGGGAGCCACAACCTCTCAGAGCCTCAGTTTTCCATTTGTAAAATGGGACTTCATTTGCTCCTTCAATTGTATTTTTTTGACTGTCCTGGGCACTGGGATACAACAGTGAACATGGTGGACAGAGCCTTGCCTCTCTGAGCTTGTGGGTCTCGTGGTAGAGGCACGCGGCACAGAGCCAACAGGTTTGCAGAAGCATTTGCTTTGGGGAAGTGCTGGAAAGGAAAAACACGCACATTTTAACAAGCGTATCTGCTTCCTTGGGTCCGTGGGTGGGGGGGAGATTGAATAAATTAATACAGCAAACTGCCCAGAGCTGCTCAGTGAACGCTAGCTTTTACTACTGTGGCCCTTCTAATATGATGTCTACTCTTATTGGTATTACCGTCAGCATTGTCTTCATCACATAGGCAGGGGAGGAGAGAGAGGAAAATAGGAATTTAGGAGAAGGGAATTAAGTAGAAACCCAGAGTTAGCGCAGGGAGAAGGGGGTTCTGGGATTGTACCCACCAAGAGGCAGGCACATGTTTGCTGCCTCGAGCCCAGCTCCCAGCCCCCAGCCCAGCTCTTCCCAGGAGGTGACAAGGAAGCTCCTTGGGGCCAGGGACATGGCTTGGACCCCGCTGGCTCTAGAAGTTCCTCCGTTCCCCTGCTTTATCTGCAGAGCGTTTACAAGTGGGAGCAGGCCAGACCCTGGCGTGAGCATCTCCCTGCTGGCGAGGGACCAGCGGGGAGTGAGGGCTGGTCCAGTCCGATCAAGCGAGGAGCAGGAGGCACCCCAAATGCAGGGAGCACAAGTGTGCATGTTTATCACTGGATTTCGAAGCTGGCCCTTGGGGTGCATTTACACTGGAGCCAGCACCCCCGTGACCAAGGCGTCTGGACAGCTCCCCTGGCCTTCCTTGCTAGGAACCCATTCTTCTTTGGAGTGTTTTTAACAGCTGGATGTTTGCCTTGCCAATTAAGAATACACGGGTCTTGTAATAAAGGCATCGATAACCCTTTGTAAGGATGACGTGACGGGCGCAGATTTGGAAGATAGAAAGCAGATGAGGGTTACTTGGAGGTGAAATGTGGTTTTCGATGCTTGCAATTGAGGCTCTGAAATCCAAGCTCCCCCTGAGTTTCAATGGCCTATATTTGTTTGCTTATTTTGGCTGCTCTCTCTGCTGTTGGAATCCCCTCTCCCTCCCCTACAGCAGGGCCAAGTGACACACGTTTAATCTAAAACCATGAATCCAAGGTTCTAGCGCCACTGCTGTCACCAACCAGCTGTGTGACCTCGACAGGCTACTCAGTCCTCTGGCAAGATCCCTGCTTTCTGGTCTTCAAGGGAGGGATTCATTCCTGACTGCAGGATTCTGTGGTTCCATGGGAACTCGCTTTCCTTAGAGAATTTGGTTAACACAAAATGAGATCATAGGAGGACCATCCAGGGCCTGTGAACCGAGGCAGGCAACACGTGGGTTCATTTTCTTACACGTTCTATATTTGCAGGAAAGCACACCCGGCATCCTTCCGTTGACTTAGCTGCCAAGTCTGCATTTAATGTTTTTACTTCCTCCGGAAAGTCCTGGTAATACATTGATAAACTCCCATCTTTAAATAAATCCTCTGTGTGAAGAGGACACCACTCCCCAAAGAAGGCACGACTTTCATCTCAAACAGCACCCCAGTAAGACTGATTAGTTGACATCAGGGTGGTGAGAAGTACTCTCTAGCCTGCGATGTACTGCAGTCTGCTGGAGGACGTCATTTTTGGGCTTTTATCCAGCAGGAATGAACAGTAAATAAATGAAGAAGTATATTAGGCTGAACCGCTGACATTTGTTTGCAGGGTAGTAAATGTTTGTGAATGAAGAGCAGCAAAAGATTTTTTAATAAATGCTTTTGTGGCGGATTTTATACTAAATCATTTCTTGACATTTCGACTCAAACCAACAGCTTAGATAATGGATCGTACCATATGCATATACTCTGGTTTGATAAATCCTCTGCTAAGAGGACCTCCATGAAACTGGATTCCCTCTAGACTGGGAGAAGATTGTATGTGGAATAAGTTAATTCAGGGAAGTCGGGGAGGAGCGGGTCGGTGATCTTGCCCACGCTCTGAATCTGAGCTGAGGCTCAATGAACAGTCTCCTTGGGTGTTCAGTTTGGGCTGGACCGCGTTAAATAAACTCCATAGTGAAGATGATGCTTCTATTTTCGGATGGAAATGTTTACGCAAGAAAGCAAGACAGGGGCTTCCCTGGTGGCGCAGTGGTTGAGAATCTGCCTGCCAATGCAGGGACACAAGTTCGAGCCCTGGTCTGGGAGGATCCCACATGCCGCGGAGCAACTAGGCCCGTGAGCCACAATTACTGAGCCTGCGCGTCTGGAGCCTGTGCTCTGCAACAAGAGAGGCCACGATAGTGAGAGGCCCGCGCACCGCGATGAAGAGTGGCCCCCACTTGCCGCGGCTGGAGAAAGCCCTCGCACAGAAACGAAGACCCAACGCAGCCATAAATAAATAAATACATAAAATTAAAAAAAAAAAGTTAAGGATGTACCTCACATATCTTATTAAAAAAAAAAAAGAAAGCAAGACACAGAGGGCCTGAGAGGAAAATGAAAGTGTGGGCAGGTCAGCACGCGGACAGGCCCCTGTCAGCAGTGCCACCTTGTTCTCCCTCTGAGCCGTGCAGGACCTCCCTGGCCATCCTTCCCTTCAGGCCAGCAGAGGCCAAACCAGGACGCTCGGCTGACTCCCTGGGCTCCGCGGGCAGCCCGGTCTCGCTGCCTGCCAGCCCCGGCGGAGGGCAGCTCTTCCTCCTGGTCTGGCCTTAGGGGCCCACGCTGGCCTCTGTGGATTCAGATGCTGGAACGTCTTCCCACCTCACTCTGGGCCGGTTCCTCCCCTCCTCTCTGCAGGGGGCTCCCCTTTGTCTTGCGAGCCCCCACCATCTTCTGCTCAGCAGAATCTCCCCTTTCCTCCAGCTGGGTCCCTTGCGACCTCCTGCTGGAGCCTCCGCCCGGCGCTGCCCTCAGAGAGGGCCTTGCCCGAGCCCATTCTGTCTTCCTGGCAGCGTCCAGGGTTTCTCCTGGGAGGGTCTGTGGATCACCAGGCCTGCTGAGTGACAAACACCGAGTCCTGAATCCGAATCCCTGGGGACCAGCCCAGGAAGCTGCATCTCCAGCAGGTACCACCTCTTGGTGTCCAGCCCTTACGAGGTCCCCAAGAGGGTGTGTGGAACGAGTGAGGGAATAAATGAGAAAGGAAGAAAGGCATGCTGCAACCTTTAGGTCTCACATCTTACTGTTATTTTACGTGTGTCCTGTCGTTTTCAGAAACGGTAAGCGACCTCATCCTGATCCATTATGATGTTATAGATTAAGCCATCCTTCAGAAAAAAAAATGAAAGAATCTTGACAATGATAGTTGCTGTTAATACCGCTCTGGACATAGGTTTACTGACTGATGAATTTAGCCAGTTTGTTTCTGAAACAACATGAGGAACAGCCCAGGGTTCCACCAGCGGGTGGCATGGCCATGCTTGCAGAGGCGTCGGCAGGGCCAGAAATGGCACCTGTGGGGGGGCTGTACAGGAGCCCCCCAGTGAAGCCAGTGCAATGCACGCTCAGGGCCCCGCTGCCTCCCGGGCCGGCTGGGCTGTGCAGATACTGTGCAGTGCCGCCCTGGGCCGTGCGCGGACACCGAGGGACATCGTGAGGCCTGTCCCCAGCGCGGGGTGACATTCGCACAGCCTGCAGTCAGTGCTGGCACATTCCCTCTCTGATGTTCTTTTCCCCGTTTTACATACTCACTCTCCCCGGTGAATAGTCCCTGGCAGGTTTCCCAAGATATCAAATTCCAGGAGAGAAAATGCACAGGTCATGTGTGAGGACTAAACAGAAACCCATAGGTGGAAACGACTTTTGTCAGATGTCTGAGAAACAGGTCCGCCTTCAGCTGCGGGTTAATCAGACATAGAGCGGCGGGTGGACGCGGGCACGGGACCCTCTGCGCCTTCGGCGGCTCCCAGGCTCGCCTTGGGCAGGTCACGCCGCTTCTGGGGGCTGCAGCCGTCTCATCTCGATAATTAGGGTCTCGGATGAGCTGGGCCAGGCTCCTTCCGGGTCGGAGAGTGTGTAATTCTATCCGCCTCCGTCAGTCCCAAGTTGCCATCCTCTGCAACTGGTATTCGTAAGGCCGGGCCACACTTAAAACGCCTAGCGGGAGTGTGGGTGCCTGTAAAACCGCCTTTAGTTTGCTTTGGGACTGGCTTTGACTGGTTTCTAAGCTTAGAAACAGGTGAGTTGAGCGCATGAGAAATGTTTATCAGGTCGCAGGTTGACAAGCTTTCTGTTCGGATTGCAGAGACTTATCTGGCATCTCGGTAGGACCCGAAGGTGTTACCCAGCAACGGCGGGGGAGTTTCCCACGCGTGCATGCAGCAGAGATGGGCCCCGGACACGGATGCCCAGGGCCCCGGGGAGGCATAGGCTGCAGGTTGCTTTGTGGGCCCGTGTCAGGAGGGGCTGGGCTCGGAGCCTGGATTTTCTCATCTGTAAAATGGGGGATAGTGGTTCCCATCCTGCTTGTGAGGAGTAGCACACGCAGTAATATACGCTGCAAATACACGCAAAACACTTTGAATGGTGCTGGCCTTTATTAAGGCTGCGTGAGCGTTAGATATTATTATTATCACAAGTCACCCGTGATGTGTGCTGGCTAAGTCCCTTCAGCAGCTTCCCTCTGGTCACAACCCTTTCCTTGTATTGGGAGGAAAGTCAAGTTTCTGATTTCGAGGCCCCGGTGACCTGGTGCTCCTGGGTAACTTGATCACGGAGATAGGATGCTGGTCCATGGAGGGCAAAGGCTCCTTACAGGGCGAGAAGCCGTGAGGGGGCAGCAGGGAGGGGGGACATGTGGCCTCACCTCCTGGGCCTTTAATCTGGGGACAAGCTGGGCTCCTCATTTGTTTGGCATTAAGTCAGCAGGATTTTTTTTTTAATTTATTTATTTATTTTTATTTTTGGCTGTGTTGGGTCTTCGTTTCTGTGCGAGGGCTTTCTCTAGTTGCGGCGAGCGGGGGCCACTCTTCATCGCGGTGCGCGGGCCTCTCACTATCGCGGCCTCTCTTGTTGCGGAGCACAGGCTCCAGACGCGCAGGCTCAGTAGTTGTGGCTCACGGGCTTAGTTGCTCCGCGGCATGTCGGATCTTCCCAGACCAGGGCTCGAACCCGTGTCCCCTGCATTGGCAGGCAGATTCCCAACCACTGCGCCACCAGGGAAGCCCAAGTCAGCACGATTTTAACGCCGGATGTTCATGAGCTCCAGCAGCGCCCAGAACAGGACAGACTTGCCCTTCAGGTGGGGTGGTCCAGGCCAGGGCTGATGCTCCTGCAGGTCCTCGAGGCCTGTGGACACGTCTCCACTGGGGCAGCCGTGTCCTCGTAAGCAACGCTGTGTGCGTGTGGCTCCCGGGGGCAGGGACTGTGCTGGCGCCTGCGCTGGTTCTCAGGTGCTGATTGTTGAGTGAGAGCGGGGGACACAGCTGCTCTGCAGGGCACTTCATCCAGTGTGTCTCTTCCTGAAAATGGGGGTCCCAGAGGCTTCCCCCCAACATGGCTGCATCAGCCCCATTCTCTCAGAGTCTCCTGGGAGGATCGTGGGCCTGTGTCACTGTGAACAGAGTGTCACCCACCTGTTTGGACAGCCGCCGTGTGTCACCTACCCCGACTGCACGCAGTGTTTTCTAGCAGCTGTGTTTTTTAAACAGCTGTATTGAGGTACAAATTACACACCATAAAACGCACACATTTTCAGCCTACACGTCAATGATTTTTAGTAAATGTATAGAGTTGTGCAACCACCACTGCAATCAAATTTAGGACTTTTCTGTCCCGTCCACCCCAAAGATCTCTCATGCCCCTTTGCCATCCCTCCCCACCCGCCCCAGCCCAGGCAAACACTCACCTACCTTCTGTCTCCATAGATTTGCCTTTTCTGGTCATTTCCCACCAGTGGAATCATGCGATATGCAGTCTTTTTCAGCAGCCGTATTGATTACTTTCCCTCCTGGTTCCTGGCAGGAAACAATTTGTATCATATTTGTGTCTGGGAAGTACCTGGGGGTTGGGAGAGAGCTGCTCTTGCCCACAACGGCTGTAGCCACACGTGTGTCTCCCCAGCCTCCTTCTCCCATCGGCTGCCTGTGGGTCCTCCATGCCCACGTGCCTCTCTAGGCTCCATCTCACTGCTGAGAACAAGAACGGTTCTCCTGTTTGGTGATCTCAGGATCTGAACCGGAGCTCCCTTCCCTGCCCCACACTATTAGTGAATCCTGTGATCTTCCCTTGGTGGACAGGCTCTAACGGGGCCCCTTGGTCCCCGGTCCCAGCCCCTGCAGCGTGGGTGGGTTGTGGCTTGCTTCTGACCCTAGACGACAGGGGTCTGTCCGTCTGCTCGTGTCTGCATTCCCAGTACCTGGGACATCGATCCTGAGGACCTGGTACCTCAGGATCGATGGTTGAATGAAGGGGAGAGAGCACAGTCTCCGTGGTCCAGCTCTGCCTGCATCAAGGCTGCCTCCCCTCCTTGGTCTTCCTTCCCCTTAGGATAAAGAAAATAATCCTCACCTCCAGAAAATTTTCATTTATCAATTCATCCCAGATTAAGGATTTAAAGAAAGCCCTCTTTTTAGAGATTACATGTACCTCTAACTTAAACTGTAATTCTAGCTCTAACCCTAAAGTCTAAAAGATGTAATACAAACTTTTCTTCCTGGAGTATTTTTATTTTAGACAATAATTTCAGTTTCTCTTCATATGTAATACAATATTAAATACTTAGACTACCAGTAGGTTCCTCTTTGGTTGATTGCAATTTTAAGGACTTAGAGCTAAAAGCGTGAGGGTAAAGATGGTTTTAGAACCACGTGGTGTTCAAGTGAAATGGTATCACCCTCTGGCGGGGGACTTGGGTGGTGGTGGGGGTCTGACTATAATCGTTTATGTGCATTATGATCTTTTGCCAACTTATTCCTGTGTGATGCTGGATACGGGATGGGGGTGATTGACTTCTCAGAATTGTTTCCATCAGTTTCACGTTCTTTGCAGAGGGAAGAGAAAATTCCCTCCCATCCACTTCTACTGGGGCTTGTTAAGCCATGGCCTTGGGGGCCAGCTGATCAGCAGTGAGGAGCAGTGAGCGGCCAGCAGCCTCAGCAGTCACCGGGTGAGGACAGCCTTTGGCTACTCGGGCCCAAGGCCAGCTGTGCTTCACGGAGGAGGTCACCTTGCTGGCAATGGAAGAACAAGTCACGTTAGCATCCCAGAGCCCGCTTAAGTCTGCCTGGCTTGGCATTTGGGGAAGAAATCAATGACATGTAGGTGTTGGGCCCTACAGCTGGGCAGCGGCCAATGTGCAGTGCAAGGGTGTCAGGGTCGGTATTTTTCCAGGTGATTATTTTCTATCCGCGAGTCAGTGGAATAGAAGGGAAATGGCGTTCCTAGCTATTTGAGGGAGCACAAGTGAATAAGGCAGCCTCTCCTAAGCCAGCCCTACTTGTATCATATGTGGTCCGAAGAAATGAAAATGAATCCCTTTGTGGCCAACTATATACCCCGAAGAACATTCCCATGTGGGGTTTTGTTCTGTTTTCAACAGTGAACACTCTCCGCCTCTAGCAATGATGTGAGGATTTTCCGCGGTGAATCAGAACCAAAGGCTGCTTCACATCACCTCAAGGAGGGAAGCCGGTAAACACACGAGGCGGTGTGCACTTCAACTCCAGGGGCTGAGAGCGAGTGACAAAGCGCGCTTAGGTCCCAATCAGTCGTATTCTCTAGGAGCTGCCGCCTGAGCCGTGAAGGAGGAGATCCCGTGCAATTCAAACGTACTCCTGGGTCACCGGGCAGAGCCCTCTCCTCGGTGGGCACAGCAGGGATGCAGGGTTGGGCTGGGACTCCACTTCCCAACCCTTGGGAAGGGGAGTCCAGAATGACCGCCCCGGTACAGCGCTAAGGAGCTCTAGAGATGGCGAGGTCCTGCATCTGGTGAGGGAAAGAGATGCCTCCGTGGCAGGGGGCACATGTCTTCGGAGAGGAATTAGGAGATTGCTGCTGCTGGCTCTTCTCTTATAACCGTGACACCTCCACTCAGCCGGTCTGTCCTCTCCAGGAAGGCAAGTCCAGGTGCAAAAGCACGAGTGGATTAGAGGTTCCCAAAGGTTCTTCCCACACTACCTCCCCGTCGGCTGCTCTGCCCGGTGGTGGCTGTTCCCCGCAGAGCACGCCTAGGGTTCCAGGAGCACCTCGTTCTACCCTGGGAAGCATGCGGGGCACAGCTGCGAGTGTCCTCCTCATGCCCCCCTCCCTGTGCTGTCCTCTCCAGCCATGCATTTGCTTTGGTCTCTGAAGGCCATCGAGACGCCCACGGAGCTGAGCTTTCAAAGAGCCGCGGACAGGAGCCGCCCTCTCACTGTGATCACCAAGGTTGCCCAGGGGCCCCTGAGACTGCGCTGACCCGATAATGGCAATCAGTACGTATCTCTCAGATTTCTGCTGAGCCCTTCTGGTCAGCGATGCTCCAGGCTAAGTGCCGGGTTCCGTCCTTAACTGCACGATGCCGATTAACTACCTGTTCCTTTTCTTTCCGGTTCCTTGAATTACTCTGCACTCTTTGCAGTGATGTTTAGTAATTCTCATCGAGTGTTGAGAAGCCTGCTGGGACACTGCCAACTGATCTTAACAAGCCCACTTACTGCAGGATTTCCCACTGCTTTCCTGGGCTGGGAGTTCCTTAACCAAAGGCAGCTCTCCCAGGAGAACCTTGCAAAGGTGCCTCGTCATGAATATTTTGATGTCGGAAACACTGGGCATGCAAGTTGTTTGCAAAGGCGGCCAGTGTGTTTGGAGGAACAGGGTGGGCCTTGGGCAGACTTGGAGCAGGGTGGGATTCCGATTCTGTTGCCTTCACCTTTTATCCTGGCCTGTCTTTCTTCTGGGTCATCCTCTCCCGGCCCCCCCAGCTCCAGCCGCTCTGCCACACGCCCACACCGAAGGCTCGTGCACTAATTGGCGATTAGGCATTAATGCCTAGTGCGTGTTGGCTTGTTTCCTCTCCTGGATAACTTTTTCTTCCCTTTTGTATTAGTTAGAGCCTTTCATGTCTTAACAAGGGGGGCCAACTTGTATGAGATTTCAGGCGTGCTGGGTGGGCGAGTTCGGGACTTTTGGCTCCCCTCCCAAACTACACAGGCTGGGTGCCCATGTGTGCCACACTGGGCCGTGCCTGGCCCTGGGACTGGCTTCCACGAGACTCTCAGGACTGTTTGATGGAGATGTTGATGGAGGCGGGGGAGGGGTGGCGGTGACCTCTCCAGTCCCAGCTGTAGAGCGTAAGAGGGGAGGGTATCTGGATGTTACGGGGCTCTGTGGGGTAATGAAGGATGAAGCACCCCCGTATGCAGCTAGGCACCCCAGCTGACGGGAACACTACAAGGACAGACTCTTTTGAGCATTAAGTAGGTGGAAGGAACCTCCCGTTAGAAACACACATGCTAGGAAATGAGAATTTGCCATCAGGCAAGCTGAGGGGCAATCAGCTTATTGCACTAGGAGTCTTGATCATCCAAGAGCCGGCGAAAGGGTTCAGGATCAAAATCAACCCAATAAATGGATTGATGCTTACAAATTTACTACGGGGTTTGATTCTGAGAACTGATTCATTTTCATCTTCCCAGATTCCTCAGATGTGGGAGAGAAGCCACGTGGAGAGAGATCATGGTTCTTTGGTGCTTCGGATAAATGAATGATGTTCTCTGGGCTTAGAGCAGCACCGTCAATAGAACTTGCCGGTGATATTCCGTATCTCTGTGGCGTGGCAATTCACTAACTCAGGAAGTTGCTATTTATTTTACACACTTATTTTTCAAAAGCATTTCCTGCTCTACATAAAAAAAGGCTTGTCATTTGAACTAAAGCCATTCTGTCTGCATTTATCCTTCTTTATTTATCCTAAAGAAATAGTCATGTACGTGGCCAAAGCTTTAGCCTGGAGGATGTTCCCCACAGTGTTGTTTATCCAAACGTGAGACAATGGTACATCGGGAAATAAGAGGGTGATAGGGCTCTGCATTCTTTCAAAGATGGAAAGAAAATGTTTAAGGACTTGAAAACTGTTCATATTATGTCAATAAGTGAAAAAAAGCAGGTTGTAAAATAACAGGTAGAGTATAAGCACAGTTTTGTTTTGAAAAGGTATATATGTTCATTGAAAACAATTAGGGTAATATACCAAAAATCGTGGTTACTCTAAGAAGTAGAATTAGAATTAGAGATGTTTTAAAATTTTCTTTTTTTCCTTGCATTTTTATGAATTTTCCGCAAAAACACGTTTTGCTGTGAAATTGGGAAAAAATCGTTTCTTTGGTAAAGGACAAGCCAGAGGGCAAGGTGCCATGGGGGGCGGGGAGGCAGAGAGATTCTGCCCTGGGATTTGGTTCCGTCTCCCCGAAGCTCACTGTGTGAGATGTTCTCTGGATGTGAAACTGTGGGAAGGCTGTTTCTAGTGAATCCTTGGTCCTCAATCAAAAAAGCATTTTCCTCCTTTGCAAAAAGCAAAGCGCAGCCTCCGTCTGGTCCTCGGTATAGAGCTGGCCTCGTGTGGCGGGCCCGGTGGGACTGCGCCTCTGTGAGCAGGCAGCGACGCCGTCACTCCCGTGCACCAGCCGAGAAGGCAGCTCGGACCCACGCCTGGCCCAGGAGGTGCCGTGTGCGGGTGGTCTGCAGAGCCCCGGGCCCTCCCAGCCACCGCGACAAGCTGAAATGCCCGCTCAGTTAGGTGTCAGCCGGAATCCACAGGAGTGTGGTGAAGGGCGCGTGTCATTAGGACCCAGGACGGGGCAGGGCCTCTCCATGAACGGTCTTCAGCAACCAGGCAAACACTGGGCCACGGAGCTGGGACCGTGCGAGGGGACAGTTAAACGGTTTTAACTGGATCTCACTCTCTCTCGGCACACTCATTTGGTGGTGAGTTGACCTGCGATTGGAAAAAAAAAAAAAAAAAAAAAGAATTCTTTAGATGTTTGTGTGTTTCTGGCAAGGTCTGACTCTCAGGTCAAGGTAGAGGGCTGACTGCCGGCAGCCAGCCGGGCTCTCCTAACCTGCAGCCCTCCCCAGGGTCACTTTGGGAGGCCACGTGACCCTGTCAAAGTGGAGCATTGCTGAAAAAATACATTTAAACTCGACGTTTGGAACAGCCTGCAAAGCTTGGTGGTCGTTCATCCAGTTACTCTTAAAATGGCCAATCTTATTCTTAGAAGAAGGCAGATTTTCTCTTTGGAAATAGAAAAAAGGTCATTGGAGCTGAGAGTGATGAGGAACCCACGGGCTGAAGGGTGGCTCTGCCCTATTAGAGCACACTGGGCAGGAAAGATCCTCTGCGTCTTGTAGCTGAGGGGACAGAGGTGTATCCACGTTTATGTGGGCAGAGAACGCCTGAGCCCTGACACTCACTGCCCTGCAGTCTGGCTCTGGCTGGAGTGAAGTGGAGGCCGATTGGATAAGATGGCCTCGTGCTGGTGACGACTTGCAAGGACCCGGTGTTGCGTTCTAGCAAAATCCCACCGTGAACGATGCTCCTGTCTTGTGCCCACAGCTGGTTCTGGGCCTTTGGGGTGTTTCCGAATCACTGCACTCTGGAATGATGCCGGCTGATGTTCGGGAAGATACATTATGTGACGAAGGAGGAACATTCCACGTCTTATCTGAAAGTTTTGGTGTCAGCCATGGGCTACTCTCCTCATTTTGTGCTGCGATCACTTATTTTCCTGGGTTGAGAGATTTATGTGCTTCTTCCAATAAAACAGCCTGCCATTTAAAACCGTGCCTGTTTGGATGCAATCAGAGCAGAGTGCATTCGCACACGCTTCCCCAGGGGTCTGCTCCCCCGTCGGGGAATGGCGGCACCACACCCACTCAGAAGTTAGGCTGGTGTTTTTCTGCC